>NW_024429200.1:20684816-21284816 GCF_017639785.1 Mesocricetus auratus
TTCACTCAGATGAAAGCCGCTAATGCTTCATAGAATGTCTTAGCTTCCTTCAGCAGAGTTTTAAATAGAGTGCAGTAAGGGTTAAAAACACAGGGCCATTTTTACAATAAAGGAAGGAAATTAAAAGGAAATGTGGAGGGAGGGGGGAAAGAAAATAAAGTAGGAATGGTAGGAAAGGGTAAGGAAATTAATTGTGGCCAATGTCAATGTCCCTTCTCACTTTGATTTAAACAATATGACCAGTTACAATGCAAAACCCATTTACAAGCTCCATTTAGTTTAGAAATATAAGTAATGTTGATAACAACAGCAGATGGTGAATTTGTGATTGTGGACAGTATTCTCTAATCCCTAATTGAAGATTCTTCAGGGGAGAAACATGCAGGTGTAATATATAGTTACTCAATTTACATTTCACCCTGGACACACATCATGCACATCTGTTCTTATGTGAAGTAAAAACATGAGTGCAGTCTTATTTTTATCCTACAGTTTCAAGTGTTGGCTGGGAGACTTAGGTGAAATATTGTGAAAAATATGTATGACTTTTATAGTCTCTTTATTAATAGTTAATTCAAACAAAAGAGGAGCATAACATAACTATAAGTACAGGATCATATCTAATGAAGTCATCGATGAAAAGTATAAAAAACTGCCAACTCGTACAGCCACTTTGGAAATGAGTATGGAGATTGTTCATGAAAATGGAAATAAATCTATCACAAGACCTAGCAATTCTACTCTTAGGCATATATCCAAAAGATGCAAATTCATTCATCAAGGACATCTGTTCTACTATGTTCATAGAAACACTATTTGTAATAACCAGGTAAGTAAATTTCATTGATTATGAAATGCAATAATGTGTGTATGTATATATTTGTGCATACATGTATATAGTATATGGTTATTATATATACCATCTAGTAATTGTGGTTTATAGTGGGAAAACTTAAAAAAACTAGTGTTTAATACACAATCAGTGTATGTCAGTTTAACTTGTATATAGCATATGCACAGATACATTTAATGTAGGTGACTATGTATTCAAGTGGGTTGTATGAACAAAATACCCAGTATTAGTAACAATGTTTAGTTCTTAGTATTATATCATATTTGCTACTCATAAGAAAATAATAGAACGATTTTATAAGTATTTTGTTAATATTGGGCTACATTAAGAATTACTATAAAATGGAATATTAGAGATTCTTGTTATCTTAAATTTCTTTCATCAAAATATTTAACTTATTACCTTCACCTTTATATCCCTTGTGTACTAACTTATTGTAGGTTATAGAAGTTAATGTAAAACAGGAAGGTTTAAGTATCCATTATATATTACATGTGAAAAACACATTTGTGACAGCACAAGTGAAAAAAAGCAAACGGTGAGTGAATGCATTTACAAGAGAAATGTCTAATATAGATCTATCAAAGAACAAAAATAAAACAATAATGAAGAAAAATTTAAAAACATAAAAATAGGCTAAAGGATTTAACAATGTCCACTAAAGCGAAGGAAGATGGCAAATAAGCACCTGGGATGCTGCTGTATGCCTATTATGCCCCACATACATAAAACGGATGCTGTCAAATGCAAGGAGACAATGAAAAATAAAATCTCACACTCTTTCTGGCAATCTAAATGGTACATCTATGTTGGAAGACTGTTTTTCACAAAATTAAATAATCCTGACTATGCTATCTAACAGTCACACTCCTTAGTGTTTAGCTAAAGATGTTGAAAACACATCTACGCAAAAATTATAAATAGATATTTAGAGTGAGTTAATTCATCTCTGTAGGGAACCAACATTTTCATTAGTATGCAAATAAATACTGTTATGATAGGCTGTGCAATGTCTTGCACAGGCTCATGTGCTTATACTCTTGATGCCCTGATGGAGGGCTGTATGAAGAGTTGTGGGAACTTTCTAATGATGAGGCCATGGTGGAGTAAGTGGTTCACTGGGGTAGATTTTGATCTCACTTCGTCTTCTGGTTCTGTCCTTCTTGGCTAGATATAAACAAATCCTACCTGGAGAGATCTAAATTGTTCCTGCTACCATATCTACCTTGCCATGATTGAATGTAGCCCCTCAAACTATGAGCCAGAATAAATACTTCAGTTCTTAAGCTGCTTGCAAGGTATTTGGCTCAATCAAGGAAAAAGTAACACAGCATACATAAACTTTAATGCTGGCATAAAATGGAATATTATTCAACACTAAAAATAAGTGACCTATCAAGCAGAGAAAATATTTAAATGCATATCATTGAGTGAAATATCACTATGAAAAGGATATATGATTTTAAATAGATGACATTATCTAAATGTCAAAACCATGCAGACAGTGAAAAGGCTACTGGCTCCCAGAGTTGGAATGTGGAAATGGATGAATACAAGACACAAGGGGATTTTCATATAATCAATGTAGTCTATATTATAACAGTAGTTCCCTATTATTATATATTTGTACAAACTCAAACAGCTCAATCATCCAAAAATGACATAATATAAATTGTGAACTTTGAGTTAACGTGTTCCAGTGTACACTCATCAGTAGTAGCAAATGCACAACTCTAGCTAGGTGTGCAACAATCAATGGTGTGTAACCTGCGGGAAAGTAGGAAAACACTGTATGCCTCTGTACTAATTCAATGGTTATAAAGAGAATATATAATCAAGACAATAGTCACACAGCAATCACTAATAATTTAGGTACATGTATTTTTCTCTTGTCTTTTAAAATGTTTAAAAGTATATTTCTTTTATCTTTTGAATTCATATCATTTTTCCCTTCCCTTTCCTCTTCTAAAACTCATCTTATTCTCTTTCAGGTTAATGGCCTCATTTTAATTAAATATTGCTTACCAATATCTGCATATATTATATATGTGTGTTTATATGATATATGTATCATATATACATATACATATATATATATATATTCCTATATACATAAGTAATAGTTGCTCAGTCTGTATAATGTGATTTGTATACATGTGCTCAAGACCTATCAGTTGCTATAGGATAACCTATTGGTGTTAATCTCCCTTCTCTTACTCGTTCTCCATCTTTTTTTTGTGGATGGAGACATTGAGTCCACGTACTGTGCCTAGTATGAATTTAATCTTTACACATACTTTTGTCATTTAAATGTATATTAAAAGTCATAAATGAGATTGAATTTTTATAGAACCTCCTTATTTAAGTTGGAAATAGAAAATCAGAAATACTAAGGGAGATATCTTCAAGGAATGTGTGTTCTTTGGATACAACAGTGAAATGACACATATGAACTCTCAGGAATTTTGACAGTATGAGATCTATGAAATACACAGCCAAACAGAATCACCGTATGCACAGATTACATGGGTGCCCACCACTAGCAGATACATGGTTAGTATTTGACAGTTTCTGGGAAATGGAATGTCAGTTTTTATTAATGATGTGATCTTTGGTAGGATGACAGTACAGTTCATGATATTACCTACTTCCATTAATAGTAAAGCAACAAAACCTGTACTAAATAGAAAAAAGAAACATCAAGGCTGAAAGAACAGAGATTGGGTATAGAAGGTCAAGAACATTTGCATGTACATCCAAATACATTCATTGAATATCAAAGAAATAGTATGCCCATTTAAAATGGAAAAACAATGGCTATCTTAGCAAATTCAGTTATATAGCATACTTTCCTCCTAAAGAAAGGACTGTATCACATTCTGTGAAGTAAAGAGGCAATTTCATTTAATTTCTTTTTCCATAGTCACGAAAAATATTGACACTTTTCCTTGGGCACTACAGAATAATTGTCAATGAGTACACAAAACTTCATTTCATACAAGCCTAAGAATTTTAGACAGTTAAAGAATGAATCCCTTTTAGTAGAATACTCCTTCTTTGTCTGTCTTTCTCTTTCTTCCATACACACACACATTGATGTGAAATCTATGCCTTAGAGAAATCTTACAACTTTCCACTTTATATTTATTTTTCATTCTTGAGAATCACAAATGTATGTTTAAATGCATTACCAGACATCCAGTTTTGCTAATACCTTAATGTTTTATTTACAGGCAAATATCTTCTCTTAACACCAGCTAAATTTCTTCATGATTACTGAGTCACTCAGACCCAGCTATCAGTTGGCAGAGAGCAATTCTCTGCCTTAACAGTAGCCTGGATTATTTGTGGATTTTCATGGGACCCCCTTATCCAATAACTCAATTTAATGCTACCCAGTCCCTGAGCTGGAAGTCTTGCCCAGTTACAAAAGATGACCTTTTGAGGCTGTATCCCCCATGACTAGGAGTCCTTGTTAGGAGCATCATTGTAGAGTCCAGGAAGTTTGCAATGGTAGGTTTCCACACCACCATCCAAGTGTCATCCATTAACAGCGGTCTTTCCCTCCACTCACTAGCTCCATCCCAACTTGACCTACAATTATTATTTAAGATAATTAAATAAATAAAATGTCACAAGAATTATCTGTAAGCCACATAATAACATACTTCTCCTCTGAAACATTTTTATCCCCATAGTTCATCAAATCACATTCAGTACTTTAACTCTAGGCTTGTCTGGTATCCGTGACAGTGTCACAGCTGTCTATAAAATAAGCATCCAGAATCTTGATATTAACCATGATTCGTTGGCCAATAGTTCAGGCTTATTACAGCCAGTTGTTATACTTCAATTAGTCCATTTCTGTTAACCTATGGATTTCCATGCGGTCATGGAATTACCTCATTTTATACATATATTGTTCTTTCAGCAGCTTCTGGCATCTTTTCATGACTCCAACTTCTTTCTCCCTATATCTCTGCTTGCATTTTCCACCTCACTATATTCTGCACTGCCATAGACCATAGCAGCTTTACTTTTAAACCAATAAAAGCAACACATATTCAAAGTGTGTAGACGAGCACACCACATCATTTCCCCTTTTCTGTATAATGAAAAAGGAAGATTTTAACTTTAGTATTGTAAAATTGCATATAACAAAACAGATATCAAACAAGAATTATAGTTATAATGTTTAGTGTATTTGTATTTGGAAAAAATAAAGAAAATATTATCTTTCATCAGTGTGAGCCTACAGTATTATATGTAATTTACCATTTATTATAATTAACGAAAACTGTAAATATGATTAGTCTTCAACTACATCAAAGACCCCAGAAGGATGTATTACCCAAGTATATTTGAAGTTCATTGTAAGCAACTTCCAAAACTGTAGAAATGTCGGATATCTGGCTGCCTGGACCGTCACTCAAAGTTCTCCTGTAATGTTGTGGCCTACAGGCCTAGAGTATGTGGCGGACTTCTTCATGAAGCAGGAAATTAGAAGCTGTCCCACTTATATTGGTACATCATAAGTCATTTTACTCTGTATCATGTAGAATATCTGGCAGACTCTTAAATGAAACAGGAACCCCGAAGGAAATCTTGTTTTTGTAAGTTTAGTAGTCACTCCTCTGGGTCCAACATGTCTAGTTTATACAGCATACAGTTAAGCAGTCCAAGCAAGAGCAGTTTCTTGCCTAAATGTCTGACCTTGCCACACTGAAAGCAAACTCTACAAGGAGCTTTCAATGCCCATCATCCTCTTGAAGTAATAGGTGCTGTCAGGAGTAGACTTGTCTCATTGTTGAGAATAGTCTAAGTTCATAAAATATTTTAAATGCCATATTCTGTAGGCCTTTGAAGTGTTTGAAGATTACCTATCCATACTAAATATATCTCTACATATCTAGAAAACCTAACTCACCTGACTGCAAATTTGACTATTATAGATGACTGTTAATTTGTATTTCTTAACTATACCTTACATTTTTAAATGAACTGCATGCACATAATACACTAAACAAGAGCAGAAATATACATGTAGTAGAAGAAAATCTACCTTAAATTTGAAACAACATTCAAATTTAATAGAATAGAAACATATATAAATGTAACAATGTCTTTTAAATTTGTTTCACTGTACCAAAATATATGCCAATGCAAAATATCTAAAATTAATTCTGGTCTTTTATCCTATATTTCTATATTCCTCTAAATATGAAACACATATAAGCTACCAAATAATCAAAGACTATCCATACTCCCCTGACTCTTGGGAATATGGATGTTGTTTTCTCCAAACTGCTTCTTACTCTTTGTGGATAAGGTCTTTTTAGAATGCCTGAGAAAATTTGAGATAAGAGCCAAGTCTTGACTAGGATATTTTGTGTGGTTGACCCATGTCAGCCACTTACCTAGATACTGTGGTGGATGTTGAATCATCTGGGAAAGAGTTCTCATCAGAGACCTTTCAGTAGATCTTGTTAGATCAAATTATATTAGCCTGGAAGGAGTCCACAGCTTCTCATCTTCTGTGGAAACAACAGCAGAAGCTCTTTTCCAGAGTAACATATCCTTAGAATTAAAATACGAAGTCAAGATGCATGTGTGTGTGTGTGTGTGTGTGTGTGAGAGAGAGAGAGAGAGAGAGAGAGAGAGAGAGAGAGAGAGAGAGAGAGAGAGAGAGAGGGAGGGAGGGAGGGAGGGAGGGAGGGAGGGAGGGAGGGAGGGAGGGAGGGAGGGAGGGAGAGAGGGAGGGCGAGACAGGAGAGAGACAGAGAGAGTGTGTGTGTTATGAGTACTCTTTTTTGCCAGCCTCATTATGAAGCTGCCTTGCTCCAAATCAACACATGGACTCTATATTAATTAAGAAACTGTTAGCTCCTGGCTTGGGCTTCTTATTGGCCAGAACTGTCTTAATTATTAACCCATAACTGCTAATCTATGTATTTCTACATGGTCTTATCTTAGTGGAGAAGGCCTGACTTGCATCCTCTTTTGCTGAGCTCACATGATGATTCCTCCTCTGTCTACACCTCCCAGAATTCTCCTCATTTCCTAGACATGCCTATCTTGCTGTCCTATTGCAAACAGTGTTTTATTCATCAACCAATAAGATAAGCTTATACAGAATGACAACCCTGTCATGTGTGTGTGTCTGTTGCTTCTAACTTAGTAGTCCTTACAATCAAATGTCTCTCAGTAACAGTAAAAATTCAAAGCAAACATGAAAATATACATAAAACAGACTTTCTCTGTATTTTACATCTTTACCTGGATTATTTATTTTACATTACTTTTGCCATCTCTTTAAGGATCTTACTTTTTTAAAACTGTTTATTTCTTTCTATAATTGTGTGTACCCTTTCACCTCTCTCCCAAGCCTATTTACATTTTTAAATTAATTTTTATTTAAATTAAAAACAATCTTTTTCACATACCAATCCCAGTTCCAGCTCTCTCCTGTTTTCCCATTTCCCCCAACTAGTCCCCCATCCCACACCCCCCATTCACTCCTCAGAGAGGGTGAGACCTCCTATAAGGGATCATCAAAGTCTGTCACATCATTTGGGACAGAACCTAGGCCCTCCCTCATGTGTCTAGTCTGAGAGAGAATCCCTCCATAGAGAATGGGCTCCCAAAGCCCATTTATGCACTAGGGGTAAATACTGTTTTCAGTGCCAGGGGCACCATAGACTGCCCAGGCCCCTGAACTGGAACCACATTCAGAGGGCCTGGTTCGGTCCTATGCTGGTTCCCCAGCTGTCAGAGTAGGGTGCATGAGACCCCATTTGCTCAGGCAGCTACTGAGGCCCACCCTCAAGAAATGTACTGGTACCAAATGCATTCAATGTGTGTATCCTAACACCATTACTCTTACCTAGCAAACTCCTCACAGAAATGCCCCGAAGATATCTTATTGTTTATAAATCTTCACATCTGTGCACAGGGGCTTTTCTTTTATATGATTATACATCCTATCAAAGTGTGTTTATGTCAGTCCTCTAGATTTTGTTTTGTTTTGTTTTGTTTTACATTTGCCTTGGACTGAGTGTTTTTCCACGTATGTAAATTTATCTTAGGCATTCATTTTAGTGTCTTTTACCTTTGTTGTGTTCTTTTCTTCTAACTGACTAATAAAGGGAAATTAATTATCATGATGATTAAAATGAAACTTATGAAATTCCTTGATTTCTCTGATTATCCATCCAAGTTCATCTGCATACCTTCCTGGACCTAATTTCAACAGCTCTCTAAATTTAGCCATTTTTCCACAATTACCACTTTATACATTCACACGAGTATCACTTTTATACTATTACTGAATTATATTGTTACTGTCTGTTCTCTCCATAATAATCCAAGTGATACAGTTTAACCATGAGTCAGAATGTATAAATGCTTTTTACAGTAACAACTTCATTCTTTATCTGATTGAATCCTGAATAATGGTGTAATAGTATTGTGAAATTTTATACGTAATGATCTTTTGTCTTTAATATTCCAGAAAGCAAGTGAGGTGATGATCAACACTAATTCAACATACTGTCTCCAAATCTCTGGAAAGGAGTGATTGCCACAAATTTTCAGATATATGACAGATAAATGTGAGTGTTTGCTTATTGATATTTTGTTAATTATATTTGTCATTTTGATAATTTGGAACTAAGAAGAATTCTACCATTTCTCCAAAGCTATGTTTTAGTATACTTAATTTTTATTCACTTCTTTATTTTTTCAGTTAAAACTTATTAATAGAAAGAAGTTGAATTTCAAGTGTCATGAAGTTAGACAACTATTGTTCAATGTAACTATATTTTTTAAATCAGTATTTTGTTAGTGGCCTAGTATGTGTACCTACTTCAGTATAACACAGAACTATTCAATAATAGTTTAATAGGAAGAACAAGGAAAACAAACAAACAAATATACTGTTGTAATTGCAGGAGATGTTCCCACTACTCATAGACCTTCTGTTTTGGGTACTCTCATTTACATAACTTCAGTAGAACACTGTCTAGTATGTCCAGCCACTCAGCTCATCAACCCAAAGAAACAATAAATTATACATTTTCCTCCCTTATCAAAGTTAATTACAGTCAAGACATTTATTGCCATGTCAACAGAAAGGTTTCTACTTAGAAGAGCATGTACTTAAGGGCCAATAGTAATGATAAATTACCTTCTTTAACCCATGTACAGAGGTCTCTCACAGAGGGAAGTTTAGTTCTTTTCAGGTTTATGACATCTATTTTTTTCAGATGCATATTCATAATTTCAATGAAAATTTGCCTTATGCTTCTATATATCTTACTCAGCCATATTGTATTTACAAAATTCTTGTACTTTTAAAAGCCATTCTCAAAGCCATACAGATTAGAAATTTGAGTCTTGATTAGGATGTGACTGTAATGTCTCTGTTTCTAAGTAGGGGATTGAATAAATAAATATTTTATACAGGAGAGAGTAAATGGTTTCAACTGATATACTCCATCCCCATCCTGAGTATGTACATGGACTGATCGGATAATAAAAGAGACTTCGATATTAATAAAAAAGATACTATTGTAAATACCATTCATTATCACTGATTATGGTCACAAGAACCAAGTACAATAACATCTCATAAGTTATCAGGTAAAAGAAAACCTTTATCTTTCCCATTCCATCATAGAATACATGGTTTTACAAAGATTGTGTATTTTTTATTTATCTTGTCTTTATTGAAAACATTATTTTCCCATACAATATATCCTGATTATAGTTTCCCTTCCATCTCCAACTTCATCCTCACCTCTCCTCATCTTTGAATGCACTCCTATACTGTCTCATTAAAAAACAATAGCCTTAGCCATTCGGGAAATGCAAATCAAAACAACTCTGAGATATCACCTAACACTTGTCAGAATGACTAAAATCAAAAACACCCATGATACTTTATAATGTTCATATAGGCATTATTTGTAATAGCCAGAACCTGGAAGCAACTTAGATGTCCCTTAACCAAATAATAAATAATAGATTAATACTCAGCAGAAAAAAGAAAAAACTTAGCGATGAAATCTTGAAATTCACAGGCAACTGGATGGAACTAGGAGAAACCATCCTGAGTGAGATAACCCAGACTTATAAAGACAAATTTGATATGTACTAAATCATAAGTGAATATTAGACATAGAGCAGAGGATTACCAGACTAAAATCCACACCTCTAGAAACAAGGGTGATCCTAGGAGAGACATACATAAAACCCCAGAGAAGGGTAAGGAACAAGATCTCCTGGACAAATTGGGAACATGGGGGGACGTGAGGAGGGAGGTAGGAGAAAGAGGGAAGCAAGGAAGGGAGGAGGAGAACATGAGGGCTCAGGAAGTTCAAGTTGGGGTAACAATAGGGGAGAGCAAGAAAAGAGACCATAATAGAGGGAGCCATTACAGGTTTAAAATGAAATTTGGCACTAGGGAAATGTCCAGGAATCCACAAGGATGACCCTAGCTAAGAATCTTAACAATTGTAGAGAGGCAACCTTAAAAGCCTTTCCCATATAATGAGATTGATGACTACCTTAAATACTATCCTAGAGCCTTCATCCAGTAGTTGATGGAAGCAGAAGCTGAGATTCACAGCTAAACCCTGAGACAAATTCCTGTAACACAGTATTCTAGTAGGAAGAGTGATGACAAAGGGGTCAAGACCATGCTGGGGAAACCCACAGATACAGCTGACGTGAGCAAGTGGAAGCTCATGGACCCCAGTGTGACAGCTGAGGAACAAGTATAGGACTTACCCAGGTCCCCTGAATGTGGGCATTATTTGGGAGGCCTAAGCATTCTATGGGGTCTCTGGCAGTGGGACCAATATTTATCCCTATGGAGGGATACTCTCTCAGGCTAGAGACATGGGGAGGGCCTAGGTCATACCCCAAATAATGTGAGAGACTGATGACCCCAAGGGAGTCCTCACCCTCGCTGGGTAGTGGATGGGGGGATAAGGGCTTGGTGGGAGACACTGAAGCATGAGAGGGAGAGGAAACTGGGATGGGTGTGTAAAATAAGATTGTTTTTAAGTTAAATATGGTGACTGAGAGGCCAGCATGGGAATGATCCAGAATATCCACTCTCCCCCGATTCTGGGTGTCAGAGAGGAGGCCTCAGCAATCTAAAAGTCCTAGGATAGTGGATCAGTATTTATCCCTGGCATACGGATGGACGTTGGGAGCCCATTCCGCGTGGAGGGGGGTCCTCTCTCAGCCTGGACACATGGTAGAGGGCTTGGACCCTGCCTGGGATGATGTCACTGAGTTTGAAAATCCATCCAAGGAAAAAGTTAAATAATCTAGGAATTAATAAATAATTGGGGAAATTCCATACAAAAAATAAATATTTTGCCTTACTTGATTACATCATTTTAAAGAAATTAAATTCTGCATCTACACTTGGAAAAAATATTTATGAAAAATAAGCTTCTAGGAATATACACTGTCAGACTAAATGAGAAAATTCAATTCAAATTATATATTTCTATATAGACTTAAGTTTATTTTACTTTTAAGTTATAAAATTGATATTGTGATTACTTTTGACTTTCCAATTGCTACTTTATTCTTTTTATTCCTCCCTCTTATTTATTTTCAACACCATTTGAAAAAAGCTCCCCATTAACCATTATAATATCCTGTTTTATTGTTTTTACTTAAAAGATGAAATTGAATTAGGTCAATGACTATGCATTTTCATGTGCATGCTTGGCTTTCATTGTCCATTATAGGTATTTTTAACATAACATTTCTTCACATTAGTACACATGAAATTATGACCTCCAGTCTATGGTCTCATGTTTGATATTTGATATGGAATTTAACGCTCATTTTCTTGGCCTTGACACACAACATGCTGCTAGAGATTTATCCAGTTAAGCAAAATATGGGTAATTTCTAGACAGAGAATGAGGTTCAAAGAATGTTGCTTTTCCACAGTGATGAGACACCTATATTTAGGTGATGTTTAGAGAACATGAGCAAAATATGAAACAAAACTGAGTTCTGAAGAAGTCAGTTCCCAGAGCCTGAAGTAGTACAGTCGAGTAACAGTGTACTGAGCAGGGACTTAAACATGAAGCAGATACCATTCGATATGTTTTTAAACTCACATCATTTCAAAGGCTACTTCTTCACAATTAATTATGCCTTCACTATTGTTAAATGATTTCCATCATTCTGTGAAAAATATTTAATATTTTATTTTCATTATTATAAACAGTAAAATGCAATTTTATATCAAGACTGTATAATCAAATTACTTAAAACCATAAAATAATCTTATCTGGACATCTTACAGAAAGTAACAATTCCTTAGAATGATATTCAGTTTCTGCTATACAATTAAATGGAGACAAAGGCAAGAAGTTGTCATATTAAATAAGGAGAGTAGGGATTGTTTCTGAGAAAATCACTTGGGAAGTACATGACAGTGTATTGATCCTCAGGAAACAGTGCTTTCAGAAAAGAAAATAATAGGGATTATATTTCTGGATTGATCACAGGATGGCAAACATTTGTAAAAATATATAAATTGAGCCAATTTGAATCATAGCAGAAGAAGTGAGACTTCAATGTACAGAGATAATTTAGATAAAGGACATCTAAATATTTAGGGGACAAGGACTTTGGTCACTGTTGCTTTAGCTGTCTAGTTACCTTTAATAATGAATTTTATCATTCTAAGGAAACTGAGAAGAAGCCAAATAATCAAAATCTTATTTTTTGTGAACAATATAAAAACAACAATGTGTTGTAGGCTTTAAATGGGACCTTTAAACAAAAATCTCTGGCATTTTAGTGTCAGCATTTCATTTTTAATATAACAAATATAGGTCAACTCTCTGCCTACTACCTAAATAACACAAGCAAGGGATTTTTCTTACTTCCCAGTTTTTTTAAATTTATTTATTTATTACATATACACCAGATTGAATTGTAAATGGCTGTCAGCCACCATGTAGTTGCTGGGAATTGAACTCAAGACCTCTGGAAGAACAGTCAGTGCTCTTAACCTCTGAGACATCTTTCCAGCCCCCCAGTTTTTAATCTTGTATATATATATACATATATATATGCACATGCATATATATATGTATATATATATTCAAAGCCAGGTTTGTAAGATAATTTTTAAAAATCAAATAAGTCAGTCCACTCACAACTTTGAAGCATTTTGAAACATAACTTTAACCACTGATTAGCATTAGTTTTCTAATTATGTGTAATAAATTATATGAAGAAATATATGATAATTTTAACAAATTCAGTATTTTGATAATTGAAAAGCAAACTATATCACACTGATCTAATTACCACAATCAGCTTTGCACTTTGCAGTTTGTGAATATTTTGAATCGTTGGCCAACTAAAACAGGCATAAATAAAAATAGGAGAAGAAATTAATAAACATATTTTATTTTCGAGATTTGCCCTGAGAAAAATTTTCAGTTCATATAAATGCCATTACTAGAATAAGCAGCAGAATTTTAGGTTTGGAGTATAAAATGGTCTTGCACATTGAGAAGAGTACACCCAAAAAGGAGTACAAAAAGAACAATACTAACTTTTACTGCTTTATCAAAACAATGGTTGACAACATGCTGTGATGACAGAGGTTAAGGCTGCATACAGCATAACACAGGTGGGAGTTTCTTTAGAAGCAATGGTTACTGAGTAGTGATTAGCAGTCAGATTTGAAAATCTTGGCAAAACACTGGTGGGCTGTCAATGCAAAACCATACTTAAAGGTAAACATTATTTTATCTGATAAAGGTATAATGTCAAAGAAACATGCTAAAATAAGCATACCATAAGAACTATAATTAGCCCTCAACTACAGAAAGGTAACTCGCCTGAATTAATTGCCAACTAGAACAAATAATTATGGCACACTGATCAAAGTGTCAAAATCAATCTTCAAAGAAGAACATATCAAGCCACAGATCACAGAATGTTGAATACTGAAGGCAGTCTTAAAGACAGAGACAAAGGATCCCAACAAATAAAACAAAAGAAAACATGAATTGCAGTTGAGTTATATATCTTTTTAAAATGCTCTTCCACATATTGACATTTTAATTAATTTCGTATGTGTGTTAGTGTGTGTGACTATGTTTGTGAATGTTGTGTACAATTGTACTATATTTGTTCCTGTGTGTGGCTATGAGAACTTTTACATATCTTCACAAGCCTAAGAAATGCTGAGTGTCTTTTATGCGCCTCTACTTTATAATTCTGAGTCAGAGTATCTCACTGATCTTGTAGTCAGGCTTCTTAACAAAAAGCTCTAGTATTGTTCCTCTCTGTGTGTCCCATACCACTATGGTGTGGTATGTGTCCACACCAGTCTCATATGTGGTTACTGAGATCCAAACACAGATACTAAGCTTTCACAAGTAGTACTCTCAAACAAAGCCATATCTCCATCCCTCATCTACTTTTGATTGGCACACAATCTTTGTGCCCTTTCATGAGTTACAGCATGTTATTTTGAATCATGCATACTTTGCACAGTAACCCACTGAGGACAGATAGAATATTCACACTAAATATGTACTGTGTTTTATAATGAACATATGAAGATTTGTGAAATAAACTGTGAGTATACAGTGAATCATAACTAATCATATAACTCCACTGGCCTCTAAAATCTTTCATGTGCTGCAAGTAATCTATGACTTTATGGTTCATTAAAAATATAAATATCTTGAAAATAATGATAGTAGCAAAACAAAATATGATAAGATAAAACAAAAAAAATCATACAAAATTTGGATAAGACAAGAACACAGAAAATGTAAGAACCCCAAGAAAAAGCACAAAAATCAGAGACTCACACATTCACATCATCAAGATTCCCATGCAAGCAAATGGATAGAACTAGAAGATATCATTCTGCATAAGGCAATCTAAATACAGAAAAAAAACATGATATGTATTCATGTATAAGTAGACATTGGCTGTAACGTTAAGAACAATCACACTATAATAAACTCTGAGAGGCTAAGTAATAAGAAGGTCTCTGGAGTATGTATAGATCTTCTTGAAGAGGGGATTGAATGAATTTTCAGAATGGATTAGGGACACATACGGATGGAAACAAGAGGGATTATGAGGGAAGGGAGGCATGGAGGAAGTGAGTATAGGGAAAGAAGACTGAATTTGGCATGAATTGGGAGAGAGGTGATGTGGAAACTTACTGGAACCTTGAGGTTGACATACTGAAGACTATAATAATAGAGGATACCAACCTGCAATGGTCATCTTCTGTAACCAGGCAAGGCATCAAATTTTAGGATTTGGAAACCAACCCAGATGCAAAACCTTCTACCCACAACCTATGCTGCCTGCAATATGTTCTGAGGCAATACTTGCTGAGAGTTTGTGGAAGTGGCCAAACAATCACTGGTCTAATTTGAGGGCCATGGCACAAACAAAAGCCCATGCCAGATTCTGCTTCAATGGATAGGTACTGGAATTTGGATAACTCAGGGATCTAAAGTAGAAACAAATACAACTGGCCAAAAAATGCAAAGGAAAAAGAGAAAATTGCCAATGAAATTATTCCTAATGATGCTTTACTCATAGATCATTGCTTAGCCTAGTCATCATCAAAGAGGCTTCCTCAAACAGCTGATGGGAGCAGATGCAAACACCCTCAGGCAAACAATTAGTGAATGGATGGGGAGGAAGAATTGTAGGAGCCAGATTGTTTGAGGACACCAGGAGAACATGGCACACAGAATCTTCTAAGCAGGACTCAGGGGCCCACAGAGGCTGAAGCAGCAATCACGGAGCCTCTCTGGGTCTGATATCGATCCTCTGAATGTATGTCGTTGTTGCTTAGATTGGGATTTTTGTTGAACTCCTAACAGTGGGAATGAGGCTCTTTATGACTCTTATTCATTCTTTTGGGACTCTTTTCCTCCTATTGGGTTGCCTGGTCTAGCCTTGATTTGAGAATTTATGTCTACTCTTATTGCATCTTGCTATGCCATGTTTGGTTGATATCCCTGGGAGGCCTGCTCCTTTCTGAAGGGAAATGGGATGAGGCAGGGTGTCTGAAGTCAAGAGGAGGTGGAGGGGTTAGGAAAATTAGTGGGAGAGGAAGCAGCAGTCAGGATGTATTATATGAAAGACAAATAAAAGATAACAGAAAAAAACAAAAACAAATCAAAAACAAAAAGTACTAAACTGAAAGCTATACTCTATACATGGAATACCTGATGAAGATCTATGTAGACCTTGGGATTGCTGCTTCAGTTGTATGAGCTTTGATGAGTTGTTTTAGCGTGTCTTTCTCAGCTCGTGTGCTCTATCCCCTCTGTCTTCCTCACTTGTTCTGCCTCCCCTTATGCAGGATTCCCTGAGCTCAGGGGTCAGTGGCCATTTTAAGTGACATTTCATTTAGAGCTGTATATTTCAAGGTTGCTTTTTCTCTGCATAATGTGTGAGCGTGGGTCTCTGTGTTTTTTTCCCATCTGCTGTAGGAGGAAGCTTTTCTGATGATGATTGAAATAGGCACTGATCCATGAGTATACCGTAATATTAGGAATCATTTTATTATTATCTTATTTATACATTTAAAACCAGTATTTAAGCAGTGTAATTGGGTTCCTGGATATCTAGTCTTTGGTTCTGAGCCATCCAAGGATTATCTCCTATAAGTTATATCTTGTGGAGTGGGCTTATGTCAAATCAGATATCTGTTGGTTACTCCAACAAGGTTTCTTCACCATTGCACTGGCATATTTGTCACATAGGATAGATAGTATATCAAATATTTTGTGGTTGGGTTAGTATTTATTTTACCGTTTTTGTTAACCTGAAGACTACCTTTATATGTCACAGATATTAGAACATGTGGGTGAAGATACTATTTAGGTACTAGCTGGAGTAATCTATGTTTAAAGAGCTATGTGAGTGTTGACTTCTGTAAGTTTCTGGACATCAGACTCTTATCTTGGCAACAGCCTTGGTTGTTTGGGAATTTTTATGTGAGCCTTTTAGGTCAACAAATCAATTGAACAGAACCGTGTCAAGGTACTGTAAGCTTTGTTTGGTGACAAGATATGAAAAACTAGGGTTCCATTTTCCTCACTATCTGAAGACTTCATTAGGAGAACCTTCATATTATAGGAAGTTTCCATTGTAGTAGGTTTCCATATCACCCCTCAAAAAGCCTTCTGTTCTAGAATTCTGGACTCCTTTAATCTCATTTCATCCTTCAGTACCATCTTCCATGTCACTTCTCACATGGTTATATATAAACATAAATTAACATATTTTAATCTTTTATTTTAGATCCTAGAACTGTATTGAGTGATATAATGTTTAGTACCAACATATGTAAAATTTCACGGAAAAAATTGGATTTTAAGACATGAGGACCCGAAATACTGCTGTTCTTTTAAATGTTCATTTTCTTGTGGTTGAAATGGTGAATTTTCCAGAGACTACAAAATATTAAAATGTGATGACGCAATTTGTCACTCATCCATAGTGTGTTTTTAACTATCACAGTTTGCAGTCAATGTTGGCTTATGAATGTACCAGACAGGAAAACATTTTGTGGTGTATAAATTCTTTAAGCGAATAAAGGTATTAAGCTTTAAAAAGATGTGATACATGCACTTATGGGAAAAATTTTTTAACCTCAAAACTTGGTTACATAAAAGATGCATGTAAATTTTTTTCTTTTTTTGTTTCTTTTTTTATATATTTTTTATTTTAATTTTAAATAGCTTGTTTTACATGTCAATCCCAGTTTCCTCTCCCTCCCCCTCCTCCGGCACTACTCTTCCCCCCCCCATCCTCCCACCCTATTGCCAAATCCTTCCCCATAGGGGATATCTAGAGTCTGTCTTTTTACTCTGGGTAGGGTCCAGGCACTCCCCTAAGAGTCCAGGCTGAGAGAGCATCCCTCTTTGTGCTATAGGCACACGAAGACTGTTTGTATACCAGGGATAGACACAGCTCAGGGCCCCATAGGTTGCCCAGGCCTTCTCATTGACACTCACATTTGGGGGGTCCAGATCAGTCCCATGCTGGCCTCCCCACTGTCAGTCTGGGGTACAAGAGCTCTCCCCCCGTTCAGATCAGCTGTCTCTGCTGGTTTTGCCAGCCCATTCTTTGCCAATTTTCTCATCACTCCTCTCTCTCTGTCACTGAGTTCCTTGGGTTCAGTTCAGTGATTAATTGTGTGTTTGCCTCTGCTTCCATCAGTCAAAGGATGAAGGCTCCCAGATGGTTATAGACATCAAGTTCATTATCAGGAATGGGCATTCGAGGTGGTCTCTCCACTATTGCTTAACTTGCCAATAGGTGTTATCCCTTTAGATCACTCGAGGTCACTCTGGTGCCTGATCTGTATTTGATCCTATGATTCCCTCTTCCCCCTATTCTACCCCCACCCCCTCAACTTCCTGTTCCCCCATGACCAACTCTCTTCCTCTTCACCCCCTCTCTTCTTCCCAGGTCCCACTCCCCACCACCCCTAGCTGTGTTCCCCATCCATTCAGGGGATCTTGTCTCCATCCTCTTCTCTTGGGGACTATGCATATATGCATATCTTTTAGGTTCTTTCCTGTTTCCCAGACTATCAGTGGAAGTGCAGACTGGCACTATCCTGATCCATGTCTAAAATCCATATATGAGTGAGTACACACCATGTTTGTCTTTTTGCGACTGGGTTACCTCACTCAGGATGGTTTCTTCCAGTGCAATCCATTTCCCTGCGAATTTCAAGATTCCATTGTTTTTTTCTGTTGAGTAATACTCCATTGTGTAAATGTACCACATTTTCTCTATCCACTCTTCAGTTGAGGGGCATCTAGGTTGCTTCCAGGTCCTGGCTATTACAAATAATGCTGCTATGAACATAGTGGAGCAGATGCCCTTGTTGAATGAACTTGCCTCATTTGGATATATGACTAAGAGTGGAATTGCTGGGTCTAGTGGTAGATTAATTCCCATTTTCCTGAGGAATCTCCATACTGATTTCCAAAGAGGCTGTATGAGTCGGCATTCCCACCAGCAGGGGAGGAGTGTTCCTCTCTCTCCACATCCTCTCCAGCATAAATTGTCTTCGGTGTTTTTGATTTTAGCCATTCTGACAGGAGTAAGATGGTATCTCAGAGTTGTTTTGATTTGCATTTCCCTGATGGCTAAGGATGTTGAGCACTTTCTTAAGTGTCTCTTGGCCATTTTAGCCTCCTCTACTGAGAATTCTCTATTTAGCTCTGTACCCCACCTTTTAATTGGATCCTTTGGTGTTTTGGAGACTTGTTTCTTGAGTTCTTTGTAAATTTTGGAGATTAGCCCTCTGTCAGATGTAGGGTTAGTGAATATCTTTTCCCATTCTGTGGCCTGCCTTTTTGTAATTTTGACTGTGTCCTTTGCCTTACAGAAGCTTTTTAGTTTCAGAAGGTCCCATTTGTTAATTGTCGATCTCAGTGCCTGTGCCATTGGTGTTATGTTTAGGAAGTGGTCTCCTGTACCAAATCGTTGAAGAGTATCTCCCACTTTCTCTTCTAAAAGTTTCAGTGTGGCTGGATTTATGTTGAGATCTTTGATCCATTTGGACTTAAGTTTTGTACAAGGCGATAAACATGGATCTATCTGCAGTCTTCTGCATACCAGTACCCAGTTATGCCAGCACCATTTGTTGAAGATGCTTTCTTTTTTCCATTGTACAGTTTTAGCTTCTTTGTCAGAAATCAAGTGTTCATAGGTGTGTGGGTTAAAATTAGAGCTTTCGATTTGGTTCCATTGGTCTACCTGCCTATTTTTGTGCCAATACCAAGCTGTTTTCAGACTATAGCTCTATAATAGAGCTTGAAGTCAGGTATGGTGATGCCTCCTGAAGTTCCTTTATTGTATAGGGATGCTTTAGCTATCCTGGGACTTTTGTTTACCATATAATGTTGATTAATGTTCTTTCCAGGTCCTTGAAGAATTGTGATGGAATTTTGATAGGGTTTGCATTGAATCTGTAGACTGCTTTTGGCAAGATTGCCATTTTTATTATGTTGATCCTACCAATCCAAGAGCATGGGAGATCTTCCATTTTCTGGTTGCTTCTTTGATTTCTTTCTTTAAAGACATAAAGTTCTTGATATACAGGTCTTTGATTTCCTTGGTTAACATTAACCCCAGATATTTGATGCTGTTTTTGGCTATTGTAAAGGGTGATGTTTCTCTGATTTCTTTCTCAGTCACTTCATCATCTGTATATAATAGGGCCACTGATTTTTTTGAGATTACCTTGTATCCTGCCCCGTTGCTGAAGGTGTTTATCAGCTCTAGGAGTAACATTGCAGAGTTTTTTGGGTCACTTATATAATCTATCATATCATCTGCAAATAGTGAAAGTTTGACTTCTTCTTTTCCTATTTGTATCCCCTTTATGTCCTTTTGTTGTCTTATTGCTGTAGCTAGAACTTCAAGTACAATATTGAAGAGATATGGAGAGAGTGGACAGCCTTGTCTTGTTCCTGATTTTAGAGGAATTGCTTTGAGTTTCTCTCCATTTAATTTGATGTTAGCTGTTGGTTTACTGTATATTGCTTTCATTATATTCAGGTATGTTCCTGTTATCCCTGATCTCTCTAGGACCTTTATCATGAAGGGGTGCTAGATTTTGTCAAAGGCTTTTTCAGCATCTAGTGAGATGATCATGTGGTTTTCCTTTCGCAGTTTGTTTATATGGTGGATTACATTGATAGATTTTCTAATGTTGAACCATCCCTGCAATCCTTGAATGAAGCCTACTTGATCATGGTGGATGATTTTTCTGATGTGTTTTGAATCCGGTTTGCGAGTATTTTATTGAGTATTTTTGCATCGATGTTCATGAGTGAAATTGGTCTATAGTTTTCTTTCTTAGTTGTGTCTTTGTGTGGCTTGGGTATCAAGGTAATTGTAGCCTCGTAAAAAGAGTTTGACAGTGAGCCTCCTGCTTCTATTGTGTGGAATACTTTGAGGAGTATTGAAATTAGCTCTTCTTTGAATTTCTGGTAGAATTCTGCACTGAAGCCATCTGGGCCTGGGCTTTTTTTGGATGGGAGACTTTTGATGACTGCTTCTATTTCATTAGGGTTTATAGGTCTGTTTAAATTGTTTATCTGTTCTTGATTTAGTTTTGGCAAGTGATATCTATCCAGGAAATTGTCCATTTCCTTTAAATTTTCAAATTTTGTGGAGTACAGATTTTCAAAGTATGCCCTGATGATTCTCTGGATTTCCTCAGAGTCTGTTGTTATGTCCCATTTTTCATTCCGCGATATGTGTTATTGTTGAATTCTAATTTTAATGCTGGTGGTCTGATAAGATGCAGGGGGTTATTCCAATTTTTTTGTATCTGTGGAGATTTGCTATGTTCCCTATTATGTGGTCAATTTTAGAGAAGGTTCCATGTGGTGCCGAGAAGAAGGTATATCATTTTGTATTTGGGTGGAATGTTCTATTGATGTCTGTTAAACCCAGTTGGGTCAAAATTTCTATTAGTTCTTTTGTTTCTTTGTTAAGTTTCTGTCTGGAGGTCCTGTCTAGCGGTGAGAGCGGAGTGTTGAAGTCTTCTATTATTAGTGTGTGAGATTTTATGTGCATTTTGAGCTTTAGTAATGTTTCTTTCACGAATGTAGGTGCCTTTGTATTTGGGGCGGAGATGTTTAAAATTGAGACTTCGTCTTGATGTATTTTTCCTTTGATGAATATGAAGTGTCCTTCTTCATCTCTTTTGATTGATTTTAATTTGAAGTCTAATTTGTTAGATATTAGGATTGCTACACCCGCTTGTTTCTTGGGACCGTTTGATTGGAAGATCTTTTCCCAACCCTTTACTCTGAGATAACGTCTGTCTTTGATGTTGAGATGTGTTTCTTGTATGCAGCAGAAGGATGGGTTCTGTCTTCGTATCCATTCTGCTAGTCTGTGTCTTTTTATAGGCAAGTTGAGGCCGTTGACATTGAGGGATATTAATGACCATTGATTGGTGATCCTTGTTTGTGCTTGATTTATTGTTAGTGAAGTTATTTTGTGTAGTTTCTCCTCCCTTTTTCTTTTGGTGTTTTGTAAAGTGTGATTATATATTGCCTGTGTCTTTGTGAATGTAATTATCTTACTTGGCTCTAGGTTTTCCTTCTAGCATTTTCTGTAGAGCTGGATTCATGGATACGTATTGTTTAAATCTGGCTTTGTCATGGAATATTTTGTTTTCTCCATCTATGGTAATTGAGAGCTTTGCTGGATATAGTAGTCTGGGCTGGCATCCTTGTTCCCTTAGCGTTTGTAGGACATCTGTCCAGGATCTTCTGGCTTTCATCGTTTCCATTGAGAAGTCAGGTGTAATTCGGATAGGTCTGCCTTTGTATATTACTTGGCCTTTTTCTTTAGCTGCTCTTAATATTTTCTCTTTACTCTGTAGGTTTGATGTTTTGATTATTATATGGCGAGGTGACTTCTTTTTCTGGTCAAGCCTATTTGGTGTTCTGTAAGATTCTTTTACTTTCATAGGCATATCTTTCTTTAGGTTAGGGAAGTTTTCTTCTATGATTTTGTTGAATATGTTTTCTGTACCTTTAAGTTGAATTTCTTCACCTTCTTCTATACCTATTATTCTCAGGTTTGGCTTCTTCACGGTGTCCCATATTTCCTGGATATTTTGTGTTAAGGATTTGTTGGTTTTGAGATTTTCTTTGGTTGATGAATCTATATCCTCTAATGAGTCTTCAACACCTGAGATTCTCTCTACTATCTCTTGTATTCTATTGGTGATACTTGCATCTGTAGTTCCTGATCGTTTACCCAGCTTTTCTATTTCCAGCATCCCTTCATTCTGTGTTTTCTTTATCGTTTCTATTTCAGCTTTCAATCCTTCAACTGTTTGAGTTGTTTCCTTAATTTTTTTTTTGGTTGTTCTTTCTTGGTGCTCTCTAGATTCTTTGAGAGATTTGTTTATTTCTTGAATTTTTCCCCCATTTCATGGATTTATTTGTTTGTTTTTTCTTCTTTTTCTTTAAGGGATTTCCTCGTTTCTTCTTTGAGGGTCTCCATCATCTTCATGAAATAATTTTTAAGGTCTGTCTCCTCTTCTTCGTCTATGTAATGCTTTTCAGGTCTTGCTGGTATTGGATCCCTGGACTTTGGTGGGGTCATGTTGATGTTTCTATTGCTGAGTGATCTCTTATTCTGTCTTCTTCCCATCTCTTCTTTCAGTGGGTGCTGGTGGGGTCTTTCCGTCTCCACTGGTCTCCTTCCTTCCTGCAGCTGAAGCTGGGCATGCTGACATGGAGTTTGGGTCTTGGTAGGGCTGATGTCTTTCCTGAAGCTGGTCTCACTGGGGTTGCGGTCTTGGAATTGTTGACTTCTTTGCTTTGTGGGCAGGTCTCCTGAAGCTGTACTCGCTGGGGTTGGGGTCTTGGAAGGGCTGATGTCTTTCCTGAAGCTGGACTCGCTGGGGTTGGAGTCTTGGAGGGGCTGATGTCTTTCCTGTGTGGGCGGGTCTTCTGGATGCCAGGAGAGGCCTGGAAGATCAAGGGGTATGGGGGATGGGCGGTTGATCCTCGCTGGAGACCCAATCTCACCTGAAGCTGGACTTGCTGGGTTTGGGGTCTTGGAGGGGCTGATGTCTTTCCTGTGTGGGTGGGTCTTCTGGATGCCAGGAGCGGCCCGGAAGATCAAGGGGTATGGGGGATGGGCGGGCGGTCCCTGCCGGAGACCCAATCTCACCTGAAGCTCATAAATTTTGTTCTTTAATGATGTTGAGTAGAGGTTGTGAATGAATATGAATAGGTGAGAAGGTAATGGTGGGTGAATATGATCAACATAACAGGTTCAAAATTCTCAAATAATAAATAAAATATTATATTTTAAAAGTATTTGTTTCTTTGGAATACTAAAAATATTACATTATTAACTGATGGAGGAAATTATTAAACCAGTTTAGTCTGTCTTACAAAGAAAAATGATGTATAGGAAAAATTCTGAAATAAAATATATGCACTTTTTATCATAAATCTGTGTTATAGATTCAAATACACAAGTATTATGGTAAATATTAGCAGAATTTGCAGAGATATCTACTTTTATAAAATGATGAAATATACCAATAGCTTCACATGTCAGTCCCAACTCCCTCTCCCACCTCTCCTCCCTTGTCCCTCCCCCTGCTCTCCCAGCCCCCCACCCAATCCCCACATGCCCAGGGAGGGTGCATGTTTCTAATTTAAATAAAATATATATTGAGAAAAAAGATACTAAAAGTAAATAAATATATGCTTCAGGATATATGCAAATCCACATCCATTATGATAATAACAAAAATCACAGATAAGAGCAAAATGTTTGCAAAAATGTGGCAAAATTGCCAAATGGTTTAGCCACTTTGGAAAACAACCCATATTCTCTAAAATGAAATCTAAGTTACCAGGTGCACAATTCCGCATTCCTCTTATAGGTATTTCCTCAACAGAAATAAAAACATATGTCCTTAAAAAAGCATATATAAATCATTTGTGTAAAATGTTCATAGTATTATTCATAGCAGCTGGTAAGTCAAGATAACACAAATTTTCATTACTTGATAAATATACATGTATAATGGAGGTATATCCAAACAATGGAACATTTATGCATGAATAAAGTAATGATTCTACAAAAAATAAGAAATATAGCAATAGTGAGAAAAAACCTTTCAGCATTACTAATGATCACATAAACAAAGATCAAATAATGCCCTGTTTTGGTCTATTACAGACCAGTAATTTTACAAACCATGCAAAATTAAAGTGTAATATGCAATGGATATAGTTACAAATAATTCAAGTTTTATATTTAACAGTAGCAATTGATCCTACAGTGAGATTTATTCTGCAATCATTGAAGTCAATGGCATTTACAAGTAAAATAAATTAAGGTAAATGAAGAGGAAAATTGTATCCTATGTAACATTTAATTCATTATAGGCTTAAGCAAGTATGTCAATCTATGTTCATCAATGGAAATTATAGTACTTGGAGACATAATTGAATGAAAATATGGTATCTAAGAAACAGTTTTTATTTTATAAGGATGCAAGTCATTTTCAGTGTGTGTGTTTTACATAGTGGAGCTCTTATACGTTTTTTTTTAATAAGACACATAATTCAAAGCATTAGTGTATGCCATCTCATTAATACTTTAAAATAAATATTTCGAAATTACAATTCTGCAATTGCAATTTGTAACTACAGAAGCACTCATTCCTGTATAACTTTTAGCTCTCTTTAAAAATTATAGAATGTTTCTGGGTGGTGATGGCACATATCTTTAATCCAAGACCTCAGGAGGCAGAGGAAGCCAGATCTCTATGAGTTTGAGGCCAGTCTGTTTTACAAAGTGAGTTCCACTAGAGTTAGAATTGTTACAGAAACCCTGTCTCAAAAAGCAAAAAAAAAAAAAAAACAAAGAGTGAGAGAAAGAGAAAAACATGGCAAAATAAAAAAGCAACAACAAAAAACATTATAGGATGATTCTCTTTGCTAATTGGATTAATTAGAATTTCCATGTTTACTTCAAGTGTCTGAGCATAGATTTTTGAGGAATGTTCAAATATTTTTAAACATCAGATTCTTGCTAATATATGATCTTTTATTTATAAGAAGTCAAAATTATAAAATAATAAATAAATAATACTTTTCTGAATAATAATATCATATCACTGAAATTTTTCCCAATATAAAGAATAATTGTTCTGTGCTCTTCACAAAGGGATTTCTTCTTCATGAAAATATATGGGAAGACTCTGGCTATACCTGAGGCCACATATTGGAACTAGCAACCCCTGGTAAGACATAGCCCCCACTACCTGTAAATACTCCTTAAAATCTACCAGGCAGTCCCCGACAGTAATGCCTCCCCTCAGACTTCATATTCTGGCCAGCTAATTTGGCAGATGATTCCTGCTTTACCAGAACACATCAGTAATACTAATCTCAGTAACCTAGAGCCCCAGAGTAACAGTGTCCCAGATCCCATAGAACATGCTAGTTCCCATAACCCTAGAATCCCCAAAGTAGCACAAGAAACCAAATACCAAAGGTCACAAAGGATGGGAAAAATGCACTAGAGACACATTACTAGACCTGAATACTCATTGGTCAACAGATTCACAAGACACTCAGGAAATAAGACCAGAGAAGAAACAGAAAACAAGGGGAAAAATGTTCAAAAACTATCTACCCAACAAAGATAAACTCAGAAATCAGCACCTAAACTTAGAATAACACTAAATCCAGATGCCTAGAGGCCAATGTAAGAACACAGTCAACAACACCCAGGGCAAAATGGACTCGCAAGAACCCATCTATCCTACTACAGCAAGCCCTGAATATTCCAGCACAGCTGTAGAATAAGAAAATAACATAAATACAATCTTATGAGGATAACAATTGTTATTAGAGAGGAAATAAAGAAGTACATCAACAAATCAAGGAAAACACAACAAAACAGGTGAAGGAAATGAATAAAATGTTCAAGACCTGAAAAAGGAAATAGAAGCAATAAAGAAAACACAAACTGAGGGAATCCAGGAGGTGGAAACTCTGTTTAAGCAACAGAAACTACATACATACACAACACAAATATAGCACAGGAGATAGAATGAAGAATCTCAGCTGTGGAAGACATAAGAGAAGAAAATGATACACTGGTGAAAGAAAATGTTAAATTTAAAGAGTTTCTGTCACAAAACACCAGGAAGTCTAGGACACTATGAAAATATCAATCATTAGAATATAAGAGAGGATTCCCAGCTGTAAGGCCCAGAAAATATTTTAACACCAATACAAAAGAAAATTTTCCTCACTTAAGAAGGACATGCCTATAAAAGTACAAGAAACAAGCTTACAAAAATAATATTGGATGAGAAAATAAATTCTTCCTGCCACATGATAACCAAAACATTAAGCATACACAACAAAAAAGGGATAGTAAAGCCTGCTAATGTAAAAGGCCAAATAATATATAAAGGAATACTTATCAAAATTACTCACAACTTCTCAATTAAAAATCTAAAAGCCAAAAGTACTTTTTAGACATCTTGCAGACTGTAAAAGAAAAGAGATGCTAAACCAGGTTACTATCCCAGGCAAAACCATCAGTTACCTTAGATGGAGAACAAGATAACACATGGAAAATTCAAATTTAAACAATATCAATCCATAAATCCAACCCAATAGATAGTACTAGAAGAAAACCTCAAACCCAAGGAAGTTAACTGCACCTCCTCAAAAAAAAAAAAAGACAGAAAAAGAAATGATTTCATACCAGCACACAGAAAGATGGGAAGCACACACAAACATACCACCAATAACAACAACAGCAAAAAAATCCAGAACTAACTATAATTGGTCATCAATATCTCTCAATATAAGTGAGCTCAAGTCCCCAACAAAAAGACATTGCCTAACAGAATGGATGAAAACACAGTATTTATTCTCCTATTGCGTACAAGAAAAACATCTCAATATCAAATATAGACATTATCAGAGAAAAGGGTTGGAAAAATGTTTTCCAAGCAAATGAATCCAAGAAGCAAGCAACAATGTATATATCATCCAGACAGAAACTAAACAGAGAAATAATGGAAGTAGCAGATGGTCATGACTCAAATAGAGCTCACAGACACCCACAGAACATTTAACTGAAACAAAAAGGGATACAACTTCTTACCAGCACCTGGTGGAACATTCTCCAGATGGGACCTCTTACTTGGTCACCCCCTCTATCCTATCAGATCACCAATGATTATTTCATCAACAACAGAAAGAGTGGAAAGCCTAAAACCTCATGGAAACTTATCAGCTCTCTAATGTTTTCTCACTGGATGAAAGCAGCATAAAGAATAAAATTAAAGACTTCCCAGGATTCAATGAAAATTAATACAAAACATTCAAACTGAGAGGACACAATGAAGTGGTTCAGACAGGTATGTTTACTGTACTAAGTGTCTACATAAAAAATTGAGGAGATCTCACATTAGAAACTTAAAATCACACCTAGATGATCTAGAACAAAAAGAAACCGACTTACACAAAGTGAATTGACAGTAGGCAACAATCACAAGGAAGGCTAAAATCAATAGAATAGATTTGATGAGAACCATACGGAGAGTAACAAGGAGTTACATTTTCTATCTAACAAGATAGAAAAAAAATCATCCACACTTAGTAACAAGAAGAGACAGAAATATACAAATTAACAATATCAGAGACAAAATGAGGGACACAAACAACAGACATTGATAAAATCCAAAGAATAATTATGACATATTTTCAAAAACCTGTACTCTCCAAACATTGAAAATATATAAGAAATTGACAGTTTTCTCTATAGATATTGCTTACCAAAGTTAAATCAACATGACGTAAACAACTTCAATAAATGTATAGCACCTAAGGAAACAGATGCAGACATTAGAAGTCCCTCAACCAAAAAATGTTTCAGGGTCAGTTTGTTTTAGCTCACTCAGAATTCTACCAGAATTTCAAAGTAGAGTTAAGGCCAATACTCCTCATATTATTCCACAAATTGGAAACTTAAGCAACCTTTCAAAATGAGTTTTATCAAGTCTGCAGTTATCCTGATACACAAACCACACAAAGACTCAGCACAAAAAGACAATTACAGACCAATTTCCCTCACGAATATATATGAAAATACTCAATAGAATATTTATAAACCAAATGCAAGAGAATAACAAAAAGATCATCTACGATGATCAAGTGGACTTCACTTAGGGATTTGCAGATGGTTCATCTTATGAAAATCTGTCAAAATAGTCGACTACATATACAAGATGAGAGAGAAAAACACAATCATCTCATTAGATGTTGAAAAAGCCTTTGACAATAATCAAACACATCTTCATGATAAAAGTGTTGGAAAGATAAGGGATACAAGGGACTCATCTACAGATAACAAAGGCAATATATAGCAAGCTGATAACAAACATCTAATTAAAGGGACAGAAATAAAAACAATTTCAGTAAAATCAGTAATAAGACAAGGCTGATCACTTTCTCCATACATATATGATATATTACTTGAAGTTCTAGCTACAACAATAAGATAAATAAAGAAGATTGAAAGGGGTAAAAATCAGAAAGGAAGAAGTCAAAATGTATCTACTTATAGATGATTGGAAAGTATGTATAAGTGACTCTAGCCCTCAAATAATGACAAAGAAACTTCTTATTAAGTAAGAAAGCTTGACTTAAGTCTAGTCTTGTTCATAGCTACCTCATAAAACAAACTAATCAATTGTTATTCACCTATCATAGAAGTACCCACATGTAAACAACATATGTAAATGAATACATATTTTCTAGTAATGTGTACTGACTGGTAAGATTCAGTAAACCTGTGGTTTAAAAGTAAATACCAACTCTAACATCTTTCACATCTCTTCTTTATGTTTTCAGCACCCATGTCTGGGAAATCCTCAATACTTCTACAACCACAAGTGACCTTCGCTATTTCACAGTGATTATATTTTGTGCTCCTTCCACAAATACCATTATCTTCCTCTCTGCACAACGTCCTCCCGGTACTTTTCAGTGGTTGCTTCCATAGTTAACTTTGCAGCTTTCAGGAGTTTATGCCCTCACTTACCATGGATATCAGAACTTACAAAATTCTCCTTTTACTGTTAGAATTTGTAGTAAATTAGCTGACAGGTTTTCCATTTGAACCTTGTTAAGGGTGATCAGAGTATTCAAAATGTAAATGTCTGACTACTGGGGTTTATTTCTTTGAAACAGTCTCTCTAATATGAATTGAAGTGAAGCCAGTTTCTTTATCAAGTTGTTCTATATCTAAAAAGTCTCTTTTCCTAAATAACTTTTGCTGTTCCTTGCAGATGCTGCAATGAATATATCCAGGATAAAAGCCTTTGCCTGTGATAGTGAGGTGACCCCCCCATGCCATTACAGTCAGTGTGAATATTTTATTTCAGAGACGGATTTTCGTTTCCTTCTCAGTCACTGACCAAATCAAAAGGAGGTGCATTAACATTTAATGGTTGCTCTTTTCTTAGTAGAAAAGGGCAGCAGGAAGAAATAGCTCAAACTTCACAAGAACAAATAACCCCGTGATGAATGAACTTTCAGAATTTGTCCAATACAGTCATTTTAAAGTCATTAAGTGCCTAAATGTCTAGCTATTTCATTCATATGCCTTATTATACATTTTGTTTGTTAAGGTTGAGATCATACTTATTAGCATATCTATGGTTTCTTGCACCAGTACAAAGTAGAAATTTGGTTGCAACCAATAGCATATTGACAATAGACTGTTAGAAAATCTTTAATTCATCAATACTTTGCACAAAATATACTTAATCTGTCTCATTGAATTTTATCTTTGAATCAAGATACAAAATCATCTCCTGAAGACTATAACCTGGGTGATTTAATAAATTATATAAGACTTGATAGTCCATGCTAAGAAATGATGAGAAAATATACACAAAATGTACAATAAGTTATGGTCATCAATAGGACTGAGTCACCATTTTGTTTAAGATCCATTATTAATCTATTTATAGCGTTCCATTGCTTCTGTAGGTTTTTAGGTACAAATTTTTCCCTTAGCTGTAATACTAAGAGAGTTCAAAATAATTGTTTTCTCAACCTTTCCCTCTTTTTTTTTTTAAGGAATGGCATAAATTTCAAAACATCACCCATAATATCAGATGAAGTGCTTTCTAAAATTTTAAATTTAAGTTATTAAATAGTCTCGCAATATATTTCTTGACACTAGTTCAAAAATGTTACATGTGGCATTTTATACATTATGAAAAGATTGAAATAATAACAAAATTATTTATGTAGATCGAGGGAGCATTTTACAGATTATGTATATTTTTATTTGATTTTGAGGTTCAATTATATAACAAAATATACTATATTTATAACTCTCCCTCTGACACCCCTAGTAATTAAAAAATGAAAATATTAGCATAGAGACATGACTCAGTGACTGCAAGCATTGTCTGCTCATGTAGATTATCAGGTTTCAAGTACTAACAATCACATCAAAGCTCCTAACCATCTGTGGGAGATATGGCTCAGCATATGACAGCCTGATTTTGGATTTCACATAAAAAATGGATAAAACTACTTATGTACCTGTGACTCCACAATATGAGGAGAAATGAAGAACAAAAAGAAGTATGCATTGGATTTGTTGGATGCCAGTCTAGCTCCAGGTTAAGTAATGGAATGTCTTAAAGTAACAAGGCAGAGACTGAAAGAACAACACAGTTGATGTTCTCTTTAGGCTTCCTCTAATATATAAGGGCATGGACCACTTCATTAACATGCACAAGTATAACAAATGCATATATACAGCATATACACAATCATCACTCTCATAACATACACACCAATACAGAGAATATGGTCTACTCTGTGTGTGTTTGGTAGTAATGGGGTACACATATGTTGTTGAGGGGTGATTGAATCCTATCTTAGATCTTTGGAGAAAGGTATTGTCCCAGTGTCATTACCCTATATTGTTCCATTAAATCTGGATAAAATGACATGAAGTAATACTAGTCAAAACATAGGTGGGAGAGACACATAATCATTAAAAGCTTGGGAAATTAATAAGTGCATTAGAGAAAACTTGCCACATGTACATTTCCACCATACCAATGTGTTAAAATAAAGTGATGATGATTTGCACGTGAAAGAGCGTCAAGGCAGGATTTCTCTGATAAGGACTCTTTAGGAAAATCTATGAATTGAAACATGAAAATGACAATAACAATATCCAATACTAATTGCTATAAGCAAATAAATGAGGATTAATACAATCCTATCCTCTAAATGTCATTACCTGATTTTCAAATGTGAACAGAGCATAGTACACATAGACAAATGTATAACATAAAATCCACAATATTGCACATCACAAACACTGCAGTTGTTAGGAAATTAATGGAAAGTAACATTGATCCCAGGAAATTGAATTAATCATTAAAGATAGGAATGTGAGAGTTCCACAGTTTTAGAAATCCAAGTCAGTCACTGAGATTGACAATTAATATATAGGACCTCTTGAAACTGAGAACTTTCTGTAAGGCAAAAGACACAGTCAACAGGACAAAAAGTCAGCCCAATGAATGTGAAAAGATATTCACTAACCCCACATCTGACAGAGGTTTGATCTCCAAAATTTACAAAGAAATCAAGAAGCAAGTCCACAAAGCGCCAAAGTATCCAATTAAAAGTGGTCTACATAACTAAATAGAGAATTCTAAATAGAGGAGTCGAAAATGGCTAAGACACACTTAAAAAGTGCTCAGCACCCCTAGTAATCAGGAAATGCAAATGAAAATAACTCTGAGATACCATTTCACTCTTGTCAGAATACCTAAAATCAAAAACACCAATGACAGTTTATGCTGGAGAGGATGTGGAGAAAGAATAACACCCATCCATTGCTGCTGGGAGTGCCAACTCGTGCAGCCACTTTGGAAATCACAATGGAGATTCCTCAGGAAAATGGGAATCAGTCTAACACAAGGTCAAGCAATTCTCCTCATAGGCCTATACCCAAAAAAAATGCACATTAATACAAGGACTTTTGTTCTGCTATGTTCATAGCAGCATTATTTGTAATAGCCAGAACCTGGAAGCAACCTAGATGCCCCTCAACTGAAGAGTGAATAGAGAAAATATGGTACATTTACACAATGGAGTACTATTCAGCAGAATACAATAATGAAATCTTAAAATTGACAGGCAAATGGTTGGCACTAGAAGAAACCATCCTGAGTGAGGTACCCGAGAAACAAAAAAACAAATATGGTATGTACTCATTCATATATGAATTTTAGACATGAACCAGGGGAATGCCAGCCTGCAATCCCATTGCCAGAGAGTCTGGGAAACAGGAAGGATCCTATAAGAGATATACATGGTACCCCAGAGAAGGTGAATGAGGAAAAATCTCCTAAGCAGATTGTGAACATGTGGGGGACGGGACAGGGAGCTGAAAAAAGAAAAGGGGGAATAGGAGAGGAGAGGAGGACATGGGGGAGCAGTAAGCCTCAGTCCGTGGAAGAATAGAGGAGAGCAGGATGAGAGATACCATAATAGAGGGAGTCATTATAGGTTTGAGGTGGGATTTGGCACTTCTGAGATTTTCAGAGATCTACAAGGATGAAACCAACTGGAAAAGTAAGCAATAGTGGAGAGAATACCTTAAAAGCCCTTCCCCTGTAAGAGACTGATGACTACCTAAAGTCTTTATCCAGTAGCTGAAGGAAGCAGAAGCAGTCACCCACAGCTAAACACTGAACTGAACTCCTAAAATCAAGTTGGAGAGAGGAAGGAGTAATAAGCAGCGGGGTCAAAACAAGGCTGGTGAAAATCACAGAAACTGCTGACCTGAACAAGGTGGATCTCATGCACCCTATACTGATAGCTGGGAAACCAGCATAGATCCAGACCCCCTGAATGAGGTGTCAATGAGGAAGCCTCAGCAATCTATGGGGCCTCTGGTAGAAGATCAGTATTTATTCCTGGCACAAGAATGGACTTTTGGAGCCCATTCCATGTGGAGGTATACTCTCTTAGCCTAGACACAAGGGGTAGGGCCTAGGCCCTGCTCCAATGGATATGACAGATTTTAAAGATCCCCCATAGAAGGCCTCACTCTCCCTATGAAGGAGAAAGGAGATGGGAGAGGGGGTTAGTGTTGTTAAGAGGAGGAGAAGAAGAGGGACCTGGGATTGACATGCAAAACAAACTTGTTTCTATTTTAAATAAAAAATAGAGGATAAAAAATATTATCCCTTGCATTTGAAGCATACTAAAATCCAATTAATGGATTTTAGAACATTAACAGTCTTCACTTTGATATAATCCCATTTGTAAGCATGTTCTTATTTTCTTAAGTATTGGCGTGGTATTCACAGATAAATGGAATAATGATTGTCTTAATCAGAGTTTCTATTGTGATGGAACACCATGACCAGGAACCAGTTGCAGAGGAAAGTGTTGATTTGACAAAAGAAGACAGGACAGGAACTCAAACAGGGCAGGAACCTGGAGGTAGGAATTGTTACATAGGCTGTGGAGGGATGGTACTTATTGGCTTGCTCCTAGTGATTCAACCTGTGCCCTTAGAGAACTCAAGACCACCACCCCAAGAATAGCAACACCCACAATAGCCTGGGCCTTCAACCATAAATTAGTAATTAGGAAAATGTCCTTCAAGCTTGACTTAATCTCAAGCTATTGGAGGCATTATTTTTCTTTTTCTTCTTTTTATCCATCAGATTTCTGAGATAGTTTTTTTTTCTGTGTAGCCTTGGCTATCCCAAAACTTTCCCCTTAGACTTGAGTGTGCTCAAACTCAAAGAGAACCAGATGTTTTTGCCTCCTGTGTTCTGGGAATAAAGGCATGAGTCAGTACCTCCAGGCATTTTCTTAATGAGGCTCCCTCCTCTCAGATGACTTTAGCTTGTAAATGGTTGAATAGACCCACTGTCAGACATGTGGAGCTCTGGAATCCTGCTGAAAAAGAAGATAGGATTGTAGGAGCAAGAGGGGTCAAGGACACCATAAAAAAGCCCACAGAATTACCTAACCTGGGCTTGACGTAAAACTAGCTAGCACAATACTTATCATAGGAACATGGATCAATCTAGATATAAACATGTCACAAAACAACCTAGAGTCTCAAAATTTTTTTTTGATTTTTATGAGACAGGGTTTCTCTGTATTGTTTTGGAGGCTGTCAGTCCAGGCTAGCCTCGAACTCACAGGGATCTGCTTGCCTCTGCCTCCCGAGTGTTGGGATTAAAGGCGTGCGCCACCACCATCTGGCCGAGTCTCAAATTTTTAAAAAATACATAAAAAGTGCTATTATTTGAGAAGAAAAATGGGATTAGGAGGAATGTAATGAGTTTGGAAGGTTCAAACATATAAAGTTTATAGTTAAGTCAATTATTCTTGTATTGAAAGGACACAAAGAGGTAAACTAATTTATAATAATGTTCAGAATAATACAGATACTTACAGATTGTGTATATTCATGAGCTACTTTGCAAATATTCATTATCTACTCCATGAGCAGTCAGAAACATAAGGTACACAGCACTCTTGTCTTACACACTCAGTTTAATATCTTTAAAAGACCAACTCTCTGAAATATTTTGTGTATTTGGCAGCATTCTTCCAAATTTGTTCTTTAAACAAGGAATGTAGCCTCATTAAGTAAGATAGTCATATATATGCATAAGCATATGAGCACAGGCTTAAAGTATGAATAAGAATGAATATGTAGGAATGTTTCCAACATTTTTCAGAATAAGAGCACAATATATTATAGACAATAGAATTGTACACTTGCCACCTACAAATATAAACTATGTTAAATATTAAAAGAAATAATAGCTGGGCATTGGTAGCGCACACCTTTAATCCCAGCAATCTGGAGGCAGAGTCAGGCAGGTCTCTGTGAGTTCAAGGTCAGCCTTGTCTAAAGAGCAAGTTCCAGGACAGCCTCCAAAATAATACAGAGAAACCCTGTCTCAAAAAAAGAACTAAAAATGAATAAAAGTAATAATAACATAAAATATCCAATTCCATATTCAATTACTGTCAATTTTGCTTTCTTAATATTATTGTAGTTTTTTTACATCTCAGCTTTAGTTTCTTCTCCCTCCTGTTCTCTCAGTCCACCCACATGCTCACTTCGGCTTTGTCCACCCCTGAACTACACCACTTCCATTTCTCTTCTGAAAAAGAAGACAGGCCTCTCCTCCTCTAATGGATATTGGCCAAACATTTCATATCAAGTTGCAGTAAGACTAGGCACTCCATTGATATTAAGACTGGAAGAGACAACACTGTCTGAGGAAAAACCTGCAACAGAGACAGAAAGAGCCTGTGCTCCCACTCATTGGGGGCCATCCTATAAGAAGAAAAGTCACGTAACTAAAACATATGTGCAGACAGGCTAGGCCAGTCTCATGCAGTATCTTTGGTTGTGTCTTCAGTCTTTGTGAGGCCCTATGATACCAAATTAGTTGAATCTGTGGGTGTTCTTATGGTGCCCTTGAGCCCTCTGACTCACAAAATCATTTCTCCCTTCTTATGCAGAATTCCAGAACTCCATGTAATGGTTGACTATGAATCTAATCATCTGTTTACATTTGTTACTTGATGAAGCCTCTGTGAAGAGAATCAGGCTAGTCACAAAGCTATGAGTATATCACAGATTCATTAGAATCATTTGAATAATTTCTTTGCTATTTTTTTCCTCGTCATATTTAGTTTTGTCCTAGGTTACTGGGCCATCCAGACTCTGAGTCCTGGGTTCATTCTCATGGCATGGGTCTCTGCTATACACTTACTCCACCCCCCAGACAACACAGGACAGACTGGAGAACAATCATTACGTGGTTTAGTTGGTTTCTCAATCCTTCCACTTGAATTATTACCTGGTTATTGAAGACGGTCAGTTCAGGCAGCATTTCTCATATTGTTAGGAATCTTAGCTGGGTTCATCTGTGTAGATTCCCTTACACTAAGACTCTACCTGACTTTGATATGTCCCCATTTTCCCATCATATGTTTCAATTCTCCCCTTCCATCCCCTCTTCCTAATCTCTCATGTTTCAGTCTACACCTTCCCCCAGTACACCTACAAAATATATTGTATTCCCCCTTCCCAAAGATATTAAAGCCCCCTTGAATGAAACTTCTTACCTAGGACCTCTGGGCATGTGTATTGTAGCATAGTTATCCTTGACTTCACAGATTTTATCTGCTTATGAGTAAGTACATTTCATGTTTGTTTTCCTAGGTCTGGGTTGCCTCACACTGGATTGTTTTTTCTAGGTCTATCCATTTGACTGAAAATTTCATGATGTCCTTGTTTTCAACAGCAGAGCAATTGTCCATTGTGTGGATATACTATATTTTCTTAATCTGTTCTTCAGTTAAGGGGCATTCTAGGTTGTTTATAAGGTCTGGTTACACAAATAAACTATTATGAACACAGTAGAACAATTTCATTGTGACATATTGAACATAATTTATGTATATGCCTGAAAGTGAATAGCTAGGTAGAAGTAGATTTATTCTAATTTTCTGAGATATGACCATATTGATTTCCGTAGTGGCTGAACAAGTTAGTAGCCCTATCAACAACAGAAGTGTGTTCTGCTTGCTCCACAACTTTGAATGCATGAGCTGTCACTTGTATTTTTTTCTTTGTCATTCTGAAAGGAGAAAGGTGAAATTGCAGTTATTTGGATTTACATTTCTCTGATGGCTAAGGCTGGTGTGAACATTTCCTGAAGCATAGTTTTTGCCATTTGTGATTCTTTTTGTGATAATTCTCTTTTTAGATATTTACTCCATTTTTTAAATGTAATATCTGGGAGTTTTATGTCTAGTTTCTTGAGTTCTTTATATATTTTAGAAATAGGTTCTTCTGCTAGATGTTGTGGACTTGGTGAAGACCTTTTAAATTCCAAGGTCTGGCATTTTGTCCTGTTGGTAATGTCCTTTGCCTTACAGAAGTTCTTCAGTTTCATGAGGTCCTGTTTATCAATTATTGTCTAAACTGTGGATCAAATTGTTTCATGTGCCAATATGTTCAAGGCTATTCATTCCCCACTTTCATTACTATCAGGTTCAGTGTAAGTGATTTTATATTGAGGTCTTTGATCCACTTCTACTTGAGATTTGTGCAGGGTTGTAGATATGGATCTATTAATATTCTTCCAGATACCAAAATCCAGATTCATGTATCAGGGTGACTATGGCCCATAGAAATAATTTTATAATGTTCTTTCTGTTTCTATTTTGCGGAATAATCTGAGGTGTATTGATACTATCTCTTCTTTGAAATTCTATCTGAATTATGCTTAGAAACCATACTTTCCTGGTCTTATTTTGTTTGGGGGAATTTTAATGACTACTTCTATTTCCTTAGGGGTTTTACTCTATTTATATTGTTTATCTGATCTTTCTTTAATTTTGGTATGTGATATCTATTAATAAGAAATCTGTACATTTATTTTAGATTTTCCAGTTGTGTGAAGTACAAAGTATTGAAGTATGACCTAGTGATTCTTTGAATTTCCCCAATGTCTATTGTTATGTCCCCATTTCATTTTGATTTTGTTGATTTGGGTATTATCTCTGCCTTTTAGTTAATTGTGATAAGGAATATTTTTAATCTTGCTGATTTTTTCCAAGAATCAACTCTTTGTTTCATTGACTCTTTGTATTACATTCTTTGTTTCTATTTTATTGATTCCTAATCTCTGTTTGATTATTTCCTTCTGTATACTATTCTTGCTGTATGTTTGCTTGTTTTTGTTCTAGAGTTTCCAGGTATAGTGTTAAGTCATTATTATTAGAATTCTCTAATTTCTTTGAGCAGGTCATTAGTGCTATGAGCTTTCTTTGTAGTGCTGCTTTCATTGTAATCCATAAGTTTGGGTATGTTGTGCATTGATTTATTTTGAGTTCTAAGAAGGCTGTAATTTCTTTCTTTATTTGTTCTTTGACCCAGTGGTAATTCATTTGTGATTGTTTAGATTCCATTTTCCATGAGTTTGTAGACTTTCTGTAGTTTGTGTTGGTTTTAAACTTTAGCTTTAATTCATGGTGATCTGATAAAATACAGAGTCTTACTACAATTTTCTGCTATCTGTTGATATATGCTTTGTGAAAACCTGTGTGGTCAATTTTGAGGAATGCTCCATGATGCTGAGAAGGTATATTTTTTATATGTATTTTTCTTTTTTTCTTTGTTTATTTTTTGGTTTTTCGAGGTAGGGTTTCTCTGTGGCTTTGGAGGCTGTCCTGGAAGTAGCTCTTGTAGACCAGATTGGTCTTGAACTCACAGAGGTCCGCCTGCCTTTGCCTCCTGAGTGTTAGGATTAAAGATGTGTGCCAACACCACCAGCTTAATTTTTATTTAAATTAAAAACAATGTTATTTTACATAACAATCCTAGTTCCCTCTTCCCCCTTGCTCCCATTCTTCCCACCATCTGGCCATCCAACCCACCATCTACTCCTCAGAGAGGGTGAGGCTGCCCATGGAGTAATCAACAAATTCTGTCACATAATTTTGGGCTGACTAAGGCCTTCCCTCCCTGTATCTAGGCTGAGAGAGTATCCTTCCTTGGGGAATGGGCTCCAAAAGGCCAGTTTATGCATGAGGGATAAATATTGGTTCCCCTGCTAGAGGCCCCATAGACTGCTCAAACTTCCCAACTGACAGCCATGCCCAGGTGGCCTGGTTTAGTCTTTTGCAGGTCCCCCAGCTGTCAGGTGGGTGTCCATGAGCTCCTGCTTACTCAGGTCAGCTGTTTCTTTGGGTTTTCCCAACATGATCTTGACACTTTTACTCATCACTCCTCCTCCCTTTCTACTGCTCAGTTTGGCTCAGTGCTTCTGCTTGCACTAGCTAAGATTTATTACTAATTTAAATGCCATCATAGAGCCTTCATCCAGAAGCTAGTGCAAGCAGAAGCACTGAGCCAAACTGAGCAGTAGAAAGGGAGGAGTGATGAGTAAAAGTGTCAAGATCATGTTGGGAAAGCCCAAAGATTAGTTTCTATCTGGATGCCCTGTGTATCAGGAACAATGTTCTTTTGAAGTCTTCTACTATTAATGTATAGGGTTTGATGTGTGATTTAAACATTAATAATTATTCTTTCACAATTTTGGTGCCATTGCATTTGGGGCATGAATATTCAGAATTGAGACATCATCTTGGTGGATTTATCTTTTGATGAGTATGGAATGTTCAGCATCAATCACTATTGAAGTTTACCTTTTGGATATTAGGATAACTATACTGGCTTGATTATTAAGTCCATTTTCTTGGAAAATCTGTTTTCCAAGTCTTTACTCTGAAGTAATTGTCTTTGATATTGAGGTGTGTTTCTTGTATGTTGTAAGAAGATGGATCCTGTTTTCATATTCATTCTGATAACATGTGTCCTTTTATTATACATTGAGTCCATTAATGTTGAGGGTTATTAGTTATCAGTGATTGTTAATTGCTGATAATTTTTTTTGGTGGTGGAGGTCATTCTCTCTCTCTTTCTCTGTTGTATGTAGTTTTCCTCTGCCAGCTGCTTTGGTTTTTCCCTGTCAGCTGCTTGGGCTCTGCCACATTCGCAGTCCCAAATAACTCACAGGACACTGTATTAATTATGAAGCTGTCAGCTGTTTGCTCATTTCTTACTATCTATCTCTGACCTAAATATCTACTCCATAATTGCTAATCTAAGTATTTCTCTTACGGGAGAAAGTGTCCGGACTTCTTACCCCTATGGCGGTTACATCATAACTCCCTGTGTTTCTCCTTCCCAGAGTTTTATTTGACTCCTAGTCCCACCTGTCTTGCTTCCCTATTGGCCAAAAGTGCTTTATTGAAATATACAAATGGCTTCCCCATCATTTCTCTCTCTCTCTCTCTCTCTCTCTCTCTCTCTCTCGATCTCTCTCTCTCTGCCTGTCTCTTTCTCTTTCTCTGTCTCTGTCTCTCTCTATGTGTGTGTGTGTGTGTGTGTGTGTGTCCCTTTTTTGTTGGTGTGACAGTGCCTATTGCCTTTGTTTTCATGGATTTAGTTGACTTCCTTGGGTTGGAGTCTAGTATAGTTTCCTTCTAGTATAGTCTATGTGACTGATTATATGGAAAGTTATTGTTATAATCTGAATTTTCCATGAAATATCTTGTTTGCTCCAGCTATGGTAACTGATAATTTTGCTGTATATATTATTGTAGCTGTCATTCGAAGTCTTCTATTAGAAGACACAAGAAAATTTCCAGACCCTTCTGGGTTTTTGGGTCCTTATTGAGCAGCCTTGTATAATTCTAATTAGTCTGCCTTAAGATGTTACTTGTCCTTTTGTCCTTATAGTCTTTAATATTATTTCTGTGTTCTTTGTGTTTAATGTATTGATTATTATGTGGTATACGGACACTTTTTCTGCTTAATCTATTTGTTGTTCTGGGGCTTCTTGTTATATTACATGGGTGTCCTTTATGTTGGAACAATTTTCTTCTATGATTTTGTTATATATGATTTCTGGGCCTTTGAGCTGGGATTATTCTCTGTCTTCTATTCCTGTTATTCTTAAGTGTGGTCATTTCATAATGTTCCAGAATTCCTTGATTTTCTATGTTAGAAATTTTTTAGATGTAACATTTTCTTTGACTGGTGACTGTGTTTTCTCTATCATATCATCAGTACCTGAGATTCTCACTTCTGTTTCCTCTATTATGTTGGTGGTGACATGTTCTGTAGTTCCTGTACTTTTTCCTAAATTTTTGATTACAGAATTTCCTTGGTTCACATTTTCCTTCTTATTTCTATTTCTGTTTTCATGTCTTTAACTGCTTCCATCACCTGTTTGTTTTTTTTTCCTCAGATTTATTGGGATTATGTAAGGGATTTATTGAATTCTCCCATTTTTTGTCTTTTCCTGTTTCTTTTATGGACTTTTTCTTTTCCTCTTTAATAGTCATAAACTTATTTTTAATGTTTTTTCTTGTGCTTCATCTTTGTTGTTTGGAATTCCTGGGTCTTGCCATAGGATTGTTAAGTTCTGGTTGTGACATATTTCTGTTTCTGTCATTAATTGTGTTCTTTAACTGGCATCTCATCTTCTTAGTTTTGGATGATTGTAGGCATAGGTTTTGATTCCTGTGTTTGTCTTTTCTGTATAGCTGTTCTTGTCCTTTTGTTTTTCTTTTTCCTCCTTTGTCTTCTGGCCTAAGTATCCAAAAGTTCTGATGACTGCTCACCCATATTGTCTCCACTGGGGTTTTCAATCGTTGGTTCCCTAGATCCAGTCTGGCCTATGGTAAAGTCAAAGTCTTCCTCTAATGAAGTATATGAGAATATGAACCCTAGGTGATGGTGTATTGCTCTTCAGACTCATGTGGAACGTACCTGGGCCTATAGAGACTGCTGGACAGAGATGATGATGAGGAAAGAAGTGTTTGATATCAGAGCAGGTATTAAGGAAACATAATTTGGGAGTTGGTGGATGTCCAGCTGGCAAGTGGGTTGCTTATCTGCTTGCCAACTGTAAAATATTTTATTGTTCATGTTTTATTTTTCAGTAGAGTTAGGATACTCTAACAAAACATTTTGTCATTATATTTATCTTCTTTGTCTCCAAAGTTTTCCAAATCCATCCCTCTTCCCTACCAGATAAATTTGCTATGTTTTTATTTCCTTCTAGATAAATTTGTGCTATCCAAATAATTTTGGATATATGTCCTTCCAATAAATCATAATTTATTTAGAGAAAATAGCCTTAGATACCATTGTATCTCCCTCCTCCAGAAGCGAACAATTGCCCAATGTCCCCATGGCTAGAACTGGGGTTGTGTGCCCAAACACCTCCTTTCTGAGTTAGCTCACATGTGTTTTTTACATACCTTCTCAACCATTGTGAGTTCATAGGTAAAGCTATGTATGACTCTTTTATGATTTTCTTACCATTTTCAACAGTTATCATTAGCCTTGGGATGAGCATATTACATATGCTCATTTTAGTTCTCAGCTTTCTATAGTTACTTATTCTTTACACTTTGACCATTTATGTGTCTCTGTGTTATTCACCATCTACCAGAAAATAGAAGTGTCTCAGATGCATTCAGAGATGAACCTTTTTTAAATAGGTAAATCAATTAGTCATTAACAGTTGGCTAATACCATGTCCATTTAGCTGTAAGATATCAGAAGTTTCTCTTCTAGGGCCTAACATTATCTAGCCACAGGTAAGGGTTTTATTTTGTGGAGTATATATTAAACACAATCAGAAAAAGGTTGGTTACTCTCATAATGTTTCTGCTACACCAGTGAGCATTTTTAAATAGACTGATTATTATTGTAGCCCACAACCATTTTATATGGAATTATTGTTGACAGTTTTGTCTTCTAGCAGTTTCTATTACTTCCTGAACCTTGAAAATTAGTCATCAGGCATCAGTCTTCAAGGTTAGTACTACCTTGATGCTACCATGACCTATGACTGAAGCTTATTTTACAGTCAGTAACAAAAAATAGTAATAATTTGGGTGGTTCTATAGCACCATAAGACCAGCAAGTCTGAAGAAAGTACTTCATTCTTTCTGTCTTTTATGTCTCTAGTGTTATTTATCACTCCCTATGCTCCCTAGGAAGGGTTAAGCATGGGTGGGGGACACAGAAGATAGCTTTCTCCTACATAAGTCCCACACTTTGCTGGACATCATCATTCATGTATGAAATCCCAGGAATTTGAAGGTGAAGGCAGGAAAATTGCTGCATTTTTGAGGCCCTCCTTAACTATGCAAACACATCTTGTAAAAACCAAATTTTGGTCCTCCAAATTACTCACCTTTATCAATGAAAGCAGTGTCAAGATAAGCAGACTTATCTACTTTTTTAATTAAACAAATGATACAATATTATACTTCCAGTTCAATTTAGCTCCCCCCAAAAATCTTATTTTAGATACCCAAAAAAAGGAAAAACAGAATTTTATGGCAGGTTAAAAGTCATGGCTCGTGAAGGAGACCTACAACCATGAATTTACAAACTCAATGTAATCTCTAACTACATTACAAACATGTATCTTTTTGACCACAATATCATTCAAATGCCTCATGGAAATATAGAAGAAGGAAAGCTTACAAGGTCTCAAAGTTAGACAAAGAAGTACATGAAACTAAGAAATGAAGAGCAGGAGACATAATGCTCCCTAGCAAAGAGCATAGCAATATTTATCCAATGCAAGATGGTCAGACCTGAAATCACAAACATAAAAATAGCATGATATGAACTAGGCAGGCTATATTTACATATTAGAATACACACACCTATTAACCTTAATAAAGACAATTAAAGAAAAACAGCCCATATGCTTGAGAAAAGAAAGGAACAGGTACAGTGGAAGAGTTTGGGGAATGAAAAAGAAGGAAGATTAAGGAATTATATTAAGATCTCAAAAATGAATAAAAATAAAAACAGATTCATAAAGAAAGGGGAGAGGTAAAACAATAATGCATTCTGCTCACGTATATGATTTTCAAAAACAAAACAGAAGAAAAAGACTAAGGGCATTTTCAATATTCTTAGGAGAAAGATGCCTGGAAATACTCTGCAGGGTTTTATTTTACATCCCCAATTTTAAATTCCTTTGATCATCTCTAAACTTAAAAATGACACATTTGAGATGAGGAAAAAAGTTCTCCCAAATTTTGATACTTCCTAGACAGGATCATGTGTGTCCTGGGGTGTCTTTGAACATTCTTGTTTCAAAGGAAAATATTAAACTCCTGATGCTCTTGTCTCACAACTCACATCCTCCAGATGGTATGCACTACCATGTCCCATTTATGTGGATGTGGAGAAAAGACAGATAAGATAATGAAGCAAGACAAGGACTCAACAAAATGACATATATAGCTAATTTAAGCAACTAAAAATGTATTGAATTCAAATTCAATACAATCAATTAATTTTACTTCCTTCTTGTTGTGTGTCTCTTGAATATATTTTTATAAATTTTATTTAAACTATAAACAATGTCATTTTGCATAAAAGTCCCAGTTCCCTCTACCACCCATCCTCTCTTGTACTCCCATCTAGCATCTCATGCCCCATTCACTATCCCAGGGAGCATGAGGCCTTCCATGAGGGATCATCAAAGTCTGTCAAGCCATTTAGGGCAGGGCCTTGGCTATCCCCCGTGTATCTAGGCTAAGAAAATATCCCTCCATGGGGAATGGACTCCTGTATGGTCCTATAGACTGCCCAGGCATCCTAGTTGAAATCCACATTCAGGGTGACTGGTTCAGTCCTATGTTGGTTCCCCAGGTGTCAGAATGGGGTCCATGAGCTACCACTTACCCAGGTAAGCTGTTTCTGTGGGTTTCCCCAGCATGGTCATGAACCTTTGGTTATCACTACACCTTCTCTACAACTGGATTCCAAGAGTTTGGCTCAGTACTTAGAGGTGGAGGTTTGCTTCTGTTTCTATAAGTTACTAGATGAAGACTCTAGGACTGCATTATACAATGAGTGATTATACTCATTGTAGGGGAAGGGCATTTAAGGAAGACTCTCCACTATTGCTTAGATTCTTAGTTAGGGTCATCCTTGGGGATCTCCAGACATTTACCTAGTGTCAGATTTCTATTTAAAGTTATAATGTTTCCCTGTATTAAGGTATCTCTCATCCTCATGTCCTTTATTCATCCCCCCACTCAATCTTCCTGATCCCTCTTATTCTTCTCCCTCCTCTTCTTTCCCCCCTCCTTTTTCTTCTACCTCCCTCCCTGCTGACCCATGCCACAATTTGTTCAGGAGCTCTTCTCCCTTTCCCCTTCACTGTGGGGCCATGAGTGTCTCTCTGAGGGTGTTCCTTGTTTCATAACTTTTCTGGAGGTATGGATTGTAGACTGGTAGGCTGTTAATCCTTTGCACTATGTCTAATATCCATATATGAGTGAGTACATACCATATTTGTCATTCTGTGACTGGGTTACCTCACTCAGGATGGGTTCTTCTACTTCCATCCATTTGTCTGCGAATTTCAAGATTTCATTCTTTTTGTTTTGTTTTTCTGCTGAGTGATACTCTATTGTGAAAATGTACCACATTTTCTTTATCCATTCTTCAGTTGAGGGCAATCCAGGTTGCTTCCATATTCTGGTGATTATTTAAAAATGCTGCTATGAACATAGTTAAATGGATGTCTTGTTGTATGAATATGCATCCTTTGGGTATAAGCCTACAAGTAGAATTGCTGAATCTTGAGGCCAACTGATTTCCATTTTCCTGATTTCTAAAGTGGCTGTACAAGTTTGCCCTCCAACTCTCTCCATATCTCTTCATAGCAATAAGACAACAAAAAGGATATCAAGGGGATACTAATTGGAAAGAAAGAAGTTAAACTTTCACTATGGTACGGTAGTTTACATAAGTGAGCCAAAAAATTCTACCAGGTAACAAGTACAGATGATCAACACCTTCAACAAAGTGGCATGATACAAGATTATCTAAAAAATAATCAGTAGTCCTAGTATATATAGACGATAAATGGACTAAGAAAGAAATCAGAGAAATATCAACCTTTGTAATAGCCACAAACAACATAAAACACCTTGAAGTAACTATAACCAAACAAGTGAAAGACCGGTGTGACAAGAACTTTGAGTGGTTAAAGAAATAAATTAAAGAACATACAAGAAAATGGAAAGATCCTCTATGCTCTTGGATAGGTCAGATCAAAGTAGTAAAAATGGCAACATTACCAAAAGCAATCTCAACATTCAATACAATCCTCATTAAAATCCTAGTATAATTCTTCACAGTCCTTGAAGGAACAGTACACAGCTTTATATGAAAAAATATACCCACAAAAAAGGATAGCCATAACAGTCCTGTACAAAAAAAGGAACTTTTGGAGGCATCTGCATCCCTGACTTCAAGATCTATTATAGAGCTAAAGTCCTGATAATAGCCTGGTATTGGCACAAAGACAGACAGGTAGAACAAGTGAACTGAATTAAAGACCCAGATATTAGTGCTTACCTATGAACTAAACTTATGTCATGGAAAAATAAAGGATCTTCAACAAATTGTGCTGGCATAACTGAATGCTCACATATAGAATTTCAGATAGATTCCCATCCATCACCATGCACAAAAATTAAGTCCAAGTGAATCAAAACCTCAACATAAATCCAGCCACACTCAACCTCTTGGAAGAGAAAGTGGGAGGTACTCTTCAATGAATTTATACAGCAGACCACTTTCTGAACACTGACACAGCACAGACACTGAGCTTGACAATTAACATATGTGACCTCTTTAAACTGAGAAGTTTATGTAAGGCAAAGCACACAGTAAATGAAACAAAATGGAAGGTTATAGAGTGTGGGAAAAGATATTCACCAACCCCATATCTGTCAGGGGACTGATTTATAAAATATACAAATAACTCAAGAAGCTAGTCACAAAACACCAAATAATCCAATTAGAAAGTGTTTTAAATAAAATATTTAGTGAATAAATGAGGAATATTGCCCCATTTAGGTCTTGTTTTACTCATTTTAATTATGAAAATGATTTTTATTGGAAAGTGTGTAGGAGAAATTTTTATTATATATTTTTATATTTCTAAAAATTGTAATGTAATTATATGGCCTTTCCATTCCTTGTTCTAACTCTATTTTCTTCCCAAATTCCAAGCCCCTTGTTCTTTAATTGTTGCCACATGAGCACACACACACACACACACACACACACAGACACACACACACGGAAAAGCACACACATGCACACATATGAACACAGCATGCTTGAATAATATCTTTCTTGGAAGGATATGATTTTAAAGCTGACCATTTGACATAAGATAAGTTACTCAGGAGTAGGGTTTAAAAGCCAAAGAACAGGAAATCTGTTGTTAGATGTCATCTCCTAAAAATAACAGGGAAACTAAGACCATGGAATTTCAACAGCTTGGCTATTCACACAAGCCCTAAAGAAGGACACTACTAGTAGACACTCTAACATCAAAGGAGAAAATGAGAAAGTAAAAACTGCAAATATATTGCCAAGTGTATTTTGCTTGATAAAAATTAATTTCAATGGTATTTAAATTCTGGTTAACAGCAACATTTTATTCCATATTTTTTTAACTTTTTATGCATGGCAATTTAAGTTCCCCTCATCCCTCACCACCCAATTCTCCCAACATTTACTCGCATACAGGTTTTGCTATTATAGATTTAAATAAATTGCTATATTAAGGAAAACAGTATAACAAACTCATGGGCAGCATCATCCTATATAAATAAAAAATAATATGCTATAAGAACTTCGGGACCAGAAAAAGAAGTCACCTCAACATATAATAATCAAAACATCAAACCTACAGAGTAAAGAGAAAATATTAAGAGCAGCTAAAGAAAAAAGGCCAAGTAACATATAAAGGCAGACCTATCCGAATTATACCTGACTTCTTAATGGAAACTATAAAAGCCAGAAGATCCTAGACAGATGTCCTACAAATGCTAAGGAAACAAGAATGCCAGCCCAGACTACTATATCCAGCAAAGCTTTCAATTATCATAGATGGAGAAAACAAAATATTCCATGACAAAGCCAGATTTAAACAATACGTATCCACAAATCCAGCTCTACAGAAAGTGCTAGAAGGAAAACCTAGACCCAAGGAAGATAACTATACTCACAAAGACACAGGCAATAGATAATCCCACTTTACCAAACACCAAAAGAAAAAGGGAGGGGAAACTACACAAAATAACCACACTACCAATAAATCAAGCACAAACAAGAATCATCAATCAATGGTCATTAATATCCCTCAATGTCAATGGCCTCAACTTGCCTATAAAAAGACACAGAGTAGCAGAATGGATACGAAGACAGAACCCATCCTTCTGCTGCATACAAGAAACGCATATCAACATCAAAGACAGAGGTTATCTCAGAGTAAAGGGTTGGGAAAAGATTTTTCAGTCCTAACATTTAACAAACTAGACTTCAAATTAAAATCAATCAAAAGAGATGAAGAAGGACATTTCATATTCATCAAAGAAAAACTCCATCAAGATGAAGTCTCAATTTTAAACATCTATGCCCCAAATACAAAGGCACTTACATTAGTAAAAGAAAATATGTAAAGCTCAAATCACACATAAAATCTCATACACTCCATTCTCACTGCTAGACATGACCTCCAGACAGAAACTTAACAGAGAAACAAAAGAACTAATAGAAGTTATGACACAACTGGGTTTAACAGACATTTATCGAACATTTCACCCAAACTCAAAGGGATATACGTTCCTCTCAGTGCCACAAGGAACCTTCTCTAAAATTGACTACATAATAGGAAACATAGCAAATCTCCACAGATACAAAAAAATTGGAATAACCCCCTGTATCTCATCTGACCACCATGCATTAAAATTAGAATTCAACAATAACACAAATCGCAGAAAACCTATGAGCTCATGGAAATCGAACAATGCACAATTGCACCATCCCTGGGTAAAAGAAGAAATGAAAAATAAATTAAAGACTTCTTGGAATACAATGAGAATGAAGACACAACATACCCCAACTTACAGGACACTCTGAAAGAAGTGCTGAGAGGAAAGTTGATAGCACTAAGTGCCCACATGAAGAAACTGGAGAACAGTCATACTAGAGAATTAATAGCACAGCTGGATGTTCTAGAACAAAAAGAAGCAAACTCACCCAGGAGGAGCAGATGCCAGGAAATAATTAAATTGAGGGCTGAAATCAATCAAGTAGAAAACAGGAAAACAGTGAGAAGAATCAATGAAACAAAGACTTGGTTCTTTGAGAAAAATCAACAAAACAGACAACCTCTGTCCAAACTAACCAAAAGACAGAGAGTGAGCATGCTAATTAACAAAACCAGAAATCAAAAGGGGGACATAGCAATGGACTCTGAGGAAATCCAGAGAATCATCAGGGCATACTTTGAAAATCTGTCCTCCACAAAATTTGAAAATTTAAAGGAAATGGACAATTTCCTGGATTGATATAACTTGCCAAACTAAATCAAGAGCAGATAAACAATCTAAACAGACCTATAACCCTTAATGAAATAGAAGCAGTCATCAAAAGTCTCCCAACCAAAAAAAAAGCCCAGGCCCAGATGGCTTCAGTGTAGAATTCTACCAGTAATTCAAAGTACTAAATCCAATACTCCTCAAAGTATTCCACACAATACAAGCAGGAGGCTCACTGCCAAACTCGTTTTATGAGGCTATAATTACCTTGATACCCAAGCCACACAAAGACACAACTATAAAAAAGAACTATAGACCAATTTCCCTCATGAATATTGATGCAAAAATACTCAATAAAATACTAGCAAACCGGATTCAAGAACACATCAGAAAAATCATCCACCATGATCAAGTAGGCTTCATCCCAGGAATGCAGGGATGGTTCAACATTAGAAAATCTATCAATGTAATCCACCATATAAACTAACTATGAAAGAAAAAAAATTATCATCTAACTAGATGCTGAAAAAGCCTTTGACAAAATCCAGCACCCCTTCATGATAAAGGTCCTAGAGAGATCAGGGATAACAGGAACATACCTGAACCTAATAAAAGAAATATACAGTTAACAAACAGCTAACATCAAACTAAATGGAGAGAAGCTCAACGCAATTCCTCTAAAATCAGGAACAAGACAAGGCTGTCCACTCTCTCCATATCTCTTCATTATTGTACTTGATGTTCTAGCTACAGCAATAAGACAACAAACGGAGATAAAGAGGATACAATTAGAAAAAGAAGAAGTCAAGCTTTTACTATTTGCAGATGATAATGTAGTTTACATAAGTGACCCAAAAATCTCCGCAAGGGAACTCCTAGCGCTGATAAACACCTTCAGCAAAGTGGCAGGCTACAAGGTCAACTAAAAAAAATCAGTGTCCCTATTATATACAGATGATGAAGTGGCTGAGAAAGAAATCAGAGGATACCAGAAAATGGAAAGATCTCCCATGCTCTTGGATTGGTAGGATCAACATAATAAAAATGGCAATATTGCCAAAAGCAGTCTACAGATTCAATGCATTCCCTGTCAAAATTCCAGCACAATTTTTCTCAGACCTTGAAAGAATAATAATCAACTTTATATGGAAAAACAAAAGGCGCAGGATAGCCAAAACAACCCTATACAATAATGGAACTTCAGGAGGAATCACCATCCCTGACTTCAAGCTCTATTATAGAGCTACAGTCCTGAAAACAACTTGGTATTGGCACAAAAATAGGCAGGTAGACCAATGGAACCGATTTTAACCCACACACCTATGAACACTTTATTTTTTTTTAATTTTATTTTACAGTTTAAATTTGGATAAGAAACAAGGTTGCTTCACAAGTCAGTTCCAGGTCCCTCTCCCATTCCCTCCCTTCCTCCCGAGCCCTCCCCCCACCGTTATCCCCTCATTTCCCCAGGGAGGGTGAGGCCCTCCATGGAGGTGTGCATAGTCTGTCATTTCATATAGGGCAGGGCCTAGACCCTTCCCCAAGAGTTCGGGTGAGAGTGCACCTCACATTGATCTATGGGAGTAGAAAATCCGTGTGTATACTTGGGATGGGTACTGATCTGCTGCCCAAGGCTCAATAGATTGCCTAGGCCTCCTCAATGACATCCAGATTCAGGGGGGTCTTGATCAGTCCCATGCTGGCTTCCCAGGCTGATGCCTGGGATTCAAGAGTTAACCTTTGACTGGTCAGCTGTTTCTGGTGGTTAAACCAGCCCAGTCTTAATCCCTTTGATCATCAGTCCTCCCTCTCTGTTACTGGCTTTCTTGAGTTCAACTCAGTACTTAACCAAGGGAGTCTGCCTCTTGTTCGATCAGCCACTAAATAAAGTTTCTGTTTCCCAGACTCTCTGGCCATAGGATTGAAGGCTGGCACTCCCCAGATCTATGTCTAAAATCCATATATGAGAGAGTACATGCCATGTTTCTCTTTTTGTGACTGGGTTACCTCACTCAGGATGGTTTCTTCTAGTGTCGTCCATTTGCCTGCGAATCTCATGGTTCCATTATTTTTTTTCTGCTGAATAGTACTCCATTGTGTAGATGTACCACATTTTCTCTATCCACTCTTCAGGTGAGGGACATCTAGGTTGATTCCAAGTTCTGGCAATTACAAATAAAACTGCTATGAACATAGTGGAACAGACATCCTTGTTGTATGAATGGGCATCTTTTGGATATATGCCTAAGAGTGGAGTTGCTGGGTCTTGTGGTAGGTTTGTTCCCATTTTTCTGAGGAATCTCCATACTGATTTCCAAAGTGGCTGAACCAGTTGGCACTCCCACCAGCAGTGGAGGAGTGTCCCCCTTTCACCACATCCTCTCCAGCATAAATTGTCATTGGTGTTTTTGATTTTAGCCATTCTGACAGGAGTGAGATGGTATCTGAGAGTTGTTTTGATTTGCACTTCCCGGATGGCTAAGGATGTTGAGCACTTTCTCAAGTGCCTCTCAGGCATTTTAGACTCCTCTATTGAAAACTCTCTATTTAGTTCTGCAGCCCACTTTTTAATAGGGTCCTTTGGTGTTTTGGAGACTTGCTTCTTGAGTTCTTTGTAAATTTTGGAGATCAACCCTCTGTCAGATGTGGGATTAGTGAATATTTTTTCCCATTCTGTGGGCTGCCTTTTTGTCTTGCTGACTGTGTCCTTTGCTTTACAGAAGCTTCTCAGTTTTAGTAGGTCCCATTTATTAATTGTTTGATCTCACTGTCTGTGCTACTGGTGTTATATTCAGGAAGCTGTCTCCTGTACCAATTCATTCAAGGGTACCACCCACTTTCTCTTCTAAGAGGTTCAGTGTGGCTGGATTTATGTTGGACTTAAGTTGTGTGCATGGCGATAAACATGGATCGATCTGCATTCTTCTACATGCCAGTCTCCAATTATGCCAGCACCATTTGTTGAAGATGCTTTCTTTATACCATTGTATATGTTTAGCTTCTTTGTCAAAGATCAGTTGTTCGTACGTGTGTGGGTTAATACCCAGATTTTCAATTCGATTCCATTGGTCTACCTGTCTATTTTTGTGCTAATAGCAAGCTGTTTTCAGGACTATAGCTCTATAATAGAGCTTGAGGTCAGGGATAGTGATGCCTCCGGACATTGCCTTGTTGAACAGGGTTGTTTTGGCTATCCTGGGTCTTTTGTTTTTCCATACAAAATTGATTATTGTTCTTTCACGGTCTGTGAAGAATTGTGCTGGGACTTTAATGGGGATTGCATTGAATCTGTAGATTGCTTTTGGCAGGATTGCCATTTTTACTACATTGATCCTACCTATCCAAGAGCATGGGAGATCTTTCCATTTTCTGAGGGCTTCTTTAATTTCTTTCTGTAAAGATTCAAAGTTCTTACGATACAGGTCTTTCACTTGTTTGGTTAGCTTTACTCCAAGGTATTTTATGTTGTTCGTGGCAATTGTAAAGGGTGATGTTTCTCTGATTTCTCTTTCAGCCCTTTTATCATCTGTATATAGTAGGGCTACTGATTTTCTTGAGTTGATCTTGTAGCCTGCCACTTTGCTGAAGGTGTTATTCAGCTGTAAGAGTTCCCTGGTAGAGTTCTTTGGGTCATTGATGTAAACTATCATATCGTCTGCAAACAGTGAATGTTTGACCTCTTCCTTCCCAATTTGTATCCCCTTGATCCCCCTTTGTTGTCATATGGCAATAGCTAGAACTTCAAGTACCATGTTGAAAAGGTATGGAGAGAGTGGACAGCCTTGTTTTGTTCCTGATTTTAGAGGAATTGCGTTGAGTTTCTGTCCATTTAGTTTGATGTTGGCTGTTGGTTTACTGTATATAGCTTTTATTATGTTTAAGTATGTCCCTGTTATCCCAGATCTCTCCAAGACCTTTATCATGAAGGGTGTTGGATTTTGTCAAAGGCTTTTTCAGCATCTAGTGAGATGATCATGTGATTTTTGTTTTTCAGCTTGTTTATATGGTGGATTACGTTGATGGATTTTCGTATGTTGAACAATCCCTGCATCCCTGGGATGAAACCTACTTGATCGTGGTGAATGATTGTTTTGATGTGTTCTTGGATCCGATTTGCTAGTATTTTATTGAGTATTTTTGCATCAATGTTCATGAGGGATATTGGTCTGAAGTTCTCTTTCTTAGTTGTATCTTTGTGTGGCTTGGGGATCAAGGTAATTGAAGCCTCATAGAAAGAGTTTGGCAAAGACCCTTCTGCTTCTATTGTGTGGAACACTTTGAGAAGAATTGGTGTAAGCTGTTCTTTGAATTTCTGGTAGAATTCTGCAGTGAGGCCATCTGTACCTGGGCTTTTTTTTGGTTGGGAGACTTTTGATGACAGCTTCTATTTCCATAGGGGCTATAGGTCTATTTAAATTGCTTATCTGTTCTTGATTTAATTTTGGCAATTGATAGCTGTCCAGGAAGTCATCCATTTCCTTTAAATTTTCGAATTTTGTGGAGTACAGTTTTTCAAAGAATGACCTAATGATTCTCTGGATTTCCTCAGAATCTGTTGTTATGTCCCCCTTTTCATTTCTAATTTTGTTAATTTGCGTGTTCACTCTCTGCTGTTTGGTAAGTTTGGACAAAGGTTTGTCTATCTTGTTGATTTTCTCAAAGAATCAACTCTTCGTTGCATTGATTCTTTGTATTGTTTTCCTGGTTTCTACTTTATTGATTTCAGCCCTCAATTTGATTATTTCCTGGCGTCTACTCCTCCTGGGGAATGTGCTTCTTTGTGTTCTAGAGCTTTCAGCTGTGATGTTAATTCTCTGGTATATGTTCTCCTGTTTCTTCATGTGAGCACTTAGCGCTATTAACTTCCCCCGTAGCACTGCTTTCAAAGTGTCCCATAGGTTCGGGTATGTTGTGTCTTCATTCTCATTGAATTCGAGGAAGTCTTTAATTTCTTTTTTTATTTCCTCTTTGACCCAGGGATGGTGCAGTTGAGCATTATTCAATTTCCATGAGTTTGTAGGTTTTCTGCAATTTGTGTTGTTGTTGAATTCTAATTTTAAAGCATGGTGGTCTGATAAGATGCATGGAGTTATTCCAATTTTTTGTAGCTGCTGAGGTTTGATATGTTGCCAAGTATGTGGTCAATTTTTGAGAAGGTTCCATGTGGTGGTGAGAAGAAGGTATATTCTTTTTTATGTGGATGAAATCCTCTATAGTTGTCTGTTAATCCCAGTTGGGTCATTACTTCTATTAGACCTTTTGCTTCTTTGTTGAGTTTCTGTTTGGTATTCCTGTCTAGTGGTGAGAGTGGTGTGTTGAAATCTCCCACTATAACTGTGTGGGGCTTTAGATGAGATTTAAGTTCTAATAATGTTTCTTTAACGAATGTGGATGCCTTTGTATTTGGGGCATAGATGTTCAGAATAGACACTTCATCTTGGTGGGTTTCACCTGTGATGAGTATGTAATGACCTCCTTCATCTCTTTTGATTGATTTTATTTTAAAGTCTAGTTTTTTAGAAATTAGGATTGCTACCCCTGCTTGTTTCTTGGGTCCATTTGATTGAAAATTTTTTTCCCAACCTTTAACTCTCAGGTAATGTCTGTCTTTAAGGGTGAGGTGTGTTTCTTGTATGCAGCAGAAGGAAGGGTTCTGTCTTCGAATCCAATCTGCGAGTCTGTGTCTTTTTATGGGTGAGTTAAGGCCATTAACATTGAGAGATATTAATGACCAATGATTGCTCATCCTTCTTCGATTTGCGATGGTTGTCGTTGGTGGAATTATGTGTGGAATTTCACACCTTTGTTCTTTTGGCTGTTGGTAGAGAGGGATTCTCTAATGCTTATGTTTTTCTGGTTGTAGTTATCTTCCTTGGGTTGGAGTTTTCCTTCCAAAATTTTCTGTAGGGCTGGGTTAGTGGACACATATTGCTTGAATCTAGTTTTGTCATGGAATATCTTGTTTTCTCTGTCTATAGTGATTGAGAGCTTTGCCGGGTATAGTAGTCTGGGCTGGCATCCATGATCTCTTAGTGCAGGTAGAATATCTATCCAGGACCTTCTGGCTTTCAGAGTTTCCATGGAGAAATCATGTGTAATTCTGATAGGTCTGCCTTTATATGTTACTTGACCTTTTTCCTTAGCTGCTCTTAATATTCTTTCTTTACTCTGTATGTTTGGGGTCTTGATTATTATGTGGAAGGGGAATTTTTTTTGTGGTCCACTCTATTTGGTGTTCTGTAGGCTTCTTGTACCTTCATTGGCATGTCTTTCTTAAGGTTGGGAAAGTTTTCTTCTATGATTTTGTTGAATATGCCTTCTGCCCCTTTGAGTTGGATTTCTTCTCCTTCTTCTATACCTATTATTCTTAGGTTTGGTCTTTTCATGGTGTCCCATATTTCCTGGATGTTTTGTGTTAAGGATTTGTTGGATTTAAGGTTTTCTTTGGTTGATAAATCCATTTCTCCTAGTGTATCTTCAACACTTGAGATTCTCTCTTCCATCTCTTCTGTTGGTAATGCTTGTGTCAGTAGTGCCTGACTGTTTGTCCAGCTTTTCTATTTTCTGCCTTTCTTCAGATTGTGTTTTTTGTTTTTAATGACTCTATTTCAGTTTTCAACCCTTGCAGTGTTTGCATTGCTTCTTGCAATTTTCTGTTTATCTGTTCGTCCATTTGTTGCCTTTCATGAATTTTTTGGTTTGTTCTTTCTTCCATTTCTTGCATTTTTTGGTTTGCTTTTTGTTCCATTTCTCGCATTTTGTGCTTTGTTTCTTCTTCCATTTCTTGCATTTTTTGCTTTGTTTCTTTTTCCCTTTCCTGCATTTTTTGGTATGATTCTTCTTCCAATTCTTGCATTTTTTGCTTCATTTCTTCTTCCATTTCCTGCCTTTTTTGGTTTGTTTTTTCTTCCAATTCTTGCATTTTTTGGTTTGTTTTTTCTTCCATTTCTTGCATTTTTTGGTTTGTTTTTTTTCTTCCATTACTTTGAGGGATTTTCCAATATCCTCTTTTAGGGCCTCTATCATTTTCATGAAAGTGCTTTTAAGGTCTTTCTCTTCTGCTTCGTCTGCATTGGAATGTTGGGGTCTTGCTGGTGTGGAGTCTCTAGAATCTGGCGGTGTTATATTTGTTTTTCGGTTGCTGACTGTGTTTTTGTATTGTCTCTTTCCCATCTCTTCTTCTAGTGGGTGCAGAAAGAGCCCCTTACTGGTCTGGGGACCAGAGTTCCCTTTTTTGGTGGGTGCTAGCAAGTCCAATAATCTGGTGGTTCTTCTATTCCTTGTCCGAATGCTGGTCCTGGTCTCCCTGGGTCCTCTGGTTTCCTGGTCTCGTTGGTGGGAGAGAACACTTGGGGTCTGGGTTCTTGGCTCCAGCCGGGATTGGGAGCTCTGTGCAGTTCCCAGGCGATCTGCAGGCACTGGAGCACAGGCCGGGAAGCTGGCCTGTTTACCTGATGCTGCCCGAGGAACAGCTGCTTCCCTGGACTCCCAGCCTCCTCTCCTTTCCTGGTCTCGTTGGTGGGAGCGAAGATCTGGAGTCTGGGGTGCTTGGGTCCCGCCGGGATTGGGAGCTCTGTGCAGGTCCCAGGCGATCTGCAGGCACTGGAGCACAGGCCAGGAAGCCGGCCTGTTTACCTGATGCTGCCCGAGGAACCTGAACACTTTATTTTTGACAAAGAAGCTAAAACTATTCAATGGAAAAAAAGAAAGCGTCTTCAACAAATGGTGCTGCCATAACTGGGTATTGGTATGCAGAAGACTGCAGATAGATCCATGTTTATTGACTTGTACAAAACTTAAGTCCAAATGGATCAAAGATCTCAACATAAATCCAACCACACTGAAACTCTTAGAAGAAAAAGTGGGAGATACTCTTCAACAAGTTGGTACAGGAGACCACTTCCTGTATATAACACCAGTAGCACAGACACTGAGATAGACAATTAACAAATGGGACCTCCTGAAACTAAAATGCTTCTGTAAGGCAAAGGACACAGTCAACAAGACAAAAAGGCAGTCCACAGAATGGGAAAAGATATTCACTAACCCCACATCTGACAGAGGGATAATCTCCAAATTTACAAAGAACTCAAGAAGCAAGTTTCTAAAACAACAAAGGGTCAAATTAATAGGTGCAGTACAGGACTAATAGAGTAGGCTAAAATGGCCAAGAGACACTTAAGAAAGTGCTCAACATCCTTAGCCATCAGGGAAATGCAAATCCAAACAACTTTGAGATCATCTTATTCCTGTCAGAATGGCTAAAATCAAAAATACTGAAGACAATTTATGCTGGAAAGGATGTGGAGAGAGGGGAACACTCCTCCTCTGCTGGTGGGGGTGCCAACTCCTACAGCCACTCTGGAAAGCAGTATGGAGATTCCTCAGGAAAATGGGAATCAATCTACCACAACACCCAGAAATTTCACTCTTAGGCATATATCCAAATGAGGCAAATTCATACAACAAGGGCATCTGCTCCAGTATGTTCACAGCAGCATTATTTGTAATAGCCAGAACCTGAAAGCAACCTAGTTGCCCCTCAACTGAAGAGTGGATAGAGAAAATGTGGTGCAGTTACACAATGAAGTATTACTTAGCAGAAAAAAAATCAATGGAATCTTGAAATTTGCAGGTAAATGCATGGCACTGGAAGAAACCATTCTGAGTGAGGTAACCCAGTCACAAAAAGACAAACATGGTATGTACTCACTCATATATGGATTTTAGACATGGATCAGGATAGTGCCAGTCTGCATTTCCACTGACAGAGAGTCTGGGATACAGGAAAGAACCTAAGAGGTGTGTATGGTACCCAAGAGAAGATGAATGAGGCAAGATCTTCTGAACAGATGGGGAACACGGCAAGGGGTGGGGGGACTGGGAGCTGGGACGAAGAGACAGGGAGAAGAGGAAGAGAGAGTAGGTCATGGGGGAACAGAAAGGTTGATTGGGGGTCAGAATAGGGGGAAGAGGGAATCATAGGTTATAAGATCAGGCACCAGTGTGACCTCTTGTGTTCTAAAGGGATGACACCAATTGGCAAGCTAAGCAATAGTGTAGAGACCACTTCGAATGCCCATTCCTGATAATGAACTTGATGTCTATAACCATCCTGGAGCCCTCATGCAGTGACTGATGGAAGCAGAGTCAAACACCCACAGTTAAACACTGAACTGAACCCAAGGAACCCAGTGATAGAGAGAGAGAGGAGTGGTGAGCAAATTGGCAAAGAATGGGCTGACAAAACCAGCAGAGACAGCTGATCTGAACAGGGGAGAGCTCTTGGGCCCCAGACAGACAGCTGCGACGCCAGCATGGGAGTGATCCACACCCCAGAATGTGAGAGTCAGTGAGGAGGCCTGAGTAACCTAGGGGGACCTGAGCAGTAGATCAGCGTTTATCCTTGGCATACAAAAAGACATCGTGTGTCCATAACACAAAGAGGGATGCTCTCTCAGCCTGGACTCTTAGCAGAATGTCAGGACTCTGCCTTGAGTGAAATGGCAGACTCTAGATATCCCCTATGTGGAAGGAAATGGCAATAGGGTGGGAGGCTGGAGGGTATAGTGTGGGGGTGCGGGAGGAGTGGAGGGAGAGAGAACTGGGATTGACATGTAAAACAAGCTATTTAAAATGAAAATAATAACAATAAAAGAAAAAAGAAAGTATTATTCCATTTTATAATGTCTTGAGAATTCAAAATGATTTGGAAAGAAACATAAAGCTAATATGTGCTTATTTATTTGAATTTTCTTGTGTTTCTTCCATTAACAATTATACTTATTCTTTAATACTCAAAGTATTTATTCTGAAACTATGGATGATTAATGCAAGGTCTGCAAATTGTGATAAATATGATGAAGTTAGATTACATGTCTCCTGTGAGACAAGATCGGCTATCTATCAGCTGCTGGATGCAAGTACTATATTTTATTAATTATAAGATTCCATCACTTACAAACAAGCAACAACAAAAATTCCTAAAATGAAAATGGATCTCCATTTTTTTTAAATTTTATTTTCCAGTTTAAATTTAGATAAGAAACAAGGTTGCTTCACAAGTCAGTTCCAGGTCCCTCTCCCATTCCCTCTCTTCCCCCCGTGCCCTCCCCCCCCTTATCCCCTCATTTCTCCAGGGAGGGTGAGGCCCTCCATGGGGGTGTGCATAGTGTGTCATTTCATATAGGGCAGGGCCTAGACCCTTCCCCAAGAGTTCAGGGTGAGAGTGCACCTCACATTGTTCTATGGGAGTCCAAAGTCCGTGTGTATACTTGGGATGGGTACTGATCTGCTGCCCAAGGCTCAGTAGGTTCCCTAGGCCTCTTCACTGACACCCAGATTCAGGGTGTCTTGATCAGTCCCATGCTGGCTTCCCAGGCTAATGCCTGGGATTCAAGAGTTAACCTTTTTCTGGTCAGCTGTTTCTGGGGGTTAAACCAGCCCAGTCTTAATCCCTTTGATCATCAGTCCTCCCTCTCTGTTACTGGCTTTATTGAGTTCAGCTCAGTACTTAACCAAGGGAGTCTGCCTCTTCTTCAATCAGCCACTAAATAATTTAGTGGATCTCCATTTTTATCACTATTCCTGTTTAACTCTTATTTGATTACAAATTTTTTTATTGTTTAGAAAATATTTTAATGATAATCTATTTTTGTGATAGTCTTAAGATATGCATGAAAGGGAATATATTCCTAAAATATTCCTATAATAGATGTTAATATTAATTTTGAGATAAATGTGATTTTGAAAATTCCTGTTTGTTATTATAACACCAGAGAAAGTTAGAGAGTGGTTGATGACTGAGTGCAAAATAAACCCAGATAGAAATTAATCTGTTCATGTTCGCATATCTGCAAAGATTAAACATTTCAAACATCTGCATGGGAAAAGCAACATCTCATTTAAGATATTTATGTGATATATTAATATGAAAATACAAAATGTTGATGTGTACTGTGACGAAGTCCTGCATTTCGATCCTTAACATTTGAAAAGAAAGATCACCGGGTAGCCGATGTAATTCATCCAGCGACAAAATCTTGGAAAAAAAGGTGTAACATGTTCAACAAATCTATCCATTCACAGGTCAACAAAAGTGGAAAAAAGAAAACAAAGGATAATGCATCAGAAAGGTAATGAAAAAAGTTGTGGAAAATAAAAGTATAAGAAACTTCTTCCAATGGACAATGTTTTAGAGTTCTCAGTTACAAATATTTTTAAATAAGCATTTGTCACACAAATTAAAGTTATATCTTATTATTTATTAGATGACATATAGACACCATGTATTTCTAGAAAATATTTTAATCAGGTGTATCATATATTTAAATAAATTGTTATATTAAGACATACAGTATGATAAACTCATAGGCAGCATCATCCTAAATAAATAAAATTAATAAAAATCCAAAACAACCTCATAGAAACGAGGAATTAGATAAGTCTCTTCACTATCCCCACTACATTTAAACATATTTCCTGAAACCCATGCTAGAGTAGTAAGTCATGAGAAGAAAATTAAATGGATAAAACTAGGCAAAATACCCAGGCCTTGGTGGCACATGCCATTCATCCCAGCCCTCGCGAGGCAGAGACAGGTGGATCTCTGTGAGTTTGAGGTCAGCCTGGTCTACTGAGCGAGTTCCAGGATATCCTCCAAAACAATACAAAGAAACCCTGTGTCGAAAAACCAAAAATAAAAATAAAAATAAATAAATAAAAACAACTAGGTGAAATAGGTCCTTACAATGCGTATGGAACCACAACAGAGTCTAGATAATCATAGCAATCATGAGCAAGGAATGGCAGTGAGGCAAAGCTAGAGAACTAAACATTCTATAGTTAATAATGTATGACAGTGATACAGTACTAACCACCAAATTGCCACAAAATTATAAGTGATAGTTCAATGAAGCAAAATAGAAGTCTCAAACAAATATGATTTCATGTAATTACAATCATTTGATTGATACCAACAATAAGTACTGAAGAAAAGACCATCTTCAGTAAATTATTCTAGGAATACTGGACATCTTACATGTAGAGTAGTAAAATTTGCCTGATATATTTAAATTTTGTTTTTGTACTCGAAGTGTATTCACATCATTTTTCCTACTTTTTTCCCCTGAAATCCAAAATCTATCTCTTGCCTCCCGGGATGATGTGACAGACTCTGGAAATTCCTCATGGAGGCCCTTGCCCTCCCTCGGGAGTGGAGTGGGGATGGAGTGAGGGTGAGAGGTTAGGAGGGTTAGGGGGGGTGGGGGAGGAGGGTAGGGAAGGGTGATGAACTGAAAGTGAACATGCGTAAAAAGTATGGGAAAAAATTTATACACACATTCAATATGTGTGTGTGTGTGTGTGTGTGTGTGTGTTCTACTGAATCTGTTTACTGTAGCTTCTGTGTGTATGACTTCTAGGCTGTCCACTGTGTATAATAAAACAAATTAGTGATCTCATCCTTGGGAAAGACATTCTCATACACTCAGCAGGCAAGAGCTACCGATAGAATCTAAGATTGTATGAGACTAGTGAAATAATAACTGAACTGTTGGGGCTAGAGAGAAGGTTTCACTGGTTACGGGCACTTTCTGCTATTGAAGAGGATCCTAGTTTGACTTCTAGCCAAGATGGCAGCTCACAATGGCATGTAACTCAGATTCCCAGGGAATCTTTCAGTATCATCTGACCTCAAACTCTAACAGACATGTGCTCAAAATACGTATGCATATAAGACAAAAAATCTGTTAAAAACTGAGTATTTTTAAAATTAAATTATTCAATTTAAATCCAAACAGCAGTTTCCCTTCCATATTCTCCTCCCATCATTTTGACACCCCACCTCCTATTGTCCTAAGGACACTCCTCCTCTGTGGCTGTTCAGAAAATGTCAAACCCCACATGGGCATCAATAAAGCATGGCATATCGAGCTACAGTAAAAATTAAAAACCTCCCCTTTTATTAAGGCTGATGAAGGCAAAGGAGTATGAGGGTTCAGTTCTTAAGAGGCAGACAAAACATAGGGACACCCTACTCTCATTGTTTTGAGTCCCACAAATAGATCAACCTATGCAATTGACACAGATATGTAGGGGGCTTAGGACAGTCCATTGCAGCTCCCTAGTTGTTGATTCAGATTATGTGAGTTCCTATGAGACATGGTTGTTTTTTATGTGTGTTTCTTGTGATGTCCTTGACTCCTCTGGATTCTATGATCATTCCTCCCTCTCTTCAGTAGGATTCCCAGGGCTCAGCCTAATGTTTGACTGTAGATCTTTATATCTGTTTCTATTAGTTACTAGATGAAGTCTCTCTGATGACAGCTAGGGTAGTCACTAGTCTGATCATAGGAGAAGGCCAGTTTAGGCTACTTATTAACCATTGCTAGGAGTTTTAGCTAGGGTCATCCTTGCAGATTTCTGTTAGTTTTCATTGTATCAGGTTTCTAGATTTCCACAAAATGCATCCCCTTTCTTGTCATCTGTTTGAGTATTTTGTCCCTCCATCAACCACCCAACCTTAGTTCTTAAGTTCATCATCTTTTTTCTAGAGAAGAAAATTGTAGAAAATAAAGGAAAAAACTTTGAAAAAACCATTGTGATCTGATTGAGAAACAATATTGCAAGGCCATTGGGATCAGCAGAGAGACACCCAACTCAGAATCCATTGGATATTTTTTAAAGACAAAATGCTGGGCTCTTCTTTCTTCAAACCAATAGAATCTGAGACTTATGGATTGCAGCCTAAAAATCTGCATTTAAAGAAGGATGCATGTGTGTTTTATATGCACATTGAGTTTGAGTAGAAGCCCCTTAGGCAGAAATTTGTCACAGAAACCATTCCACCAGGAAGATTACACTGCCCTTCAAAGATTATTTTGTAGGAACCTGGCTATTAATTCAATTGGGATGAACCCAAGGGACATATTTGAAGTCATTTAAATCCTGCAAAGTAAGGAGTTTGGTGTCAGCTGCAGATCAGTGCCTGAATTTAATTTATTTTGGAAGCTATAAGGAAAAAAAGGCACAGAACTAATGGCAAAGCTTCTGGTGTTTTCTTACAAGTACCTGGCCTGAAATCATGTTATTCCTGTTTAGAATAAAAGAGAAACTAGTATAAGTTTATTTTTCTTCTTAAAAAAACTACAGCAATGAACTAATAATTGTGGTAAAATAGTATATTGGTTTTGTGTATATAATTAGAGGTAATATTGATAATATAGCACATAGACATTTCAACCATCAGACAAAAGAGAAAAAGAAGATAGATAAAATACAGGAAGCAGGAAGAAGTCACCTTTCCAACATAAAAAGTAATTTGAAATTCAGACCTCCATGTCAGCTTGAGATCTTTTTTCATATTTTTTATTCAGTTCAGGGAAGATTTAATCTTCTCAGCGTGCCTCAACTTCCTGTTCTGCCACCATAATAACCGGTAACATAATACATTCAGAGGAAACTCACTGGACCCACAGGTCTTCTGTTCACTTCTGATGTTAAAATAAAGAATGTTTGGCCCTGCTTTTAAACATTACTCACTAAAAGGTACATGACAGTTTAGTCAAAATAACACATGATCAGTGAGTTACAGAACCAGAATAACTATTAAAATTATAAAACTGTCTCCCTTATAGGTTCCCAGATTAAAGTGGAATTACAATTTGCTCTCATCTCTAAACTAATTTCATTTTCATTGATTTCAGAAATATTCACTCAGCATCCATCAGGAATGATTTATTAAACTGCTACCAGTATTTTTTGTACATATTTTTCATTACCAAAGTATATTTCATTTAAAGTCAGTAGTGTGATTCTGAACTTCTAGTGAAAATAAGATGCAATACAAATGATAGACGAAAAGATTCTTGTAACGGATATCTACTTTTAAGAGCAGCTTCTGGAATAAGTTCTATGATTACAGACTATAGTTGTTTTTAAGTAGGAAAAGTAATGGAGAGAAAACAAAACAGAAAAGGGAAGTGAAAATAGATTTGTCACACTGGGAAGAAAATAGTAGAGTTGTAGATAACCATCCCTAAAAGCCTACAAACAAGCAGGTGAAAGGTCAAGAGATATTCACAATTCCTTGGTGATTCCATGAGGTGCCTCTTGGGATTACTTTCTTCAGTTCTGTACAATAAGGATTTTATGTCTATGTATAACGATTATATGGGCTAATGCCACAGGATTCTCATAGGTAAGATATATGAAGCAAAGTTAGTATCACTGATGTAACTTTGTTAGTTTTTATGTAGATTTTAGTTTTATAGTTTTCTATATAGTTATAAGAGAATAATTAGTAGAACATGGGTAGAAAATAGCTATAGTAAAAAATACTCTTTACCAATATAGTGTTTTCTTTTCCACTTTTAAAAATTAAATTAGAAACAAGCTTGCTTCACATGTCAATCCCAGTTCCCTCTCCCTCCCCTCCAACCGCCCTAACAAAACCCCCAAACCCCCATATTAACCAAATGCCCCATTGCCCCTCCACCCCTCAGAGAGGGTGAGGACCTCCATGGGGCATGTCCCATGCTAGCCTCTCAGACAATAGTATATGGTTTTCCTGTGGATCCCTGACCTGTCTTGTCTCAGGTTCTTGGCCACCTGAGTAGTATCAAAGACAGTTTCATCTCATAGAATGGGCCCTATATCAAATACTTTCTTCTTTCCCAGATTCACTCCTTTCTCCCATCTCATCAGAGAAATGGCAGGCCTCTCAGGACATCAACCTTTTGCAGTACAAAAAGATACAGTAAGATCTGGCACAAACCTTCTCATTAAAGATGATGAAGCAGCCAAATTAGGAAGACAAGGGTCCCAGGAGCAGGCGAAAGAGTCCTCTCCCACTGCCAGTATTCCTGTTAAACACCAAGTCAATAACCGTGACATATATGCAGAGAATGTAAGCACATATCCATGCGGACTGTTACCCTCCATGAGTCCTAATTACTTCATTCAAACAGTTCGGTTCTCTCAGTGTCTTTAACACCTCTGGCTCTCATGATTCCCTGCCTCTTCTTTGCAGTTCCCTAAGCTCCTAGGGAAGAGGTCATATGGAGACTTCTAACTTGGTTCTCTCTCTACCTAATATTTGACTGTGGTTTCTGAATCTGCTTCCATCAGTTTATGGATGTACCTTCTCTAATGACAACTGGATTGATCTGATTATTGCATATCAGTACTAGAAATAATTTCATTGATTGAGTGATTGACTGATGATTGATTGAGTTTTGGCCAGCTGTGTCTAGTTCTACCTGAGGTCTCTAGGCTATCCAAACTCCAGTTCCTTGTCATTGAGGCAGCATTGAACATGGGCTTCCTCTCAAGGCATGGACCTCAAATTAGACATTTCATTCTTTGGCCTCTCTCACAACCTCTGTGCCACCATTGTCCCAGTACCACTTACAAGCAGGACAGATTGTAGGTTGAAGGTTTTGTGGTTGTGTTGTTTTCCCAACTCCACCACAGAAAGCCTTGCCTGGTTACAGAAGATGGATGGTTGCAACTCCATATCCTCCATTACTGGAAGTCTTGGCTGGGGTCACCCTTGTAGATTCTAGAAAGTTCCTAATGTACTAGGTTTCCAAATAGGCCACCAAAATGCCCTCCAAATTCAGTCATCTTTCCCTGTACTATCTCCGTCCATCCCTCACCCAACACAAACATATTCTATCTCTCCTATTCCCATCCCCACGCACCCCTAGTCCACCCACAAGATCTATTCTATTTCCCCATCCCAGGGAAATCCATGTATCCTTCCTTAGAGCCCTTCTTATTACTTTGCATCTCTGAATCTGCAGATTGTAACACAAACACCAATTAGTTAACAGTTAATATACACTTAATATGAATACCTACCAATTTTGTCTTTTTAGATCTGGGTTGCCTCACACAAGAATTTTTCTCTAGTTTCATCTATTTGCCTGCAAATTTCATGATGTCATTTTTAACTGCTGAGTAATACTCCATTGTGAAAATGTACCCCATGTTTTTTAGCCATTCTCCAGCAGAGGGACACCTAAGTTGTTTCCTGATTCTTGATCTTAGTTGAAATGCTTTGAGTTTCTCTGAATTTAGCTCTCTATTATGTTGAGGTATCCCCCTTTTTCCTACCCTCTGTATCTCTAGGGCATTTATTATGAAATGATGTTGGATTTTGTCAAAGGCTTTTTCTGAACTTAATGAGATTATCATGTGTTTTTGTTTTTCAGTCTTTTTATATTTTAAATTATATTTATTGATCTATATGTGTTGAATCATCCCTGAATCTGTGGTATGAAATTGACTTGCCCAGGTTCATGAATAGTTGAGATTCCTAAAATTTATGGTACCACTATTATGCATTACTTTTTCATTGTATTTTCCATATATGAAAAGTAGACTAAACCTAAGTATATTTTCAAAATATTTAATGAAGCAGATATTGGTAAAACTAAATAAATAGAATAGCAATCAGCTATTTAAATAAAATATTTATAGAGAATGGCGGGGATCAGGTTCTGAACACTAATGATATAAGTTATATCTTTCCCAGCAAGACTAATTGATTAAGACTATGAGGAAAGCTAATTTTGTTATTGCATAACTTAGGAATAGAAGGCATAATTCTTGCCCAGTAGTATCCTTTGAAGAGTCTCTTGGTGTTTTTCAGCATAGTTCTGACCAAAAATGAATATTCCACAGTTACATACTGAGACTTACTCATTTGAAAATGTCTTACTCTTCAAGTTAAAAAGACATTTCTCATTTTCCTTTTGGTTTTTGAAGACAGGGTTTCTCTGTATTACTTTGGAGTCTGACCTGGAACTCACTCTGTAATTCAGGCTGTCCTCGAACTCACAGAGACCTGCCTGCCTCTGCCTCCCTCATGCTTGGATTAAAAGTGTGTGCCACCATCTCCTGGCTCATTTATCTTTTAATAAACAGAAATATTATATAGATCATTTCAACGGAGAGAATATAAGAGAACTGAGAGCTTTAATGAAACTTTAGTAGTAAATTGAGCTTTAGGTAACTCCAATAACATTGTTTCCGAGAAAATATGTCTTTCCCCCTTTCCCTCAGTGAATGGATTTGCTCAATAATTCATCTAAGGTGTAATTGATAACTGAAATAGATACTGCTATATACAACATTCCTACTTTTCAAGACTCAAATGCTCATCTTCTAGTGCCAGGTATGTTATCACAAAGACTTGGGAGTTCAGTTACGTTTAGGAATCTGATTCCTCAGTAAATTCACAGCCTGTCCTCAAGTGCAAATTTGTTAATGGATGGCTGGTGCTGGAAATATTAGGATCACAAGACATCTTCCTCAGTGTGGAGCTAAAAATGTTTTTATAGCTTTATGTTTCATCTGGTTATACTATATATGTGCTGTGCTTTGACACTTGTTTAACTTATTCATCAAGCGCACTTTGTTTCATTCCATCCTGTTCTGATAATAATATTATAAACACTATATAATCAAAGAGAAGAAATTTTCTTTTGCATAAATTTTTGTTTGCTTCTCATCAGGTGTTACTGAAACATTAAGAGACATTATTAACTAAGTTTTCAAATGAGATAAATTTGCCATCAGATGATTTTTTAAAAGTAGAACATCAGTTTTATTCTTTCAAGAGACTATCCTAAAATATTCTGGAGCAAGAATACAACTACGTTATAGCATTCATTAGAAAAGATCATTTTTGTCTTTAAATTTATATGAATTCAGGAGCTCTTGTTAACAAGTAATTTTCATTATCTATCCAGGAAAGTCATGGACCCTCCAGTGTCTTCTCAGGCAGAAATGATAAGCAAATCTTCATAGGAATACAAAAATTACATTGTGGTCTGTGGTTGTGGAACTAAACCTGTTCTATCTTGCAGATTCACATGAATATACACAAGCATAGAACAGAGAATAGCAAGAGTATCTGTTCAAATCCTTCTACTCTTTCCTAAAACATTCATGTATTTGCATTATTGTCCAGTGACTGAATATTGTAATTAGAAATTATTTTCAAATACCTCACTAGTTAAGGAAAGAACACCGCTTTTGAAAGTACACAAACCCCACCCCTATATAGGTGCAGACTCGAAATTTTGTGATAAGGAACAATGCCTAATACAGCAAAATTTTAGAAGTGAGGCTTGCTTACAGATTCTCTCTCTCTCTCTCTCTCTCTCTCTCTCTCTCTCTCTCTCTCTCTCTCTCTCTCTGTGTGTGTGTGTGTGTGTTTGTGTGTGTGTGTTTAGGGGTATGCCATCATGGAGACAAGAGGACACTTGAGTTATTCCAGTAAGCTGGGTTGGTTGGCCAATGACGACTGAGAACCTCATGTACATATCTGCTTGGCCCTAGAATAGATCTGTGCTACTGTGTTCAGTACTTTGGATTGGGTGCTGGACTGGAATTCAGTTTCTCTTATTTGATTGACCAAGATGCTGAGATATTTATCTATCTAGTATCTACCAAGAAATTTCAACACAGCTTTCTTTGTATTTATATTCATTATAACTGAATTTTTCAAAAAGATAAATAAACACATCACATTTTCAGCTTTTAAAAGCTTTGTTTATTTTAGTATTTTGCAGAACTTGTTTCTGCAGCTTACAGGAAAACAACAACAAAATGTAAAGGATTTGAGAATTCACAAGATAACATGCAGAGATACTGCTGCTAAAATCCTGTGAAATACTGACAGGATATGGGACATTTAAGTGAATGCTGAAGTAGACTGCAGAAAAATAAAGCTAATTCAAGAAATGACTGATGCCTAAAGAAAATGGTTTCACTATGTTCATACTAGCTTAAATTTTATTACTCTTTCATAATATTGTAAGAAGAGAGTGAGAATTAAATAAGCAAATTAGCAAAGGCTAACTCAGAATTTTACTTCTGTTATATATTTTATCTCTTGTCACCCTTTGAGTTTTCATACTAAAGGGTTATTACTTGTTGCTACTAACTCAAAACTGAGAAAAGCAATTGTGATTGCCTTAGATCTACTATCAAACCTTACTCAGATCCTTGAATATAATGAATTATTTATGAATGGGAAATTTAAGTCAATTAGTTAAAGTAGTTGCAAAATTTCCATCCCTACTTGCAAGACTGAACAGTTTAATTCATATAAAAGTCATCCAGTTGGACAGCCTAGCAAGCATATTGTGAATCATCAGTTTAAGGAAATAAACCCTAATTTTACATCCAGACAAACAAAAGGAAGATGCTGATTTCTCTTCACAATTTCTGAACCAACTTTCCTCACTGCTGTTTCCTTATTAAACCCAAGAACACAGAATTTTAATGAAAGTGTCAGATTGAGGTGATAACTGGCTAATATTGATAGCTATGTATATTAGTTCTAAGTAAGAAATTAAAATAATCATTTCTAGTATCTTATATGTGGCATAATATTGTTACAATGCTTAATAGTGCCAACTACCCAATCAATGTTTTAGTGTGTTTATCTGAATTTACAAAGTCAATTGTAAAGAAAGGAAGAAAAATTTGCAGGTATTGAATCAACACTACAGTTCTGTGTGTAATCTGTTATTTAACTCTTCTGGATAACATATATCATAATAAGAGTTGGATGTAGTAGGTGAATTTCTCTTGGTGATCCAGGTCATTACTGAAGAGGAAAATAAATAATTTTTGCTCAGGACCATCTTGGCCCTAGTGTGCCTTTTGCTTTCCACTCCATCAGCTCTACCAACTCTAAATTTCTTGACTTTGAAGGCACTATGCCAGCCCCATCTGTTTACTCACAGATTGCAAGTAAATTTGTTTTAAGATGAGCTTATCTGTGAAGGGATGATATTTTACTTTCAGATTATTATTACTGGTACACAGTGTTCAGTTGCTTCCGTGTCCTCAATATGCACTTGTTCAGATGTTTGAAGGAAGGATAACAGAATATATGTCTTTTAAAGCAACATAATTTACATCAGTTAATTTGACATATGGGCTTACAGTCCAGCCAACAACAGACTTTCACTGAGAATACGTATTTTTCTTAATGCCACTGAAAATTTGACAAAATCTGCTTGAGAATTTCACTAGATATTTTTGAAGCACAGTAATAACTATACTTAATGCTTTATTCTTATATACTTTGTATTTATAAATAACTTGATTTAATATATTATAATATAATAAATATAAATATGAAATATTTTCCCTAATTGATTTTAACATAATTTTCAGGGCTGGCTAACCTTGAAATCCATAAAATAACCTCAGTGTGCTTGCAAATCCTATATATATTCAAGTTCTTTGAAGTCTTTATGTAATCCAAATACAGCTATAACATTATAGTAAATACATCATTAAACATGAAAGCCAATCATGAAAAAATGTTAAGTTCAAGGCTCTTGTTAATTTATCAATTCCTTTCCTCTTACAGAAAAGCCAATAGTCACCCAGTAAACTATACAAGTCACAATTAGAGCTGGATAGTAAAATCATAATGACAGATATGTCTCCAAATACTAACGAAATTTGACAACCAGAAAAGGCATGTTGCTTAGTATTTGATATTTATTGAGTAATTTACTTAATATTTCACAAAAGATAAATTTTCTGAGAGGGAGGATTGAGAAAAATGCAATTTAACTTTTTTTCCGAGTCATAATTAATGATGTTAGATGTAAGAATTTAGCTATTTTGTTTACATGATTTTGATGTGAATAATAAAGTTTATACATATTCAGTTGACAGTATCAAAACAATGAGTGGCTCCTCTATATATTATTGTATTTTTTAGATGACTGTTGTAAGGTTTTTTAGTTTTTCAAATAAATGTTTAAGTAAGTAATACTTATTTACATTTATTTCCAAAATAGTTCATTTTCTACTGTGCATTCCTTAGCAAGAAGCCAGTTGAAAATCATACAATATAAAAGTAATTTTAGGTGATGCATTGTTCCATTTATAGGAAACAAAACAGCACTAATAGGAAATTTTCTCATTATAAGCTACCGAGTATTCACACACTAACTAATATTTTCTGTCTAGTTTTCAAACTCGATACTTGGAGGCTTGAGAAAAAGTTATTTTATCAAATCTTCTTTGAGTTTAGGAAAAAGTACAACTGCTATAAATTCAAATAACGTAAGCCTGCCTGACAGAGAGACAGTTCATATTCTAAAATATGTCACACTTATATTTGAATCTAATTTAATTTTTCCTCAACCAGCAGGATACCTCAAAACAGATGCTCTGAAGAAAGTTATATATATATATATATATATATATATATATATATATATATATATATATATATATATGTTCCGTTTACTGCTTGTTGCTTGGCCTCCTTTTTTCCTTCTCTTTATTGATTCTCACACCCTGGAAATAGTTCTGTAATTCACGACTAGTTCCGTAATTACATGACTCATCAGATAAACTAAGTGTTAAATTGCTTGTGACACCAATGTATACCCTACCTACATGATTCGTATATTTCCTCTGACGTATGAACACTAGCCAAGAATTAAATTTAGTCTCCTAAAACAAAATTGAAGGTATACTAAAGAAAACTGTTTTAAATAATTGAGCTTCAGTTATTTAAGTTAATATTTTCAGATGTAATTCCTACTAGAAATACATGAGGATTGGATGAAATATAAGTGAAAACTTGCCAAGTGAAAAGTTTGAATCAATGAGTGCTGTCACTTAAATATTAGAAGTTTTTTTTCATTTCAAAACCAATTCAAAATAGTTCATTTGCTAGAATTTTTATTTTATACTCTATATTTTACTGTTTTCCTATATATTGAGAAGTATTTTAGAATATCTTCTAAGACTAAGTATTAGACTAAAATGTCCACAAAAAATACTTCTTGATAAAGAGCATACAGAAGAAGATTATATTGATCTAAGTAAAATCTTTGTCTTTTTAAGTGGAAACGGGTGAATAGTAGAAGTTTAATTCTTTACCAAGCTACCTAGTTAAAAATTATGGTAAAAGATAACATTATAAGACCAATGTTTATTCTCATTTCATAGTCACATTCTACAATCATACACAGAAATCATTTAGTTTCCAACTATAAAGAACAACATAATTGAATATTGAATTAGCATTTTTCAAAGCTCCAAAATTGTAACTGGAGTGAATTTGAAATGCTTGAAGGACCATTATATACATTTAAATTTTCTTTCATCCTTATATGAAAGTTATTCTGTTCAAGAAATAAATGAAATTACATTAGAGATTATAAAGCAATTCTTTCATATTTATAAATCTACCATATGGGCTTCTTTAAAATATTATGGAATTTTAGATGCTTTTAAAAAGAACCTTGTATTCAGGGGTGAACCAAAGTGGATAGGATGCAAAGAGCAAACCCAGAGGATTAGGGTGTTTCCATTGATAGCTTTGTGTGAACAGAATCTCACAGTCAGGTTACAGTCACTGACTTTTCTAACAGTCTTTAATTTATTTCTTTTCCATCTTGGTAGTCTCAGAAGTAATATATAGCATATGTCTCTTGCCATGAAGTTATTAGATTATCAGTAACTCTGTAGGACTCAACTTTAAAGACATTTGTTCTTTAAGATATACTGAGTTCACATGTGTTTCTTCATGTACTCCCATTCCAAGTAGACATTTTCCTATGCTCTCAAGTTATGTTTTCACCAATCTTTTACTCACACTTACCTGGCATATATATTCTCACTTGCAAACATGTTAAAGGAAATGCTAGTGGTTAATATGTCACAACTGTGCAGCATTCTAGTGTACATAACCTGTAATATTAAGTAATTCTGAGATATTTCTACAGAGCAATCAAATGGAGAAACAATAAAAGTAATTGCCAACTTAATGATATAATGTGACTGGATGTGAGGCAATGAAGAATATGTTGTGATGGAGAGATGGCTCAGTAGATAAGAACAAACACTACTATTGTAGGTGAAAAATTTCAGTTCTGTACACTCCCGTTAATTGGCTCACAGTGAGTTGTAAGTCTACCTCCATTGAATAGAACATTTGTTTTCAAAATCTACAGGCACCTACATTCACACATGCACATACCTAAATACGCATGTGTGTGTATGAGTATACACACGTACACTCAAAAGCATGCAAGCACACACACACACACATACACACACATACATACATACACACAATAACAAATCATTAAAAATAAAATAATCTGTTTAAAGGCAAAAATTGGCAAAATAAATGATAAAGAAGACATAGTCATTCTTCTGGAAGAATTACTAATATTGAACAGTCATTTCTCACTTCAGGAGATAGAACCTATTTTCACATCTAAATTTTTTCTTTAAAGTTGGACTATGTCCTTTTAGTTACTCATTCCCCAAAAATATGTATTTAAATAGTAGCAGGTATTTTCAGAATAATTACTGGGTCAAATAAGTCTGTCTCTTAGAAGAGGAAAAGATGGTATGTGATATTTAAAAAATTATGAGTTAAATAGAGTTCAATATATAATATTATATAAATAATGATTGAATTACAGTTAATCAAGTCACATTACATAATTCTAACGTAATGTATATATATACATACATATTAGGCAATGTATATATATTCTAATGTAAAGTATATATATGCATGTTATACAGAGAAAGAGAGAGAGAGAGAGAGAGATAGGGAGGAAGAGATGGAGGCAGGGAGGAGAGATTGATATATTATACTATATGAAACTTTCTAACTTCTTAGTTCTTGTAATCATATAATACTACATTGTAAATGCTCTCTTAATGAAAATATAACAAAATTCCATGGTATAACCCTCATAAATCTGACCCACTTCTAATCTCAACTCCTTATCACTCAAAATCTGCTTTGTATTGAACAGAGGATGCTTCCTTTTTTCTAATAATCAATTCCTGCATAATAATACCCAGGGAAATAAAGATGGAAACTAAATGCATACATTCTGAAAATGAATTAAAACTATACCTAAATAGTCTCCATTTATATTTTGGGGTTATATATGACTAAACACAACCATTATAGATAGTATTATCCCTATGCCTATAATCTTTTAATATATAATTTATATTTTAGAAAGTGATAATAGTTGTCCTACAATAAAAGGTTGACAACCCCTGGAAGAATTTATGTCTAAAAATGGGAATAAAATGTTAAATGAAAGCTACAATTCGGTGATAAAGGGAGGTGACAAGTACAATTGTAAAAACCTTAGATGGGTATTCAACATGATTATTTCATGAAAGGAATCCATAACAGCCGTTAAGTCTTAATGATTAGAGAATGTAAAATAATATATACAATATTGGGGGCTTTTATTCTTCATTATATGCTCTATCCTATTTACTAAAATTCTCTAGCTTTAGTGGCCTAGAATACAAGACTAATAATAACTCAGCTTAATGTCACACATATCCAAACACAAACATGCTTTTTTACCATTGTCTGTATTTTCCCTTTGACTTTATTTGGTAGTTTTGAAATTTCCATGTTATCATCTCAGAATGCCTATTTTGTATACCCTATGATTAGTTGTGTACCCTGGGAAAGATCTGAAAAACCTAATGATGAGGAGATATAAAGGAAATATACCAAAGTAAGTGTTTTATTGGTCTTAATGTGGAGGTAATATGGCTTGATAAAAAGGCAGAAAGAAAATTCAAGTAGATTATTTCCTCTACTGTAAGTGTTTTGTGATTGCCTGTAGTTATTTTTTAGGGTTAAGTTTTCAGGAGATTCCCTCTTTCATGTTAGTCTGCCTATAGGTACTGTCCTTGTTCATGCAAAACATATATTTTAACTTAAAAAATCAAGGATATTTATGATTAAATAAAACCCAGGTTGTATTGTTGGTATGTTCTGGCAGTTACAGCTTTTTCATGTGGGAAATGCTTTGAGGATAAGGATAACATTAAATTATTTTTGCATCTTGACTAAGGATACTGGCACCAGTCATTGTAAATTTATATGGTTTAGATACAACTTTCAGGAACTAAAGTGTCTGTCCAATACTATATTCAGCATTTTCTCAGTGATCCAGCAAGTCCATTACTAATGCACTACAATTAATATATTCTAAACAGCAATGGTTGGAGCCTGACCTTTTGAAAAATGCCCTTGGTATGGTTTAGTGTTTAATTATTACATTTGAGAAACAGTAATCTTATAATTGGGAACTCTGGTATTTGCAATAAATTCTAACAGGACTGTATTTCTTTATACAAAGAATAAACATGAAAAATCAATTTTAAGGTTGCTGTTCTATAAAATTAAAGAAAGAAGAAGTTACTACAGGAAAGACTGAAAAAAAAGAACACAACACCATACTAATAGAGGCTTGTTCAATGATTCATATAAATATTTGGCAATGGTCATGGAATTTCATTTTCAAATGGTATCACAAGTTTTCTGATTGTATTGCATATTATTTATTCACCACAATCTGTTTGTTCTCAGATAAATATAATGTATAGTATATGTATATATATATATATTTCTTTAAGAACTGATTCTATTATAGTTGTTAATTTTCTGAAGCTATTTAAGTTAAAACACTATGCAGGAAGCTATTTAATCAAGGACATAAAAAATGCTTCAAAGGATTATGTGATGAATAGCTAAGTAAAATATTTATTTTATTACAAATATCTGAGTTATACTAAAACATTTTCATGCACTAACAATAATCATAGTTCTTCCTTTTAGTATTGTATAGTAAGAATCTCTATTATCAGTATGTAGGAATTTTTCACTATATATTCACAGTATTTAGACTTCATTTATAAACATCAAGATTTTATGCATGCTAAGCTCAATAAATCTATGTCAATACTTTGTGAAAATGCCAGTTGCTAATTATCTTTCACCCTTGGAACATCTGTGTTCCTGGTTTCTCTAATTTAAGCCGTAGATCCCTAACCTTCTTGTTTTATGAGTTTGAACTTCCTCTCTTTATCATCACACTTCTTGCCTTTTGACAGTAATAACTCTGCAGGAAAGAAATGAAATACGACCTATTAATAATCAGCTTTTCTTGTGTTTTCAATGTGCAAAGAAATGTTCTAATTATCAAATATGTGTTTTATTATGCAATTCTTAGAACATACAGCAATTACCTAACATTCTTCTTTATATTTTCCTGAACAAAAGAGTAAGGAACAGTCTCACATAACCATGGAACATTTTAGAAATGATCATGGTATACTGGCATACTTGCTTAGTAGTTTTTTCCCAATTGCTAGTTACTTAACAACATGTTCACAAAATAGAAAATTTCCTTCTCAAAAAATTTACATGAAGAAAACTCCTGCTTTTTTTCTTGACTTGAAGTGAAACAAGAAGATTTTTTAAAAATCTCCTATCTTGATTTGTTATTTAGCATATTTTACTGTTTAAATAACCATAAGTAAGCATTTTAGAAATTATAAATATGTTGAAATTTATTTTTAAATATTATAAAGGCAGTATTCTTGCACTGACTCTTTTCCAATGATGGGAAAATAGATGATTCATTGAAGGTCTTCGATCTAGGAAATTGTTTGAACTCAGTGGCTTTATTGTTAAACAATATTAATACTTTTTTAAAAACCTAACAGTCATTTCATCCAGGGCAGTACCTATGATCTGAAGATCCCCCGTGAAGTACCTCACCCTCCCTGGGGAATGGTGTGGGGATTGGTTGGGGGACTGGGGAGGGACTGGTGGAGGGGCAGGGGAGGAGGTGTGGGAGAGGAAGCTGGGATTGACATGTGAAGCAAGCATGTTTCTAATTTAAATAAAAATATATTTAAAAACCCTAACAGTCTTGTTTTTACAGCTTGCAAAATATTTAGTAGTAAATAATATTTTCAAACTCCATTACAATATCAATGCTCCTGTAGCCAAACCTTGTGTTCTTCCCAGTACACACTGTCTCTGTTTCATATCTATGGCAAAGGATGTGAGCTCTCAGCATCTTGCTTCAACATCCTCACCTGCTGTTGCTGACATGCTCCCCAACCATGGCTGATGCTTTGTACTTCTGGAACTAGAAATCTGAATAAACTTTCTTCTATGTCTTGCTCATGGAGTTTAATCAAAGAAACAGAAAAGGAATTATTATATAGGTAGGCATATTTATTCTCAGATCTCTGTTTCTTGTGATGAACAAAAGACCCAACTATGTATTGTATTAAATATTTTACCACATTGTCTTCACACACATAAATTTTGTGATTTAAGAAATATTGGGGTAACTCCAAAATGGATAGGAAGAACTTCAATTTTTGACTTCTGAAGAGATGGAGAGACTAAAGTCAAAGTAAGCTTTTGTTGTTTGTATTAGACTTAAAGCTGTTTAAAACATACAACAATATTTCTTTTTTATTGAAAATTGAATGCTGTAATGTGTAGTCTTCCTGCGAGTGTCCTGGGCCCTGCTGAGCTGTCTGAACCCCCAAATAACACACAGGACACTATATAAATTATGAAGCTGCTGGCCATTTGCATGGTTTCTGATAGGCTAGCTCTGACTTAATCATTAACCCATAATTAGCAATATATATTTTATAAGGACTTATCTTTTTGAGGATGCACTCTTGAGTGCCCTTTGCTACTGGGATATCACATGGTGACTAGTCTCTTTACTACATTTCCCAGAATCCTCCTAGGTTCCTAATCACAATTATCTTGCTTCCCTATTGGCCAACAGTGTTTTATATACACAGAAAGACTTCCCCATCAGAATGGTTTTCATATAACATAGTCTTATTATTTGCCCTTTCCCAACACCTCCCAGATCCTACCTACCTCCCTGCCTGCCCATGTTGACATTCTTTCTTGTTCTCTCTCTGGAATCAAACAGACTTCTAAAAAATATGTAAAAAACAAAATAAGACAACAAACAAATCTGAATAGGATGTGACAAACAAACAAACATACAGAATAAAAGAGTGAAAGAAAACTCATATATAAACATAGAGACCCATGCATTGTCATGACAACAAATACCCCCAAAATGTAAATTTGGAAACCATAATACAGAAGCAAAATATATCAAAGATAAGAAAGAAAAAATATGCTCAGTCAAAGCGTTATGAGACAAATATTTAAAAAAACTAATAAATAACTTTTAAAAACCTTCAAAAATACAATTGATTTCATTTTGTGTTGACCATGTAGTTCTGGTCATGGAGAGGTGGTTTACATCTTCAATGAGACACAGTGTGAGAGACCTAATATTTGCAAGTGGTTGTCACTGGGGATAGCTTCTGAGTTAGGGTGGGGGCTTCTTTCTGTGTCTCCTCTTAGGTCCTGGGATTCCATCTGGCATAGACACACCCATGCCTGTGCATGCTGCTACAGTCTTTGTGAGTTGGTAAGTTGGTACTGCTGCATTTAGACGGCCGTGTTGCCGTGTTTCCTTGATGTCCTCCATACCCTCTGGATCTTACTATCTTTCTGCCTCTTCTGCTGCAGTGTTTCGTGAGCCATGTGGGAAAATAAATGATGGAGAAATCCTGTTTAGGAATAAGCTTTCCAAGAACCTATTCTCTTACATAAAAATATTTCTCACAATTTTTTCCACAGATAAGAAATAATTTCATTCCCAATACAAAATAAGTTTATTACTCAGGAAAGACACAGACAGTGTTCAAAATTTCCAAACCCATACAATCACAGAGGCTGTATGGGACTTGTAAAATGAAAGCATATTTCATGGGAAGATCTCCAGGATTCCTTCTTACTTCCTTTCAATACAGGGCTATTAAAGGAATTGATTGACTTTCGAAGGAAGATCCCTTTGCCTTACCCCTTATGCTGTATACCTTGAAACTAGCCCTGTAGCCTATACCTCATAATCCAGTGTTACCATGTTTATTAACTCTACTAAAAAATAGAAACATCACTATGTTGTTATACATCTTCAAATATACAGTTTGATCTTTCATTAGTACTATGTGATATATGCTTGAGTTTTCTGAAAGACCAAAAATGAAATTAAAGAAGATTCAGGAAATTAGGGAAATAGAAAGAGTGTAAAGGTATACAAGTTATGAGAAAACATAAAGGGGTTTGATTCATTTTGATGAAAAAATGGTTAAAACATATGAAGTAATTGATGAGGTGAACAGTGAATCTGAGTGTACAAAAATTAGCTCAAAATGTTGTAATTATAAAATACTACTTGTGTTCTATTACACAAAATAAATGAAAATTTTCGAAAACCTGAGTAAAGTGAGTAGGGGCAGCTACACAGTGTCATGGTGTATTTTCACATTTCATGTAATTTTTCAGTCTCTTGTCATCAGAACACATAGAAATCTGATACTGGGAAGCTTTTTTTGTACTCTAATTGCAGCTGCAAGCTATATGCATTGAAGAATCATTCTAAACTGTCTTACCACTATTTTGCTATTACACAACTTCCCACCAGTTTAGGCAGCTGTAAGAGGAATGCTGTTCAACTCAAAACAGATTTTGAAAAATATGGAGAATTCACATTTTTCAAGGATTTGCTGTTAGCAGTTTTATTTTCTTTTCCCCTTTAGGGTTCATTGTGAATTTCACTGCATATTTTAATATTATTTTCTAAAATTCAGTTTCCATGTAGAGTTGCCCTGCTCACAGAAGAATTTGCCACAGCTGGTATTTTCTGTGTACTGACAATTAATTTTGCTGAAACTTGATCTAAATATATGGCAGCCACCTAGGTAAAACTTAACCACCAGGTGTAAATTCTGTAAGTGGAAATTAGTCCTTGAGAACCTGGCAGTGCTGGAGCACTTGGCAGGGTCATGAAGCCTAAAGCTATCATTTTCCCCATACATATTGAAATATTTATTTTTGAATACAAAGATGGACATATTTTTGTTGTTTAATATTTACCAGTATCCTGCAGCTAACTCTAAGATGCCGAGATACCAAAACTGCATGCATTTATTTCAGGCTAGCCTAAAGAAACAAATGAAAGAAAAGTAATTCAGCATTGAGTTCTCTACCTTATCCACTATGCTCAATGCTTATGCTTAGTGCTTTCTGGGTTATCAAAATTTGTCCTCAGAAAAGGAGGAAGTGTTTTCAATCATTTATATTGTGACTTGAAAATATCACTTTAATTTTTCCCAGGAATACTAGCATACTTATTTTCAGACTGATTTCCTAGTGTTAAATAAAATACATTATTAATCAAAATTTAAAATAGAAAAACATGAAAAAACCAGAGACACTTCTTTTTGTATTTTGTAATTTAGTACTTTTCAATTATATAGTACAAAAATTACAGCGCCCATTAGGACATTATTTTATCTGACATAAGTTCTGTCATTCTAAAATACTCATTATTTTTTCTTTGTTTTAAATGTTGGTTACTTTTTTAAACTAAAAAAAACCTCTTTTTTTGAGGATTTCACATCATGCATCCAGATCCCACCCAGCTCCCTGTCCCCTGACTTCTGCCCTCTGTCCTGCAACCTCCCTGCAAAAAAACGAAATTTAAACATAAAACCAAAACAGATCCCAAAAAAGAAAAAAATAAAGAACAAAATAAAAAAACTCATCATGGAAGCTTTAGTATGACCAAGTAAATCACACAGTAAGCTCATTAATCCATACATTCTTACTTATAAAAGTGTTAATTGCAATGATTCGTTAGTCTGGTTTGAGGCCTCTGGCTTCTGCTCCACGATTGATACTGGGCCCTCATTTGTATTGAATTCTGCTTCATGTTTTAATTGCCTCATTATTCAAGCAGCATACTCTTGTTGAAAATACTATTTTCATGTTTTTAGTACTGAAAGCGGTAGAAGTTTCAAAGTAGAAACCTGGTTGATATTTAATAAGTTAACTATTCCAAGTCATCCTTCAAGAAAAAAATACATTCCTAAAATCCTTCTCTGAAATACTCAGGAAATTTCATCTTGTGCTGAAAAGTACTTTTAACAAAACAAGCTTCAATTTCATGGATGCATACTTCCAAGTAATAGTTGTGAAACATGACTCATCCACACATTCAGAGACTGTAGACTTCACGTGGAGAACTAGGGTGTGGTTGGGTCCTTTCTGTGAAATTATTTTAGATCAATCAAAAATGTCAGTGCTGCAGATTTTAGCAATGCTTCTTAGCACATAACATGCCATCATGTACTGAGAGCATTTCTGGTGTCTGAGAGTTTCCTTCCTCTATTAGGCAGGGTTTGAGAAAGATGTTCTGTGTGAAATCTGTTCCCACAGCACATGGCCACCCACAGCAAGTAGTGCATGTGCTTTATTAGGTGCATCTAGAACATTCCCTAGCATTTCAATCTGTGTAGAAAAACTTATATCTTAAAAAAAAGATAGATACTACACAAAGTAAATGTGTGCCTTGGTCTGCCACGAGATAGATAGAAATCATGAAGAGCTTTAATCATCTTGACCATCAGAAATAGTGTCACAGTTTTAGTTCGGCCATTTGTACACAGAGTGAAATGTCCTGTTTCTGTAAACTTTCTCTGGGTTACTGGGTTTATATAGTGTTTGTACTCATCTGGAAAAGCAAACAATCAACTCAGACTCTCACTGTAAAGTAGCATTTATATAATCTACATTGTGTATCACCTGAATGCTGATTTAAGATTAAATACGTTTATAGAGCTCAAATAAGGGTCAGGAATAGTGACTTTTATGTACTATGAGACAAGATCTTTGCTCTAAGTAGTTCTAGGTTTGCAAAAGTGATGAAAACAGAAGCAAATATTTGTGTATTTACAACCATAAACACCCTGATAGATTTGGTATGAAAATTCTATGCTGCCTTCTACAAATTTAAAAGAACTTTAGAAAGGTTGATAATTATGGATCTATTTGAATTCTTCTATGGGCAGTCATCCAGTTTGACAAGCACCATTTTGTTGTTCATGATTTATTCTACTGTATATCTCTGGCTTCATTTATCAACAAAATGAGTATTCATATGTATGCCCAGATCTTCAAATTAATTCCATTGGTAAGTACCATCCTGGTGTGTGTATATACATACACACACACACATATACATACATACATACACACATATATACATACACACACACATATACATACATACATATATGTATATATATGTGTGTGTATGTATATATGTGTGTATGTATATATGTGTGTATATATTTATACACACACACACACATCTGTAGTACAACTTGAAGTCTGGGAGAATAATACCATCTGAGGTTCTGGTATTATTTAGTACTATATAAGCTATATGAGGATTTTGTGTTTCCATATGAAGATGAAAATTGTCCTTTCAATTTCTGTGAAGAATTGTGCTGGAATTTCGATGGGTATATATTGAATGTATAGATTGATTTAGGAAAAAATGTCTATTTTCACCATAATACGTGCTTGTAAGAATAATGACAGCCAAGTTTATTTGGTAGTTTCCTCTTGTGTAACTCTCTAATTTCCAGAATAATTTTCAACAACAATAAGGAAATTGTATTATCTATTTCTATTTTTATTTCTATTTCTATCTATATCTAATTCTATTTTATTATCAGTGTCTATTATCAATTTCTCTGATCTGAGAGTCATGTTTTATTGACTTCAATGTCAAAATTAATAAAACTGTGTAGATGAAAGTTTTACTGATGTGTTTTACTTCTTTCAACAGACAAAACAAGTGATTCTTGCTTTGGGATTTTTGTATGCTGTGAATATATGTTACACTCTTTGCTTGACAATAAAAGCTGTTTTGTCCTATATCAAGGCAGAATGTAACTAGGAAGGAAAGCCAAAGTGAGTATAAGGAGAAGAAGGGCAGAGTTAGAAGGGACTTAAGACAACAACCTAGAAAGCAATATTCCAACAGACCAGTAATGCCTCTGCTATGTGGCAATACATATAGTAGTAGAAATGGGTTAATTCAAATATAAGGGCTATTTAGTAATATGCCTGAGCTATTGGTGGAGGATTTGAAATTGATATAAACTCCAGAGCAGTTATTTAGGAACTGGTGGATGGGAGAGAAATATTTGTTTACAAATGGCACCTGCCATCTCACATGGATCCAAATAAAACCATAAAACGGATTCCAAACACACAAAAACAGAGTCAAGTGCAGCTTCTTGGTGACTGTCTTTTTTCTGGTAGGGTCTGCTTGCTGACAGCTACCAGATGCATGACTCCTTTGAAAAGAGACTTCCTGGTTTGAACTGATGGCACAGATGACACTTTTGGAGGGTCCTACTATGGAGGATTTGATTGAGGCTGGTGGGCAGGATGTAAACTACTTGGTGGCAGATTGGCTCCCACAACTTCCCAGAGTTGGGGAAGTTAATGTGACTGTCATTGGTACCTACACCATGTGGTGAAGTTTGCAGGGCAGTATTAGCAACCAAAGCTCCAGCTTTGTTCCTAGTCATGCCTGCTTAGCAGTTTAATGACCCTGGTCGTCAGAAAAGCATTACGGATATTCGGTAAAGACGAATTCAGAAACAAGGAAACAGTGCGTTTAAAATAACAAGTAGGGTTGGAAGAGAAAAAAAAGGATAGAGACATACATTTATTAAAAGAGTAACTTAAAAAATAATAAAGTGAGGTCTTAAATGAGGAATAGGGTGATAAAAGCTATTATAAACCCTATATAGATGGACACCACACAGAGAGTCTAGATTATGTATATTATTGTATTTTCTTTGGATTTTTTGACTGTTAATGAGTAAACTACTAAAAGACTTTTGATTGTGGCAGCTACTAAGCTAAAATAACATGTATATTCCAAAGATATCTTGACTTCAAATTTGGGTTTAAGGATATATTGCTTTGGATTGAAAGACCCCAGCAGGGATACTTTCACGGAAGGGAGACCCAAACCCAAGGAGCAACGAGACCACAAGCTTGGATGCAACAGTAAGAGGCTTTATTGATAACACACGGGTACCCGGGCGTCTCAGTCTCGGGGAACTGAGCGCCCCGAGCTGGGGACTCAGGGGTTCTTTTATAGCAAAAAGCGCAGTACAGAAGCGAGAAGCCTAGTAACAGGACCCTGATTGGGCAATTTAAATGTGGCTAGGGCTCAGAGCGCGGGCAAATAGAGGTTTTTCTTGGAACTCAAGTTTCGGCCTTGGCCCTATCTGAGGAACAATTGGTCTCTGTGTTTGCTCAACCCTGCTGGGCTGGCCATCAGGTCGCTCGCAGACACCCAGCAGCCTGTGTCCCTGGGCAGAGCTCCCTTCTGATAACTATGACTATTCAGCTGTGGGGACCTTGAGCTGAGCTCCCTTCTGATAGCTATGACTATTCAGCTGTGGGGACCTTGAGCTGAGCTCCCTTCTGATAGCTATGACTATTCAGCTGTGGGGGAAACGGAATTTTCCATAAGCCTCAGCTGCCTGTTTAGACTGGGCCAGGGTCTTTCAGGATAAGAGATTCTGCTTTTGTTTTCACAGAATATGAGAAGCTATGGATTACATCCTGGTTAATATTGTTCAATTGAGTAAGACCCCCCAGAATGTTTCCCCATGGAAGCAAAGGTCTAGGTGATTCAACATCCACAAAAGCTACAACACTGATAGCTGAGATGGATCAACTGTACAAAATAGCCCAGTCAGCACTGATCATAATTCTAAGTTTTCTCAGGACCCCATAAGATTACATGTACTCCCAGTCAACAGAAAGTAGTCTGGAGAACTATACCCAAATTCCAAAAAATATTCTTTATGAATGTCTGCTTTTCTTTCAAGTGGGTTGGTTACAATTTGTTATTGGTCATAGTCAATCTCTTTGTAAATGAAAGGGAAATGTGATATACAAATGATGGGAAAAGGATAGATTATTGAATCTACTTTAATCCTAAAAACACAAAATTTATTCTCAAAATATTTTACGTTGGTGTGAATGTTGGTTAATTTTGTTATACTGTATATATATTTCTTGTTTAATATAATATAATTAAGAAATACAGAATTCATCAGTCTTATTGCATGTGAAGTCCAGTTGAGGCAAATTTTCTACTATTGCTAAGAGTCTTAGATGGGGTCACACTTGTGGATTCCTGGGAGTTTAACCAACACCATATTTCTCTTAACCCCATAATATCTCTCTTTATCAAGATACCACTTTTATTACTCTCCCACACTCTCCCTCTCCCAACTTGACCATCTATCTCCTCATCCTCTGTCTTCTCCACTTTATAACCTCCTACCCCCATGTCAAGAAGGTTATTACATCTAATTCCCCATCCCAGGGTGATCCATGCAAACCTCTTAAAGTCATTCTTGTTACCTATCTTCTCTGAAACTGTAGATTGTAATCCTATTATCCTTTACTTTACATCTAGTATTCACTTATGAGTGAGTAAATATCATGTTTGCCTTTCTGAGAATGGGTTTGGTTACCTTACTCAAGACGATTTGTTTTTCTTATTTCATTTATCAGTCTGCAAATTTCATAATGTCATTTTTTACAGCTGTTTAACAGCTGTCATCACAGAGCCTTCATTCACTAATTGATGAAAACAGATTAAGAGATTCACAACCAAATACCAGGCAGAGATCTGGGAATCCAGTTGAAGAGAGGGAGGAGGGAATACATAAGCAAGTGATATCAGATTCGTGAAGGGGAAACCTACAGAGATAGCTGAACCAAACTCACGGGAACTCACAAACTACAACTACAGCCATGGAGCCACCATGGGACCAAACTAGGCCCTCTCCATTTTGAAGAAAATTATGTAGCTAGGTCTAATTCATTGCCCCTGACTGCAGAACCAGTATCTATTCCTGGTGCATGAGCCAGTCTGTTAGTACCAAATCGCTATGGTGAGATGCCAAACTCAGCCTTAATGCAGGGAGAAATGTCTTTGTCCTGCTTCAAATTAAGGGGCTTTGCGGATCTCTAATTCTGGACCTTACATTGTAGTAGGAGAGGATGGGCCATGGACTTGGTGGGCATAAGGAAGGGTGTGATGGAGAACTGTGGTTGGAATGCACAAGGGTTTTAAAAACTAAATTTAAAAATGAGAATATAAATAATAAATACAGATTTATAAAAATACAACTAGATATCTAAAATAGTCAAATTTATACTCATGGTAGGTTTCTTATATATACAAAGATATATTTCAGATAGATATTCTTCAAATATTTCAAAGACTTATAGAATATGACATTTAAAATTGTTTAATATCTTAGTATTTTAATGACAATGAGACATGTCTGATCCTGAAAGTTACAATATACTTTCAAGAAGTTGGGCATCAAAGAAACTCCATATAGAATTTGTTCTCTTTATGGAAAAAGCCAGGCATTTGACAAAGAAACTGCGTTTGCCTCAACTGCTGAAAGTTACTGTCCAAACTGGACCAGAAAGACACACAAAAAGGTGACTGCCAACCTTTTTCAAGACACAGTAGGACAGTCCTTCAAATTTCTCAGCTTCACAGGAAAGTTTCTCAGATATACTAGATGGGTAGTCCAAAAATGGATGCTCCAATGTTACAGAATTTGCATGACTGTCCAGGATATCAGCTGTTTCTGTCATTTCTCAAATTTTGGAAATCTGTTGCCTGTACTTTCTGCATACTTTAGGTAATGCTATTTCCTTCCAAGGTCTTTGACATAGTGGAAGACTAAATAATTATACTTATGATATAATTTGTTAGTTATTATAAAAGATAACATATATACAATTTTAAACTCACCAAGATAGGAAAGACAATTAAATATTTTCTTTGATTTATATCAAATAAAAATAAACTATATATTTTAACTGTAATTCTTACTTGACAACTGTTTTATTGTCTGTAATTTTACTATGTTAAAGCTGAAATTAATTAGACATAAAAGGGCAAATGCTGTGGTATAATCCTTCTGTATGCTCTGAATATTTGTTGATCTCATTGGTTGGTAATAAAAGCTGATTTGTCCTATAGGAAGGCAGAATATAGCTAGGCAAGAAAATCAAACAATGCAGGGAGAACGCTGCAGTAAGGAAATACTGAGACATCTGATTAAGAAGAAAATTGCTAGCATACCCATGATTACACAGCTACATGGAAATACATAGATTAATAGATATGCATTAATTTAACTGTAAAAGCTAGTTAGTATTAAGCTGGAGATATTGGCCAAGCATTTACAATGAATATAACCCCAAGAGTGGTTATTTTGGAACTGGTGGGTAAGAGAGAAATGTTCATTTACAGATTCGTACTGCATGATTCTTGAAAAACATCATTGTCTGTATTGGGTTGTGTGTTGTGGGAGCTTGATCCATTTAGCCCATGATATTTGGAGTGACTAATCATGGACTTGGTTTTCTCTGATATGTGACTAGATAAGGACTGAGGTTAGTGGATCACATGCTCTCTCACTTGGATATGGAGGGCTTCCTGGCATACATTTCAGTGACCTGGTCCAGAGCTTTTTCCATCCTTCCCTGGTACACTCAGATCCAATGTTGCTTCTCAATGTATGTGTAAGAGTGTTCCCTATTTCATCCCTTAATAAATAAGTATTTTTCCCAAGCATCATGGTTGCTTGTTAGGGTTATTTGCTATAAGATACTAAAATCATCTTAGTTAGTCTACTATATAAAGAAGCAGAGATATGATGATATTCAATATTCCTTTAGAAAATGTAAAATATGGTAAGATATTTTATAGCCAATTACTAAGATTTGAATCTATTATAGAAAAATTCTGTTTATTACTAGGATGTCTGGAACTTTTTAATAAAATATCAGTAAAGAGGGACTCATGAATACAGCATATAAAACTTTAGGACTTGGAGAAATAATACATAGCAAAATATTACCTTGGTCTAATGATATATAAATTTTCTTAGGTATTATTTTCAAGCAAATATGTATTATTGGACAATATATTAGTCATAATTTTTAAAACATTTGTCCTATTATTATTATAAGTAGAATATATTCGCATAATTCATAAATTAATTTGAGGCGTTGATTCTGACTTTTTTTTTGGTTTTTATGAGACAGGGTTTCTCTGTATTGTTTTGGAGGCTGTTGGTCCAGCCTAGCCTCGAACTCACAGAGATCCGCCTGCCTCTGTCTCCCGGGTGCTGGGATTAAAGGCGTGCGCCACCACTGCCCGGCGATTCTGACTTTTAATAAAATATGTTTATATTAATCACTTCTTTAAATATAATGAATGTCAAAACTAACCACTGATAATTATGTACAAAAAACTTGTAAATTTGTTGCATAATTGGGAAGATAGAAAATTGCTGCTAATGGAAAAAGTTACATAAATTAATTCTAGATTAAAATGGTAAAAACCTTTTGTTTTACAATGGAAAAACATTTTTAACCAAACACAATGAATATCTCATTTGATATCACTATATTGTAGTGAGATATTTACCCTGCCCACATTTGTAGTGCTGACAATGCCCAGGGGTGGACGTGATTGGGAATGGGTTTAGGTCTTGGGTTGGGACAGGTTGCAGGGTTAGGGTCCTCGGAGCAGGAAGCTGTGGCAGCATCTGTCTCTTGTGTAAGTGAATTCTCCCCAAATAAATTTCACTTAACCTGTACTGAATCCAGTGTAATTCCCAGGCAATACTATATTTAGTGGCTTTGTCAAATATCTTTTTGTACTAATTATCATGTTATATCCATAATAATATTATTCAAATGGCCTTGATGCTGAATATTGTAATTCTCAAAATTTCAAAGTTTCACACAATAAAAGTGCATGTACTATGAATCCTTCAGGATTATTGGAAAATACCAGAATAATTAATTGGTAACCAATCTAAGCACATATAAAAGGTGTTTTGAGTTTGGGAAATTTGTACCTTTACAGCTGAACACAAATTTTATTGAAGTTTTAAAGGTTTTGAAAATAATTAGTATGATCTGGTAATACTGAATGAAGGCTATTTTGTTGAGTTGATGAATTGGCTTGAGAACTGTCAAACTACATGCTAGATTAGAAGTACCTTAAGAATTATGCCATTAAAGAATTTATTTAGTAGCAAACTAATAAGTGTTTAATATAGATTTAGTGTTATAGTTTTCAAAATTATCATAAAAATTTACTTCCTATTTATAATATTTTAAAAAATGTGAACAATTACCAAAACATTAATCGCTTTTTGCATATGTTTGTATATGTGCATCTAAGAGGAGTTCCCTATTTCGTTCAAAACTGATGAGGAGTATAAACACAGAATGCATCAGCAGCAGTGAACATCAGCAAAATAGGGGTATAAAGTGTTAATATCCCCTTGCCAAAAAGTAGTTTTGTACAAGTATCTAGTGTCAATAAAACTTCACTAAAACTAAGAAAAGTGTGCTGGTGTGATAGTTCAGCAGGTAAGGATGCTTAGCTGACAGCCTGATTTATATTCCTGCACGCGTGGTGGAAAAAAAACACCCAGAAGCTGACTTCTGAAAGTTTGTTTCTGACCTCCATACGTAACTGTGCCTTGGCTCACATATATTCCCCTCAACACACACAGAATAATTGAAAAAAACCAAACCAGTTAGACAAAAACAACAAAAGAAAATGATGATTAACAACACTTTTATGCACTATAGATACACTTTAGGAGAAGGAAGGAAAGATTTACAATACCTGTGTCACACATGAAGTCTCACACAGCTCAAAATGAAGTGGAGAAGTTCTCAGGCACCAGGCTGCTTTGGGATAAAAATAGCAGTTTCCTTAGTAAAGTTAGCTTCAGTCAGGTCTCAAAGTTCTAATATGACCCAGTGGCTTTTATCTTGGATCTTGAACACTAATTTGGTAGTTCCCAGCACCTGGCCAGTCCATGTATTTGGCAGTCATGCTTATAACTGCCCCCCCCAAACACACACACACACACACACACACACACACACACACACACACACACACACACACACACACAGTCCTATCCCAGGCAGTACTGTGTGGATGCAGGTGCTGTCTTTCTTAGTTTTGGATCTTCCCAGAGACCAATTGATTTAAGAAGTATGAAGCTTTTTGTCCTGGGCATTGTCAAATTGACAACCCTGGCTGCATGCACAAAAACCAGGGCCAGGCTCTGGGCATGCTAGATTTCTCACAGAATCTCACTTCTAAACTGACTGTTGAAATGCAACACTCCTACAAATCTTGGATTCAGGCTCAGAGTCGAGGCTTATTCAAGTATATCCCACTATATGACAAGACCCATGGAAATCTAAACAGTTATAAAATTATTATAAACAATAGAATAATCCATAAAATGTAGGCAAATTCCAAACAACCTGCAACCTACTGACACTAAATCTTGCAGAAACAGGAAACCAGAACCAACTGGAAAGCACAAAGACTAAATCATATCTTAAAAATCCCAGGTCCTGATGGCTTCTTCACTGAAATCCACCAGACTTCTAAAGAATAAATAACAAATTATTTTCAGACAACTAAAAATTGAAGATGAAGAGAATAATACCAAACACATTCTAAAAGGGTAGCATTAATTACATCAATATGAAGGTCAATAAAGCATATCACAAGAAAATATTGCTCCCTGATATTAAAAGCATAGATCAACAATCTTGAAAAAAAACAAAACACAGCAACCATCACGATAAACTTATTAGTTTAATAAATTCAAAATCTGAAAGAATTATGTGCCAGAATCAAGTATGATTCTTCTATTCCTGCATATGAAAATGTAGTTTAACATATGTAAGTAAATAAATGAAGTGCACTATGACAACGAAATGTAGATTAAAAATCATGATCACATTTCTGTCAGTCAGTTTATATACACTTTTTATTCGTATATAGTGACAAGCAAAGCCCACTTATCTTAATGTAAGCAACTTATAGCTGTCAAGACCATCCCCCTCAGTTTCAAGTGTTACTGGATCTTAGTAGACATGGTGTCAGCAGTCAATAACATCTGGAGTATGTGAGGATACTAGAAAAACAAAATTTTATTTGTATTGGAGAAATAAAATCAAGTAAACAACCATATTACTTAGAAAATCATGAGAATAGATCTTAATGTGCTCATCACAGAAAAAGGATAAGGATGTTAGGCAATATATATGTTAATTAGTTTTGTTTACTCATTCCATAATACATGCATATTTCACATCACTATATGTATATAATAAAATTAACTACCTACAGTTTTTGTCATTTAAAATAAGTGAATTATAATAATTATGTAAATTTCTTTTTAATATCATTTTTATTTTAATTTTAAATAGCTTGTTTTACATGTCAATCCCAGTTCCCTCTCCCTCCCCTCATCACGCACTCCCCTTCCCCCCCAGCCTCCCACCCTATTGCCAATTCCTTCCACATAGGGGATATCTAGAGTCTGTCATTTCACCCCGGGTAGGGTCCAGGCATTCGCCTAAGAGTCTAGGCTGAGAGAGCATCCCTCTTTGTGCTATGGGCACACAATGACTGTTTGTATTCCAGGGATAGACACTGATCCACTGCTCAAGGCCCCATAGGTTGCCCAGGCCTTCTCACTGACACTCACATTTGGGGGGGTCCAGATCAGCCCCAGGTTAGCCTCCCCGCTGTCAGTCTGGGGTCCATGTAAATTTTTTATAACAAATTTATTATTGTAAGACTACATTCAAAAGAAAGCATAATTTTCAATACTGTAAATAAGTACACAAATGTTATTTCCCAGAGAGTAAATAATTTTTCATGTGAGGGTATGATCTATCGTAAAATAACTTCAAAGTTACATGACTTTCTGTAATGAACTGCAATTATAATACAATAGGGAAAGTTTTAGGGTGCTGCAAAATATGACCAGGCAGTGGTTTACAGTCTGAGCTTTGGTGATACAATTAATCATGAATTCTTTCAGTGTTGTTGAACCAATATTGATGGTAAAAGTGGGGACTGCAATGTTGGCCCTTCTGGTGTTAGTATCCAGAGAAGCTGTAGTAGTCTCTGATAATCTGATACTACCACAGCTTTATCAGGGAAATTGAAGGGGTGGTAATTCTGTAGTCAAAGTCACCAAATCCTTAAATGCTAAACAAGAGGTCTTTCCTGAGCAATTGGGTGTTATTATCAAGATCGGGAGGGCGACCAATAACATTGCCAATAGCCTTGATGATCCTTGGGTCCTCATTGGCCAACAGTTCCAAAAGAAATCTCCCATCTCCCCTTCCCAGCAGCGGATTTTTTAAAAAATTTGTATTACATGGTGTCTACCAAGAGAATTGTCACCATGTTATAGGTAATTAATACACACACACATATATGCAAATATATATACATACTTGTGTGTGCACACATATATATACAAATATGTATATAAATATATATGAATATATGTGTGTGCTTGTATATGTGTACATATGTGCATCTGCTTACATACATTTGAAAGTTGTGCATTAGTTGCTTTCTACAGTAGTTTTTTCTAAAGGTCTTTATCATTATCCTTATTTCCTCTTCCACCCTGTTTCACATCTGTCCCAAATTTTACCCTATCTCCTCTATTATTTTCATTAAACCATGTGTTGTATTTCTTCTCTTGATATGCACTCTTGTGACCCCTTGTTAATTTACTGACCTGTGTAAGTATTCCAAATGAAAACAATGTCTAAATATTCAGAGTTAATGCCACAAATGTCATGAAAATATCGGATGTTTGCCTTTCTGAGTCTGAGTTACCTCACTAAATATGATTGTTTCCAGCTCCATTCATTATCCTGTGATTTTCATATTTCATAGCTGAGTGGTATGTCATTGTATACATCCACCATGTTTTTATAATCCATTTATCAGTTGATGTACATCTAAGAAGTCTGCATTTCCTGGTTGTTGTGAATACAGAAAGAACATGAATGAGCAGGTATCTCTACAGTAGGATATAGATTTTTTTCAGTTACACAGCCAAGAGTGACACAGCTGGATCATTTGGTATATCTACTTGTATCCTCTTGTGGAACCTTCATAGTTATTTCCTTGGTAGATAAACCAGTTTGGACATTAGTGAATATTTGCTTCTATTTTCCCTACAACCAGGCTAGCAAGCTCTTTCTTCCTTTATTTAACCTTAGCTGATTTCACTGGGTTTAGATGAAATCACAGAGCTCTTTTAACTTTTGTCATCCCTATAACAAGAAATATTTCATATTTTTAATGTTCTTAGGAATCTGTGTTTCATGGATGAGAATTCTGTGTTTATTACAATGCCAGGTTTTGTTTTCTTCACCCAACTCTCCTTTATGTCAATTCCAGTGTTCTTCCCCCTTCAGAAAAGAGCAGGCCTCCCAGTGATATCAGCGCAGCACAGAATAGTAAAATGCAGTAAAATTGAACTTGAACCCTAATATCAAGGCTGGATGAGGAAACCCAGTAGGAGGGTAAAAGATCATAACAAAAGAGTCAGGGATCCATTCCCACTGCTCAGAGTCCAGCAAAAATCCCAAGATAACCACAACATGTGTGCATAAGACCTAGTGCGGACCCATGCCAGCACCATGGTTGACACCTCAGTGTCTGTGAGCTCCAGTATCTCCTTCTTAACTAAATCTGTGATGTGTTTCCTTAGTGTCCTTGATCCCTCTGGCTCCTACAGTTCTTCTTTCCCTCTTCTACAGGTTTCCTAAAGTTCTTCCTGTAGCTTGGCTGTATCTGTTTCTATCAGCTGAAAGAGGAATAAAAGTCTCTTTCTGATGATTGTACTAGCCCCAACAATAAGGAATATCCTACCACACTTTTTTTAGTCATATTTGCTTATAACTCACGTCTTTTTTCTCCTTTTTTTAAAATGTAAGTTAGAAGCAAGTTTGTTTCACATGTCAATCCCAGCTCCCTCCTCCCCCCCTGTCCTCCCCATCCCTCCCCACCAGGCCCCTGAGACCCTCACCCAATCTCCACTCTGATCCCCAAGTAAAGTGAGGCCCTCCATGGTGCATCTCCAGAGTCTGTCATGTCTTCCAGGGTAGGATCTAGGCCCTCCTTCAAGAGTCCAGACGGAGAGAGCATCCCTCATTGTGGGATGGGCATCTAAAATCCATTTATATGCCAGGGATAAATGCTACTGAAGGCCCCATAGATTACCTAGGCCTCCTCACTGACACCCACATTCAGGGAGTCTTGGTCAGTCCCATGCTTTCCACACAGCCATTAATGTAGGGTCCAAGTGCTCTCACTTGTTCAGGCCAACTGTTTCTGTAGTTTAAACCAGCCCAGTATTAACTCCTTTGCCAATCACTCCTCCATTTTTGACTCTGTATTACAGGAGTTCAGTTCATTGTTTATTTGTGGGTGTCTGCCTCTGCTTTCATCAGTTGCTGGATGAAGTTTCTATTTCCCAGACTCTCTGGCAGTGGGATTGTATACTGGCACTCCCCTGATTCATGTCTAAAATTCATAAATGAGTGAGTACATACCATGTTTGTTTTTCTGTGACTGTATTACGTCACTCAGGACAGTTTCTTCTAGTGCCACCCATTTGCCTGCAGATTTCAAGATTTCATTGTTTTTTTTCACTGAATAGTACTTCATTGTATTAATGTAGCACATTTTGTCTATCTGCTTTTCAGTTGAGGGGCACCTAGGTTGCTTCAAGGTTATGGCTATTACAAATAATGCCTCTATGAACATAGTGGAACAAACATCCTTGTTGTATGAACATGCATCTTTTGGTTATATGCCTAATAGTGGAATTGCTGGGTCTTGTGGTAGACTGATTCACATTTTCCTGTGAAATCGTCATACTGATTTCCAAAGTGACTGTACACTCAGGTTCTGAGCCTTCTTTTCCTGATCCTGTGGCCTTGTAGTTAGTATTGCCATCTGGAGAAAGCAAGTTTGATGAATCATTTGTTGCCCATTCCCACAAGTTCAGAGTCACCATTGCTCCAATGTATTTTGTAGGCAGGCTGGTTCTAAGTTTGCTGCTGGGAAGATGTTCCGGTCTTACCACTAGGAACCTAGAAAAGACTGGTAGAATTCTGTGCTGAATGAATCTGTCCTTCAGGATTTTATAGTTGTTAGGTTTTTAACTGCTTCTATCACACTGGATTTTATGGACATATTGAAATTATTTATTTCGTGTTGATTAAGATTTGCTAGACCACATGTATATAGGAATTCATCCATTTCTTCCATAATTTTTAATTTGAAGGAATAAATTATTGAAGTATGTTGTAAAGATTATCTGAACTTCCTCAGTATCGCTTATATATATCTTTTCATATCAAATTTTATTAAGATGAATCCACACTCTCTTTCTTTTGATAAATTTGTCTGGAGGTTTAGAAATCTTGCTGATCTTAAGAAGTATAACAAACAAAACACCCAACCATTTATTTCATTGATTCTTTATAATTTTTCTATTTTAATAATCTTATCCATACATTAATTATCATATAATTTTGGGTATTATTTTTGTTTGTTCATTATTAATTTGGTATCCTTCACTTTTTTAGTTTTCTTTTTAGGATTCTCTTTATTGAGCCCCATAGATTTTGTTCAATTTTGTTTTCATTTCCATTCTATTCTAGAAAATGTAGATTTTTATTCCTGACTATATTTTTGGATCATTTGTCATTTATTGTGTAGTGTTTGAATTTTCCGAGATTGGATGGTTTCCTTGGTTACTGCTAAAGAGATGAAGCTCGAACCTATTTTAGTGAGAAAGGAAGCAGCATGTGATTTCAATTTATGTTATTTATTGAGACAGCCATTGATTCCTTATAAGTGATGAAATTTGAAGTTACAATGACATATGGGAAAAAGTTCTTCCTCTAGTGTTTATGTGCCATACCTGTCTCAAAATCAGCGATTAATCAGTCTTTCCTAGTCTTACCTATTAGTGATCTCTGAGGGCTATGGTTACTGGCCAAACTGCATGAGAAAAAGTCAAAAATGCCTACTGCTGCACACAGGACTATAGAAAATGGAACAAAGCTAGGGTTAAGACAGATGACCCTCCAAGAAGACAACACATCAATTGGTTGTCTAGTGTCAAATATTCAGTCCTTAAAACATATATAAAAGTAACATCGTATGACTTAAGTGAATATATATATGCATATATATGCAATAATAATTGATGAAAAATAAGCCTACTACTTGAAGGAAAGCCAATAGAGGTATGTGGGCTTTTGGAGGGAGGAAAGGAAGGGAGAAATATAATGAAAAGCAATCTCAAAAACACATATCCATAGATTAGTATATTTCTTGACCCTCATCAGAGGAACTTTAAATTGCATTAGATGGTAAACCAGAGACTCACAAATAGTCCAGTCACACGTAATAAAATCCTCAGCAATGTTCAGACCTAAATAGGACATCTACATTGTGTAACTCCTTTCTGTGTTCAGAGTTCACTTAGGAATAGAAACCAAAAAAGTATAAAAGAGAACAAGAAACGGTGTCTTCTAGCAACAGTAGGGCAGTTGCACATTGCACACATCAGCTGTAAGTATATAAACAATATGTGAACAAGTTGAAGACAGATAAAAATACAAGCATGGAGAAGAGAGGAAAGCATCAAGTCAATGAAATCTCAGGAATTACTGGCAATTGATAGCTCCTGGAAGAAGAAAATTTAATTTTATTTAAGAGTATCTACTGTTTGGTCACTACACCCCAGCTGATGGCCACAGATCAAAGAATACATGGACAGCAGAAACTTTATTTGAAGTTTTAAAAGCAAAAAGGAAGAAAGGAAAGAAAATAAAAGATACAAAAGTAGTTTAGGTAAAGAAAATGAGTTGGACCTGGGAGCAATTGGGGAAGAAAGAAAAATATGACAAAGACACATTGTATGAAGTTCTAAAAAAACTATTAAAATATTTCATCCTTGAGTTGACAAGCTAGAAAGGATTGTATATTATATCTCTTTTTAAAATTCAAAGCAACATCAACAAAGACAAAAGGAAAAACAAGCCAACATCTCAGTATCTTCTAGAAAAGAATATACAAACTGAATTTTGTCATACAAATAGAACCATTTGGTATTCAACCAATCAGGTACTCCGGAAAATTAATGTGAGATTATTTTTAATTAGAAAAACTACAATTTTCTACTCAAAATATGATGAATGAATACAGTGACTAGAAGATTAGTTTTCTCTACACCTGCACCTAGCAATTACAGATGTGATTTGAACAACTTTTCTTTTCTTTGTTCTGAAAAGGCTGCATTTTATATTGCATCCCACCTGCATTCAATACAGAATAAGTCTGAATAGCAATTATGTGACTGTATTTAAAAGACAAATAAAGCCTATAATTATAACTTTAAAAAATTCACTAACATTGAATTTGTTCTTGAATCTTAACAATGCATAGAATAGAAATGGAAGACAGAAACCTTTGCTTGTAGAACAGAGTTATCTCTGGGAGAGAATAATGGTTCTTAGGAAATAATACACACGGTGAAGCACTTAATGGTTGATGCTATGACAACTGAGTATGAGAGCTTCCAATAGACAAATTCATAACTCTTATATCTAGGGAAATGAATTCCAAATTTATATTTAATCAAAGATTTGACAAGCAAATAACACCACAGAAATTTTTGACAGAGATCCTTGATTCTTTTAAATCACAGTCTAAGATTATTTTTAAAAATGAAGAAATCTATGTCAAGAAAAGTGAAAGGTCTTTTTCAAGTTCATATTGCTCATTATTTAAAAATGAAAAGTGAACTGAAGTTCCCTGTTTTTCAATTGGAGATGTCTTGAATTAAAACATTATTTTTAAAGAAGTATGTTTTACTTAAATATTCATAATAAGTACAGAAAACCATGTGCTCGTGAATAGAATTCTCCATCGTAAAAAGTTAATAATGGCATTAATTCTTATTTTCAAGCCACATTTTCTTGAGTTTCAGACAAATTATCAAGCCCAAATACTTTCACTGAATGTTTTTCTCTCCAACAACCCATAAAAGAAAAGTCTCTGTCCAGGATTTGTGATCTAGGAAGGTATAATTAGTTACCTGTAAAGACAAGAGTACTTACATAGTAATTATTACACAGTCAAATAAAGCTGAGTTTTAATAGGAATCATATCATCATTTCCTAAATAATCCTTTGCTATCTTGAAAACAAATGGCATTAGTTGATACCTTCCACAATTGAGATTTTCAAAAATATGAATATTTTAATGTAGTTTGTTCTTATGAAAATTTTGGATCCCTTATATGCTGCTGAACATTATGAAAAAAATGATCTTTAAAAGGAGAACAATGTCCAACTAAACATTGAAATTCTCAGCAAACATCGGTTTAAGAGGTGCTTCCCGATGGAAGTAAATATATCCATTGGCATTCTCCTAGAGTCTGATTTATCTCACTAAACCACTTATTTCATATTTGCATCTCAATATTTATTTTCCTGTCTCTCCCTTGGTTGTTTTTAAAATCCCTGAGGGCAGTATGTACATTTATTTGTTTATATAGACACTAGTGCCTTCATTGTGTCATATACATAGAAAATAAGTACTGTCAAATTAATGAACGAAAGTCATTAAAATGTCTGTATATCAAAACACAAAGAATACAAAGATAAATCAACCTGTCAGATGTGCAGTTATACAATAGTCTTATGCTTTCCCAAAGTACTTAGATTATATGACATGAATTATCATAAAAACTGTCTATATTTTTCAAGCATTCATTAATTCTTCATTTATTCATAAATCTCTGGATTTGTGTAAGAATGATACTTCATGCAACCCATAAAGTTTCCAAAGGAAAATACATCCACAGTTCATGGTTCTACTAAAGAATACTTAATACATTTAATAGACCAATACACAACTCATTGAATTGCTCTTTTCATATACATAGACAAAGCTTCACAAATTATGAATAAATAATTATCATTTCTAATTTTGCAGTTACAATATTTTGGAGTTTGTGACTTCTACGAATTGAATAAAAGTAAAACTACCTATATTTTTTATAGATCAATTACTCTGAATATTCAGAAATGCAAAATAACCACTAAAAACAGGATTTATTTGGCAATAAACCTGAAAATGACTTGTAACTCATGGAGAAGTAGATATTTGCAAATTCTAAATGTGATACAAAAGCCTTGTTATATAAAATATTTTATTGAATTAATCTTGTATCCTGCCACTTTGCTGAAGGTGTTTATCAGCTGTAGGAATTCCCTGGTAGAATTCTTCATGTTACTTACATAGACTACCATATCAACAGCAAAATAGTGAAAATTTATCTCTTCTTTTCCAATTTGTATCTTCTTGATATTCTTTTGTTGACTCATTGCTCTAGCAAGAACTTCAAGTACAATATTGAAGAGACATGGAGAAGGTGGGTAACCTGGTCTTGTTCCTGACTTTAGAGGAATTGCCTTGAGTTTCCCTCCATTTAGTTTGATATTGACTGTCAGTTTGCTGTATATTGCCTTTATTATTTTTATTTATGTTCATGTTATTCCTGATCTCTCCAAGACCTTTATCATGAAGTGGTTTTGGACTTTGTCAAAGGCTTTTTCATCATCTAGGGAGATGATCATGATTTATTTCTCTTTTAGATTATCTATATGGTGAATTACATTATATTGAACCATTCCTGCATTTTTGAGATGAAACCTCCTTGTTCATGGTGGATAATTATTCTGATGTGTTCTTGGATTCAATTTGCCATTATTTTATTGAGTATTTTTGCATCAATGTTCATGAGGGAGATTGGTCTGTAGTTCCCTATCTTAGTTGCATCTTTGTTTGGTTTGGGTACTAAGGTGATTGTAGTCTCGTAAAAAAAATTTGGCAGTGATCCTTCTGCTTATATTGTGTGGAACAGTTTGAAGAGTATTGGTATCAGCTCTTCTTTGAATTTCTTGTATAATTCTGCGCTGAAACCATCTGGCACTGGACTCTTTTATTTGGGAGACTATTGATGGCTGCTTTTATTTCTTTATGGGTTGCAGGTCTATTTTAATTGTTTATCTGTTCTGGATTAGAATTGTTAAGTGATATCTATCCAGAAAATTGTTCTTTTCCTTTATATTTTCCAATTTTGTGGAGTACAGGTTTTCAAAGTATGACCTGATGATTCTCTTGATTTCCCCAGTTTCTGTTGTTATGTCCACATATTCATTTCTGATTTTGTTATTTGCATGTTAACTCGCTGCCTTTTGGTTAGGTTGTATAAAGGTTAGTCTATTTTGTTGATTTTCTCCAAGAACCAACTCTTTGTTTCATTGATTCTTTGTATTGTTTTCTTTGTTTCTACTTTATTGATTTCAGCTTTCAATTTGATTACTTCCTGGCATCTACTAAGTTTGCTTACTTTAGTTCTATAGTATTCAGGGATTCTGTTAATTCTCTAGTGTGGCTTTCTCCAGTTTCTTCATGTGGGCACTTAGTATTATTAACTTTCTTCTTAGCCCTGCTTTCAAAGTGTCCCATAGTTTTGCGTATGTTCTGCCTTCATTTTCATTGAATTCTAGAAAAACTTTGACTTCTTTGTTTATGTCTTCCTTTACCCAGGAGTGATGCAATTGAGCATTGTTCAATTTCCATTACTTTGTGGGATTTCTGCAATTGGTGTTTTTGTTGAATTCTAATTTTAAGCCATGATGGTGTGATAAGATACAGGGTTAATTCCTATTTTTTAATCTGCTGTGGTTTGCTTTATTGCCAAGAATGTGGTCAATTTTAGAGAAGGTTACATGTGGTGCTGAGAAGAAGGTATATTCTTTTGTGTTTGGATTGAATGTTATATTTATGTCTGTTAAACCCTGATGGGCAACAACTTCTGTTAGTTCCTTTGTTTCTTTGTTAAGTTTCTGTCTGATGCTCCTGTCCAGTGGTGAGAGTGGGATGTTAAAATAAATGTGCTGAGAAAGGAATCAGAGAAACATCACCCTTTACAATAACCACAAACAGCATAAAATATATTGGGATAACTCTAACTAAAGAGGTGAAAGAACTGTATGACAAGAACTTTGAGTCTTTAAAGAAAGAAATTAGATACCAGAAAATGGGAAGATCTCCCATGCTCTTGGATAGGCAGGATCAACATAATAACAATGACAATCTCACCAAAAGCAATCTACAGATTCAATGAAATCCCTATCAAAATCCCAGAACAATTCTTCACAGACCTTGAAAGGAAATTATCAACATTATATGTAAAAACTAAAGACCCAGGATAGCCAAAACAAACCTCTACAATAAAGGAACTTCAAGAGGATCACCATCCCTGACTTGCAGCTCTACTATACAGATATAGTAATGAAAACAGCTTGCTATTGGCACTAAAATAGACAGGTAGACCAATGGAATTGAATTGAAGACCCTGATATTAATCCACAAACCAAGGAAAACCTGATCTTTAGCAAAGAAGCTAAAACTATACAATGGAAAAAAGAAAGCATCTTCAGCAAATGGTGCTGGCATAACTGGATGCTGGCAAGTAGAAGACTGCAGATAGATTCATATCTTTGATCATGCTCAAAACTCAACTCAAAGTGGATCAAAGACCTCAACATAAATCCAGCCACACTGAACCTTTTAGAAGAGAAAGTGGGAAGTACCCTTGATAGAATTGGAAAAGGAGGATGCTTCCTGTATATAACACCAGTAGCACAGTCACTAAGATTAGCAGTTAATAAATGGGACTTCTTAAGACTGAGAAGCTACTGGGCAAAGGGCACAGCCAAAATGACAAAATGGCAGCCCAAAGAATGGGAAAAGATATTCAACAACCCCACAGTTGACAGAGGCCTGATCTCCAAAATTAAAAAAAAAAATCTCAAGAAGCAAGTCTCCAAAACACCAAAGGATCCAATTGCAAAGTAGAATAGAGAACTAAATAGAAAATTCTCAATAGAGAAGTCAAAAATGGCTCAGAAATACTTAAGAAAGTGCTCAACAATCCTAGCCATCAAGGAATTGCAAATAAAAACAACTTTGAGATACCATCTTACTTCTTTCAGAATGGGTAAAATCAAAAATACCAATAACAGTTTATGCTGGAGAGGATGTGGAGAAAGGGGAACACTCCTTCATTGCTGGTGGGAATGCCAACTTATACAGGCACTTTAGAGGTAAGTATGGAGATGCTGCAGGAAAATGGAATTCAGCCTAGCACAAGATTCAGCAATTCTACTCTTAGGCACGTACCCAAAAGATGCACATTCCTACAATAAGGGCATATGTTCCACTATGTTCATAGCAGCATTATTTGTAATAACCAGAAACTGGAAGCAACCCAGATGTCCGTCAACTGAAGAGTTGATAAAAAATGTGTTATATTTGCACAATGGAATACTACTCAATAAAAAAAAACAATGGAATCTTGAAATGCTCAGACAAATGGATGTCACTAGAAGAAACGATCCTGAGTGATGTAACCCAGTCACAAAATTACAAACATGGTAATGGTATGTACTCATTCATATATGGATTATAGACATGGAGCAAGGGATTCCCAGCCTACAACCCCACTGCCAGATAGTCTGGAATACATGGTGTACCATAAGAGAGATATGCATGGTAGCCAAGAGAAATGGAATAGGATGGTGTCTCCTTAGGGGATTGGGAATATGGTGTGAGAGAAGGGCAGAGTAAGCTTGGAGAAAGAGAGGGAGATAAAAGGAGAGGATAGTAGGACATGGGGGAACAGGAAGTTTGAATCAAGGAGCCACTATATGTTTGAGAAGATATCTGGCAATATGGAGATTTTCAGAGATCTACAAGGATGACACCAACTGGCAAACAAACCAATAGTGGAGAGACAACATTAAATGCCCTCCCCTGATAAAGAGATTGATGACTACCTTATATGCCATCCTAGAGCCTTCATCCAGTGGCTGATGAAAGCAGAGGCAGAAACCAAAAGCTAAACACTGAGCTGAACTCTGGGAAACCAGTTACAGAGAGGGAGGAGTCATGAGAAAAAGAGTCAAGACCTTGCTGGTGAAACCCACATAGGCATATGACTTGAACAAGCATGATCCCTTCAACACCAGATTGGTGACTAAGAGGCCAGCATGGGACTGATCCAGACCCCTTGAACATGGGTATCAGCTAGGAGGCCTCAGCAATCTATGAGGCTTTGGATAGTAGACCAGTATTTAGCTCAGGTTTACAAATGGATTTAGGGAGCCCATTCTACATGGAGGGATGCTCTCTAAGCCTGGGTACATGGGGGAGTGCTTAGGTCCTGCCTGGGATAATATGACAGACTTTGAAGATACCCCATGGAGGGCCTCACACTCCCTGAGGAGCAGATGGGTAATAGATTGGAAGGTAGGAGTATTGGGTGGATGGGAGTGGAGAGGATGAGAGAGCTGGGATTCACATGTCAAACAAATTTGTTTCTAATTTAAATAAAAATTTTATTATTTTTATTTTATCATTTTTATTTTAATTTTACATAGCTTGTTTGGCATGTCAATCCCAGTTCCCTCTCCCTCCCCTCCTCCCGCACTCCCCTTTCCCCCCAGCCTATTGCCAATTCCTTCCAAATAGGGGATATATAGAGTCTGCCATTTTACTCAGGGTAGGGTCCAGGCACGCCCCTAAGAGTCCAGGGTAAGAGAGCATCTCTCTTTGTGCTATGGGCACACGATGACTGTTTGTATTCCAGGGATAGACACTGATCCACAGCTCAGGGCCCCATAGGTTGCCCAGGCCTTCTCACTGACACTCACATTTGGGTGGTCTAGATCAGTCCCATGCTGGCCTCCCTGCTGTTGGTCTGGGGTCCAAGAGCTCTCCCCTGTTCAGATCAGCTGTTTCTACTGTTTTGCCAGCCCATTCTTTGACAATTTGTTCATGACTCCTCTCTCACTGTCACTGGGTTCCTTGGGTTCAGTTCAGTGCTTAATTGTGTGTGTTTGCCTCTGCTTCCATCAGTCACTGGATGAAGGCTCCCAGGTGGTTATAGACATCAAATTCATTATCAGGAATGGGCATTCGAGGTGGTCTCTCCACTATTGCTTAGCTTGATATTTGGCGTTAAACCTTTAAATCACTAGAGGTCACTATGGTACCTGATCTGTCTTCTAACCTATGATTCTCTCTTACCCCTATTCTACCCCCCCACCCACTCAAACTTCCTGTTCCCCCATGACCTACTCTCTCTTCCTCTTCTCCCCCTCTCTTCTTCCCATCTCCAACTCCCACCGACCCCTTGCTGTGTTCCCCATCCATTCAGAGGATATTGTCTCAATCGTTCTCTTGGGTACTATGCATATATGCATATCTTTTAGGTTATTTCCTGTTTCCCATAATCTCTATCAGTGGAAGTTCAGACTGGCACTATCCTGATCCATGTCTAAAATCCTTCTATGAGTGAGTACATACCATGTTTGTCTTTTTGCGACTGGGTTACCTCACTCAGGATGGTTTCTTCCAGTGCTATCCATTTACCTGCGAATTTCAAGATTCCATTGTTTTATTCTGCTGAGTAATACTCTATGTGTAAATGTACGACATTTTCTCTATCCACTCTTCAGTTGAGGGGCATCTAGGTTGCTTCCAGGTCCTGGCTATTACAAATAATGCTGCTAGGAACATAGTGGAGCAGATGCCCTTGTTGTATGAATTTGCCTCATTTAGATATATGCCTAAGAGTGGAATTGCTGGGTCTTGTGGTAGATTAATTCCCATTTTCCTGAGGAAATTCCATACTGATTTCCAAAGAGGCTGTACTAGTTGGCATTCCCACCAGCAGTGGAGGAGTGTTCCCCTCTCCCCACATACTCTCCAGCATAAATTGACTTTGGTGTTTTTTCTTTTAGCCATTCTGACAGGAGTAAGATATTATCTCAGAGTTGTTTTGATTTGCATTTCCCTGATGGCTAAGGATGTTGTGCACTTTCTCAAGTGTCTCTTGGCCATTTAAGCCTCCTCTATTGAGAATTCTCTGTTTAGTTCTGTATACCACCTTTTAATTGGATCCTTTGGTGTTTTGGAGACTTGCTCTTTAGTTCCTTGTAAATTTTGGAGATTAGCCCTCTGTCACATGTGGGGTTAGTGAATATCTTTTCCCATTCTTTGGACTGCCTTTTTGTCTTGTTGACTGTGTCCTTTGCCTTACAGAAGCTTTTTAGTTTCAGGAGGTCCCATTTGTTAATTGTTGATCTCAGTGTTTGTGCCACTGGTGTTATGTTTAGGAAGTGGTCTCCTGTACCAACTCGTTGAAGAGTATGTCCCACTTTCTCTTCTAAAAGTTTCAGTATGGCTGGATTTATGTTGAGATCTTTGATCCATTTGGACTTACATTTTGTACAAGGTGATAAACATGGATCTATCTGCAGTCTTCTGCATACCAGTACCCAGTTATGCCAGCACCATTTGTTGAAGAAGCTTTCTTTTTAACATTGTACAGTTTTAGTTTCTTTGTCAAAAATCAAGTCTTCATATGTGTGTGGGCTAAAATCAGGGTTTTCAATTCAGTTATTGGTCTACCTGCCTATTTTGTTTGCCAATACCAAGCAGTTTTCAGGACTATAAATCTATAATAAAGCTTGAAGTCAGGTATGGTGAAGCCTCCTGAAGTTCCTTTATTGTATAGGTGTTGTTTTGGCTATCCTGGGACTTTTGTTTTTCCATATAATGTTGATTAATGTTCTTTCCAGGTCCTTGAAGAATTGTGATGGAATTTTGATAGGGATTGCATTGAATCTGTAGATGGCTTGTGGCAAGGCTGCCATTTTTATTATGTTGATCCTACCAATCCAAGAGCATGGGAGATCTTTCCATTTTCTGGTATCCTCTTTGATTTCTTTCTTTAAAGACTCAAAGTTCTTGATATATAGGTCTTTCACTTCCTCAGTTAACATTATCCCCAGATATTTGATGCTGTTTATGGCTATTGTAAAGGGTGATGTTTCTCTGATTTCTTTCTCAGTCATTTCATCATCTGTATATAGTAGGGCCACTGATTTTTCTGAGTTTACCTTGTATCCTGCCACATTGCTGAAGGTGTTTATAAGCTCTAGGAGTTCCCTTGCAGAGTTTTTTGGGTCACTTATGTAAACTATCATATCATCTGCAAATAGTGAAAGTTTGACTTCTTTTTCCAATTTGTATCCACTTTATCTCCTTTTCTTGTCTTATTGAGGTAGCTAGAACTTCAAGTACAATATTGAAGAGATATGGAGAGAGTGGACAGGATTGTCTTGTTCTGTATTTTAGAGGAATTGCATTGAGTTTCTTTCCATTTTGTTTGATGTTAGCTGTTGGTTTACTATATATTGATTTTATTATATTCAGGTATGTTCCTGTTATCCCTGATCTCTCTAGGACCTTTATCATGAAGGGGTGCTGGATTTTGTCAAAGGCTTTTTCAGCATCTAGTGAGATGATCATGTGGTTTTTCTTTCGCAGTTTGTTTATATGGTGGATTACATTGATAGATTTTCTAATGTTGAACCATCCCTGCATTCCTGGGATGAAGCCTACTTGATCATGGTGGATGATTTTTCTGATGTGTTCTTGAATGCAGTTTGCGAGTATTTTATTGAGTTTTTTTGCATCGATGTTCATGAGCGAATTTGGTCTATAGTTCTCTTTCCTAGTTGCGTCCTTGTGTGGCTTGGGTTATCAAGGTAATTGTAGCCTCGTAAAAAGAGTTTGGCAGTGAGCCTCCTGCTTCTATTGTGTGGAATACTTTGAGGAGTATTGGAATTAGCTCTTCTTTGAATTTCTGGTAGAATTCTGCACTGAAGCCATCTGGGCCTGGGCTTTTTTTTGTTTGGGAGACTTTTGATGACTGCTTCTATTTCATTATGGGTTATAGGTCTGTTTAGATTGTTTATCTGCTCTTGATTTAGTTTTGGCAAGTGATATCTATCCAGGAAATTGTCCATTTCCTTTAAATTTTCAAATTTTGTGGAGTACAGATTTTCAAAGTATGCCCTGATGATTCTCTGGATTTCCTCAGAGTCCGTTGTTATGTCCCCTTTTTCATTCCTGATTTTGTTAATTAGCATGCTCTCTCTCTGTCTTTTGGTTAGTTTGGACAGAGGTTTGTCTATTTTGTTGATTTTCTCAAAGAACCAACTCTTTGTTTCATTGATTCTTCTCAGTGTTTTCCTGGTTTCTACTTGATTGATTTCTGCCCTCAATTTGATTATTTCCTGGTGTCTGCTCCTCCTGGGTGAGGTTGCTTCTTTTTGTTCTAGAACATTCAGCTGTGCTATTAATTCTCTAGTATGACTGTTCTCCAGTTTCTTCATGTGGGCACTTAGTGCTGTATACTTTCCTCTCATCACTGCTTTCAAAGTGTCCCATAAGTTAGTGTATGTTGTATCTTCATTCTCATTGAATACGAGGAAGTCTTTAATTTCATTTTTTATCTCTTCCTTTACCCAGGGATGGTGCAATTGTGCATTGTTCAATTTCCATGAGTTTGTAGGGTTTCTGCGATTTGTGTTATTGTTGAATTCTAATTTTAATGCATGGTGGTCTGATAAGATACAGGGGGTTATTCCAATTTTATTTTGTGTCTGTGGAGATTTGCTATGTTTCTTATTATGTGGTCAATTTTAGAGAAGGTTCCATGTGGCACCCAGAAGAAGGTATATGCCTTTGTATTTGGGTGGTATATTCTATAGATGTCTGTTAAACCAAGTTGGGTCATAACTTGTATTAGTTCTTTTGTTTCTTTGTTAAGTTTCTGTCTGGAGGTCCTGTCTAGTGGTGAAAGCGGGGTGTTGAGATCTCCTACTATTAGTGTGTGAGATTGTATGTGCATTTTGAGCTTTAGTAATGTTTCTTTCATGAATATAGTTGCTTTTATATTTGGGGCATAGATGTTCAAAATGTAGGCTTCATCTTGATATACTTTTCCTTTGATGAATATGAAGTGTCCTTCTTCATCTCTTTTGATTGATTTTAATTTGAAGTCTAGTTTGTTAGATAGTAGGATTGCTACATTCACTTGTTTCTAGGGAACGTTTGATTGGAAGACCTTTTCCCAACCCTTTACTCTGAGATAACGTCTGTCTTTGATTTTGAGATGTGTTTCTTGTATGCAGCTGCAGGAAGGGTTCTGTCTTCGTATCCCTTCTTCTAGTCTGTGTCTTCTTATAGGCAAGTTGAGGCCATTGACATTGAGGGATATTAATGACCATTGATTGATGATTCTTGTTTGTGCTTAATTCATTTTTAGTGACGTTATTTTGTGTAGTTTCTCCTCCCTTTTTCGTTTGGCGTTTTGTAAAGTGGAATTATATATTGCCTGTGTCTTTGTGAGTGTAGTTATCTTCCTTGGGTCTAGGTTTTCCTTCGAGCACTTTCTGTAGAGCTGGATTCATGGATACGTATTGTTTAAATATGGCTTTGTCATGGAATATTTTGTTTTCTCCATCTATGATAATTGAGAGCTTTGTCAAATATAGTAGTCTGGCCTGGCATCCTTGTTCTCTTAGCATTTGTACGACATCTGTCCAGGATCTTCTGGTTTTCATTGTTTCCATTGAGAAGTCAGGTGTAATTCAGAAAGGTCTGCCTTTGTACGTTACTTGGACTTTTTCTTTAGCTGCTCTTAATATTTTCTCTTTACTCTGTAGGTTTGATGTTTTGATTATTATATGGTGAGGTGACTTCTTTATCTGGTCCAGCTTATTTGGTGTTCTGTTAGATTCTTGAATTTTCATAGGCATATTTTTCTTTAGGTTAGGGAAGTTTTCTTCTATGATTTTGTTGAATATGTTTTCTATATATTTGAGTTGTATTTCTTCGCCTTCTTCTATACCTATTATTCTCAGGTTTGGATTTTTCGCGGTGTCCCATATTTCCTGGATATTTTGTGTTAAGGACTTTCTTGGTTTTGAGATTTTCTTTGGTTGACGACTTTATATCCTCTAATGAGTCTTCAACACCTGAGAATCTCTCTTCTATCTCTTGTATTCTATTGGTGATACTTGCAGCTGGAGTTCCTGATCATTTACCCAGCTTTTCTATTTCCAGCATCCATTCATTCTGTGTTTTCTTTATAGTTTCTATATCGGCTTTCAATCCTTCAACTGTTTGAGTTGTTTCCTTCATTTCTTTGGGTTTTTTTTTCTTGGTGCTCTTTAGATTATTTCAGAGATTTGTTTATTTCTTGAATTTTCCCCCATTTCATGGATTTTTTATTTGTTTTTTTCTTCTATTTCTTTAAGGGATTTCCTCATTTCTTCTTTGAAGGTCTCTGTCATCTTCCTGAAATAATTTTTAAGGTCTGTCTCCTCTTCTTCATCTATGTAGTGCTTTTCGGGTCTTCCTGGTGTTGGTTCTCTAGATTCTGGTGGAGTCATGTTGGTCTTTCTATTGCTGAGTGAACTCTTATTCTGTCTTCTTCCCATCTCTTCTTCCAGTGGGTGTTGGTGGGTTCTTTCTGTCTCCACTGGTCTCCTTCCTTCCTGAAGCTGAAGCTGGGGATGCTGACACTGAAGCTTTAGCTGAAGCTGGGGTTGCCAGAGGTTGGGGCCTGGAAGGGCTGATGTATTTCCTGTGTGGGCGGGTCTTCTGGATGCCCGTAGTGGCCCTGGAAGATTGAGGTTATGGGTGTTGGGCGGGGGATCCCCGCCGGAGATCCAGTCTCATCTGAACCTGGACTGTCCGTTTAAATAGAATTTTTAAAAATGGAAAATATTTTAATGGGTAATTAAGTTTAAAGGACATTTAAAATTATATTTTAGATTACTGTTGGTTATCATTGAAATATGAGTGCCATAATTACATCCCTATGGTTATCATGATATGCCTGTCATTTTTATCATGTATAAGTAATGCATCTAGTTAGGTCTACTGCATGTTGCCTTCTTGGAGGCTTAAATAGCTCCTTTTGAGACTACTGAAGCTTATCTTCAGAAAGGAGTCTTCCAAGCCATTTCCATCTGTAGTCTTCTAAGTCTATTTCCAAACATCACAGTTTCTTTGACAATACTTACTTAACTTTTACTACAGGGAGGGAACCATGAACAACAGAATTAGCATATTTTTGGGAAGGTCTCTTGATTTCTCCTGACTAACAACTTGAAAGGAGTATTTTTCATATTTGCTATTGGAGTTTTGTTTAGTCTATGATTCTTTAGGGGCATTATTGATAGTCTAAGTAATGTAAATTCATATATGTATATGTAAACTCATAGACTTTTGTATAGGCTTTTATATGAATTTTCCAGACACTTTGGTGTTCTTTTACCATCCTTCCTCCACCATCTTCTTTATTGACCACTCTACAGAATATTTCCTAATGAATGTACTCACCTTTAAGTAAAATCACACTTATTCTTGGAAAACTAGATACCACCTAGCAATTGTGATTTCATAGATCTTACAGAAGAACTTATTACATCTAATTTATTAACCCAAGATTATTTAGCTATATTCTAAGTATTTACATTTATGTATACAGAGAAGTATAACTGTCATCACTCTTCAAAAATACCTTTTTTTTTAAAGTATTACGATTATTACAAACAGCCAGAGCTTTTCAAGCAGTATAGAAATAGTGATTGTGGGTTGTCCAGCATCAGTTGATAGATCTACTACAAAACTCTTGCACGTAAGGCTCAGGGAAAACAAAGAAGGTCCAGAAAGATTTCAAGAGGCAAAAAATCATGCAATAACTTGTGTAATTTTGCCTCTTAAAATCCACAGGAAATTTTAACCCATAAGCTCTCAGCAATATGGCTGCCTAAACAAATATTAAGAAGTATGACACTGGTAAATATGATAATATGGAAGAGAGAAGTCTCTCAGGACCTTACCTATGAACAATGAACTACAGGCAACTAAAGAATACTGAGAGGGGGAAAAATAGTTTAGCAATGACCTGACTATTGATTATTGTATACCGACCAAGTATACAATATTCATTAAATTATCCATATATGGGACACCAAATGAGCTGGAAAGTGTGTGTGTGTGTGTGTGTGTGTGTGTGTGTGTGTTTGTGTGTCTTTAAAACTTCTTTTTCATTATTGGTGATTATAGCAAAACAATGAAAGAAAAAGCGGTTTTAAAGGAAAAAATTTCAGTAGTAGCAAAGGTGTTACATGGGAAGAAGTGGAGATTAAAGTTGGAAAAGGAAAAGGCAAGATCAGTTTTTAATTTTAAAAATATGCTACACATACATGCATATATGTATTCACACACACAAAAAAAAACACACAAACACATTACACGTGTATTCCCTTGTTACCAGACAAGCTCATTTCAGTGCACTATCTACAATAGACCTCTAGATGTACTCACTAAGCTAAAGAAGTGAAAACATACCTAAATAAAAAGTGGTATTTTAGAAAGAGAATATTAAAATTCTTAAATACATTCCTAACAGAACAGAAAAAATGTATAGATGGATATTTTAGAAATTGTTAGTGATTTTATTTTATGTGTAGTGTCTGAATATTATAATATTTATGTGTGTAGTTTTGCAAATATTATTTTAAATTATTTTTTAAAATATAGTAATAAGTGCAGGGTGTTATCACAATATGAGCTGGGTGCAAGGAATGGTTAGTGCACCACTCACCTGTTCCCTAGTCTCCCAGGATCCTGCAGACAGTCAGAGAGGGGAGTCTAGGTAAGCAGAGACTCATTTATTGCCCTACAGCAATAGTTTTTTAAAGCACAAAACAGCAGAGTGGGAAAACAGTCAGGCAATGGTTTTAATGCATAGCCTACCATGCCTAGGCATGTTATGATTTACCTAGTAAACACAAGCTGTTCATACCATTACCTCATCTGGTTCAATCTTGGCAAACAATCACCCATTTTTAAAAAAACATCTCAAGACTCACCCAATTTACCTTCAATACCCTTGGGGACACTCTTCCCTCCCAGTGTTCCTGACTAAGGGCAATGAATTGGCAGATAGACTGGCAACAGCCCCAGAGGCACTAACCCTACAGGAAGTCACTCAATTGAATAATATGACCCCATGTCAATTGGAGGGGACTATATAATAGATTCCCAATGATTCCTATAATAGAACTAAAAAAGATAGTTCACACCTGTAAGTCACGTCAAACATATCTAAGAGTTTTCCCTCTATAGCCACCAGGAGTTAACCCCAGAGTCCTATAGTACAATACCCTCTGGCAAACTGCTGGTACTCATTTTCCAGCTTTCGGCAAACAGAAATAGGTTTTTGTGTCCATATACACTTACTCAGGTGCCTGTTGGGTCATTGCATGTACGGAAGAATAAGCCAAACATGCTTACTCCCTTGTTTCACAGCCCTAGGATTACCCACAGTGGTTAAGACTGATAATGACCCTTGCTTTGCCAGTAATTCTGTGGAAGAATTTTCAATAAATGGTATGTCAAACATAATAGAGGAATCCTTTACAACCCTCAGTGACAAGCAATTGTAGAAAAAACTATCAATATCTTAAAACACAACTTTTAAAACAAAAGGGGAAATCAGCCCCCATTTACAACTAGGAATGGCTTCATTTACTCTTACTATTTGAAATTTTTCTAAGGAAGAAACCAAATACAAGTTCCAACAACATTGGAGCCAACTTAACCCCAAACCCCAAGATAAGGTTAAATAAAAAGACCCTCTATCTTCACAACGGAGGGGCACAGACCCATTAACTACAAGGGGAAGAAAAATTGGAAATGTCTTCTGCAGAGGACACAAGTGTCCACCTGGTTTCCATCCTGTAATTTAAAATTCCTGCCTGCTCACACAATGCAGAAAGATGAACAAGAACAGGTTGACCAACAAGAAAAAGAAGTGACAATGGTGTTCAAGGCTCATCTTCTGAAATAAGAGTACCAATACAATGATATCATTTCTTTGAGAAGGTCTTGTGTTCTTTAAAAATTACAAATAATAACCCACTTCCTGACTACTCTGATGCTCCCGCTGCTGATGCTGACTGCACCAGTGACCATACAACATAATCCTCATTGTCCCAAAATGATGATGTGAATGGTGATTGACGCCATCAATGAAGATGTCCTAAACAGCACCACAAATGAGGCAGTCCCCCAGACGTGAATGCCCATGCTCTTATTCAATCTCTGTGACCTGGTTCATGGATACTTGAGTATGGGATACTGGACCTCTGTGTATAAAGGAAGGTCTGAATGTGGAGGATTATGGGGGTACCACATGCCCCATGTATTGGACCCCCAATCCTCAGGCTGCTCACACATTTCCAATAGGACAGCTTTAAGAGACACTGGCTTTTACATATGCTCAGGGAGCAATCGAATAGCAATGGACATATCCAAATGGGATGGGGTGGATGCATTCTACTTTGCACAATAGAGGTCTGAGAAACCAAGGACAGACTCTTGAATAAAGCCATCTCTACCCTGTTGGGTTCCTTTATAGTAATAACCCTAATTTGTGTCTTTGGCCTTGCCTTTTCAGTATAGTGGCCAGACTAATCAGGAAAAAGTCTCAAGAGATACAGATGAAGACCACTCATTTACATTGTGGTGACTCAGCCCTGAGGATATCTCCCTTTTGAATGAGCCTTGCTAAAAGGTACTATTAGAGGTGAACCTCTGAGGAGGTTCCTACAGGCCTGCACTTCAAAATGAGGTGGGTCATAGTCTAAAAAGGGGAACGTGCATGGCATACAAAGCAGTCAAAGATGGCACTGAAGGAAAGTCAGACAGGTGAGTCCTGAGTTGTTTAAAAAAAAAGATGATTGGCTGCCTAAATGAAACCAGATGAGGTCACTGCATGAAAAGCTCCTGTTTACTTGGTAAAACATAGGGCACCTAGGCTCATGATAGAATTACCTTTAAAATCAGTAGCTGACTGTTTTCCCACCCTGTGTTTTTTTTTGCTTTAAAAAATGCTTGCTGTGAGACAATAAATGAATTCTTGCTTGACTAGACTTCCTGCTGTGTCTGATTGTCTCCTGAATCCTGGAAGGCTTCAGACCAGGTGAGCAGCACACTTACCTTTCAGCAGATCCAACTCAGCCTTCTGTGGCTGGGCTAAGACCCTGTATTAAGAGCCATCATGACGGGGATATAGGATTATTATCTAATCAGATGTGTGCTTTTGGTATATGGGGAATTAAGTTAACCACATAGAGACTGTCTGAAAGAAGATTTCAGTGCTCACCAGGATTCTGCCTCACCCCAGCTATGGGGGACTCAGTAGGCCTCTCATTCAGTTTAGCCCAGGCATTCAACCCAGCAGGCCTTACCTGATCCAGATATGACCCAGGGATCCTTGTTTGCTGGACCCCAGTGGAGTAATATCTCCTGTTCCTGACTGTATATCATAGGTAATAGGGATGGGAGGGTTAGCTTCCTATTTGCCTCAGCTCATACCCTACATTCCCTCTTATAAAAGGCATACCATTTGATAAACTGAAAACTAGGAAAGAATGCCTTAACCACATCCAGCCAGTCCTTGGGAACACATGGATGGTAGGCAAAGTCCTGCAACAGGATCTGTGCCCAATGGAAATTAGGACCATCTTCTGTAATGGCCTTGCCTTGCTCTTTATGATCGTTTGCTTCCCAAGGATACCAGTCTAGAGGCTTGCTTTGTTGTACCCTTCCACCACGGGGATCTGCTGAATAGTTTGTGATTAGGAGCTTCTAGCAAATACCATTGTCCCTTCCTTCCACTTAGACCTGAATGCAAGTTCCTGTTTCCCACCCATCCTTATTGTCTAAATTCAAGTTCCTGTTGTCTGCCCATCGTTCACCAGAGGGCCCTGGGAATGTGGGCTCCTGACCTTTGTAATTTTCCACTGTGCCTGCTTACTGGTATTTAATGCTCTGCTCTTCTTACAATAAATGACCTTCTCCTTGCATGAATGAGCTGTCTTTTGTCTTCATTTAAATCCTCAGCCATTTGTCTGGATCACTGAGAAGTATTGTAGCCCCATACCCTTCACTACATTGCTTTCCCAGGGGCCAATTTTAACAGGTAGGCTTGGGGCAGGGCTAGTTGCATCCTCCCATCCCTCCTTGATTGGGTAGGCCTCCACATAAACTGGGCCCCCAAAGGGGGACAGGTTCTGTGGATTTTCCCTGTGGGCAGTATAGGGAGACCCAACCTTCTCACTCCCAGGAGTCTAGGGCTGGAGGGGTCTGTAGTTATCTGGGGCAGATGGTTCAGCCCATTCCTCCTCTGGCTTATCTTTGGTGGACTTTTCTTTTCCCTCCCCTTTTCCCTTCTTATTGAAAATAGAGTTACCCATACTAAGGGTCTCACTTACCCTGAGAGACTGCTTGGCCTCAGCCAAGATGTAGGTCCTTTATTGAGGGTGCCCAATCTCACTACAGATGGTTATGAGAAACCATGTAGCTGCTGGGAATTGAACTCAGGAAGAACTGCCAGTGCTCTTAACCTTTGATTCTTCTCTACAACCACACAGACCATCAAACACAGCGGGGAATCTAGGCAAGCAGGAACTCATTTATTGCCCCAAAGCAAGCATCTTTTAAAACAAAAAGCCCACAGAGCAGGAAAGCAGCCAGCCAATGGTTTTAAAGGTCAGCCTTTCATGTGCCTAGGTGCCCTATGCTTTACATAGTGAACATGAGCCCTTCATGCAGTGGCCTCATCTGGTTCAATCTTGGTAACCAATTACTCTTTTTTGTAAGTCTCCAGACTTCCCCTCAGCACCATCTCTAACTGCCTCATGTGATCTTCAATAGCTTCCAGTTAATTCACTGTCCTGTTCATAATGAATTACTAAAATATTCCTAGAAATGTTGTAATGTATTATAATTCAGAAGGTATAATTGGGGGATAGAGAGATGGATTACTGGTTATGAGCATTACATATACTTTTAGAGGTCTTGTTTCATTTCACATAACACACACCGTAGCACAAAACTACCTATAACTCCAGTTTCAAGGGATGCTAGACACTCTTCTGATCTGCATGGTCCTAGGCATGCACAACATACACATAATACACTCAAAGACATAAAAAAGATTAAAATTTTAAAAAGATTTACTTATTGATTATAGTATGATTACTAATGATGTCTAGTAGGAAGCACCCAACATGGAATTAACATAGTATCCATTCTTGTGTTTGTTAAAATGCCTCTTGTTCTTCTAAATGGAATCAAGCAGTCAACACAGCAACAATGATATAGTTAGAAAAACAATTACTTTTTCTCTAGTGTCACTTCATTGATTCTTTCTGGGGCATTTGTTTAGGAATAGGTAACTTATTATCATATCAGCTCTTTATGTTGTACAATAGACTATGATGCTAATGATCATGAGAATGTTTGACGATGCAAATAGGGTTTAATGTGAGAAGAAATCACTGCTACCAACACATCAAGTTGAAAAATCTACGTGGATATATGATTAGATGGCCATGTGTGTTTCCACTAATGTAGGTTTGGAATGGATGCATATTAAACACGTAGAAATGCATGTTTCTGTGAATGACTATTATTTGTTCTTTGAGATTCTACAGCCTCCTAGAAGATGCATGTAATGAGCACTTTTATAACTTCCAAAGAACACTGCTCAAAAATTATATAGTCCTCTAAATAAACTGGCTAGTTGTAACTCAAATGGAAATATTGCTATCATATTCAGTATTACTGGAGTTAAAGTGAATGTGGTAATATACTTTGGGAGCATGTTCAAGAAGTTTCATTGGTCACTGTATTTGTAGGGTTATGAATATAAAAATCCTAAGTTTTAAAATCTTTCCATGATCTATATGTTGTTTTTATCTAATTTCCAGTCTAATAACCTATCCACTAGACAAGGATGTCACTGATACTTATCATTTCATTCAGTATTATGTTGGCATAGAGATGCTGAAGTTTATTGTATATAAAATGCTCATGCTAGAGCAATAAACTGCTTATGCTACCAGCGATAGCATAACAATAATGTGTTTTCCTTCTTTTCTATATTTCTTTCTAAGGAAGTTAGATATCAAGATGTTTTTAATCTTACTAGACAATGTAATAACTAGGAATAGTATTGACGTGAAGGACCCTCTCCTTCTATCTGACAGAAAAAAATCACTTAGTCATAAACTTTCTTTTGCAGTAATGAAAGAAATATAGTGATCAGTTGTTATGTTTGAATGGAATGAAAAACACCATGAACACTTGGAAATTTAACTTGTTCTCTAATAATTTAGACTAAACCAAAAAGAAATAATATTCTACCTATAAAAATGTACAAAGAAAACTATATAAATGTAAGTGAAATGAAACTTCTAATGAACCATATAAATTTTTCTCAATAAGCATGTAATAATGGAGAAGAAGATGTATCTAATATGCACCTTGCTGTGTTCTTTCCAGCTTACATTTTATGAATTAAAAGATGACTTCCAGGAACAGCTGTCAGGTATGAGTTTCTTTGCCAAAGATCTCAGCAGATAATTAACTGTTTTTTTTTAAAATAAATGTTTTCCTTGTGCAATCCATATTCACTGGATATTATATATAAAACCAAAAAGGCCCACTCCCTTGCTGTAACACAAGATAGCTCTAAAATATGTTTGGAGCGATGCTGATCTGTACTAAGTAACATCTACCTTCATTTGACTGTGTTTAATTTGCTAGCTTATTATGTTCCTTATATATAACTGGTCAAGTATTTGTAATATGTAAAGTGTTTAGTAGATGAATTAATAGAAACTATCCAGCAGAAACATAAAGAAATCTTCCTGTAAATTCTGTTCCTTATTAGAACTCTTGGAATTCCAACAAGTACCTACTGTTTTTAAATTGATTTGACAATAGTAGGAATTTTTATATAAATCAAAGATATTATTATATGTAAACAATACCATTCTCTGAGAACTAAAACAATGTGTTTTTCTTGCTTCATTAGGGAGTATAACAAATAAATATTTTCTTAAAATATAATGCTGGAAACACAGATATAAAGTTTATGAGAAATAAAACAAAGATTCCAACAATCTCCTGACTCCTGTCACAATGATGGAGGAAGAAGGAAAAGTAAACATAAACTTGAAAATCATGGCAACAAATACACAAGATGAAATGAAAACAATCATGGAATCTGACACTGGACATGCTGACATTTCATACAAATCGAGTCCTGGAGGGGCCAATTTCACAATGGAATTTTATGTGACAACAACAGCTGTCTGCCTCCAATTCTGTCACAGTTGCAGTCTTAATTTCTGGACATCCTTATTTCAGTTTTTCTATCTTCTATCTGCAATATGGTTTAAAGTTACAATTGGAAATATAGAATCTCTAAAGTCTGGCACACAAAATCTCACATGACAGGAAATATATTTGGAATAATAACAGAAACTCAGACCTTTATAAAAGATTATAATTTTGAAATTCAGATAGTAACATAAAATAGTGATTAAAATATTAAAAAATGGAAACTTTTCTAAGAGATTGTATCCAATTAAGAGAAAAAGCATATATATATACATTTATATATATACATATATTTCCAATGTTCATCAATAATTTTGACAATATCAGACATTGTATTTCTGTGAGCAACTGATATGGTCTTTCAAAATCTGAGTATGGAAAGATGACAAAACTACAAATGCTTCTTATTACAAGTATATAAATGCCTTTGTGACTGAATTTGTTTCTTGACAATAAAACCTTATTGTATAGAATCAAATATCTTCTGAGAGGAAGGACCTTTTCAATTTTTCTATTATATATGAGCTATATTCATAGTAAGTTACTCATGGTATTCACTATAGCAAATTCTATCTATTTTCTTGATACCTCACAGAGAAGTTTGGTTGTTGGTGTTGATCACTGACAGCTCATCTGTATTCTTTGCCATCATTAATTACAGCAATGCTACATAAAATACACGGGGACTATCACTATTGTTTTACTGTGTTTGTTCTGTGTCTGACCTAGAAATATTGTTCATTATGTATATTTCTGAATTAACTATAATCATTCATATTAGAGCCCTGTTTGCTACTTACAAACTGTTTATACTATTAAGATTATATTCATGTGGTTTAATTATAATGGAAGACATAATTGTTGGCTAAATTATTACTTTAAATCTGATGTATTTTTGTATTTTGAATGTAATTATCCACTTTGCATATTTTTATTTCAATTCTGGAATGGTTTCACTCCTTTGAACAAGTTGGTTTTATTATTTAGGGATTTTCTGTTTAGCAATTAATAAATTGTTTACATAGTGAGATATTTTCAATGTCATTGATGAATTGCAAAATTTTAAAGAGTTCCCTACATTTTTATTAAATTTATATATCCTAGGCTAAGCTCCAAATCTTGTGACAGACTTTGAAGATCTGTCATGGAAGTCCTCACCCTCCCTGAGGAGCAGAAAGGAGATGGAATAGGGGGCTCTTGGGACAGGAAAGGAGGGGAGGAAGAGGGAACTGGAATTGACATGTAAAACAATATTGTTTCCAATTTAAATAAACAAGATAAAAATAAATTAATTTATATATTTTCAAACAAATATATCAAAAATTTAAATAGTCATATATCTTATAAATGTCAAAATATACAGCAATTATTCAAGTGCTTAACCTTTATTAGTAAGGTACATTGAAACAGTATGTTTTTTTTAAGTCAAAATGTCAAATTCGTAGTTTATGTTTTGATTTTAAGTCATAAAAAATGGCTCTCTCTATCCCTCAGATCCAAATCACTCAGGCTCCTCTCTAGCTCTCTAGCACTGCAACAGATCACCAGTTAATGTCTCCCTTCCTTCCTGCCTACTTCTCCTGTAGATCTCATAGACCATTCCCTCCTGACCTCATACCCTCACTTCTCACTGCCCCACAAACTGACAATATACAAGTGTGAAAACATCAGTCAAGCGATTCAGCAGAGCAGGTAATAAAAAGCCATTGTACTCTGAACATTCAGCAAGAAAACAAACTAAAGAAAAAAACATCCACCAGCAAAGACAAACCAAGAAATCAGCATCACCATAAAAACAGCTGCTTGATGCCAGCATATGAACACAATGAATACAAACCAGGACAATGTTTCTCTACCAAGGCCCAGTTATCCCACAAGAGCAGACCATGAGTATTCCAACATAGCTGAAGCACAGGAAGAAAAAAAAAACATTTAAAGTCAAATATATGAAGAGGATAGGAGTTCTTAAACATGAATATAATAAATCCCTTAAAGAAATACAGGATAATACCAATAAATGATTAGAGCTAATGAATAAATCCCTTGAAGAAGTCAGTTAAACAAACAAACAAAAATATTGGAGGAAATACATAAATCACTTAATGAAAACAATGGGGGAAAATGACTGAAATAAATGAATAAAACTATTCAAGACATGAAAATAGAAATAGAAACAATAAAAAAATTGTAAGCAGATTTCAGGTAGTGAAAATTTTAGCAATTTGCATGGGAACAATAGAGGCAACTTGCACAATCACAATATATGAGATGGAATGAAGAATTTCAAGCATTGAAGATATGAAAGAAGAAATGGATATACCAGGCAAAGAAAACATTAAATCTGAAAAATCCCAGGCAAAAACATCCCATAACATTCCAATCATCTGGCAAATCTGGGACACGAGGAAAAGACCAAACCTAAGAATAATAGGAATAGAGGAAGTAGGAGCATATCAACCTAAATGAACAGAAAATAGTTTCAATAAAACCATCGACAAAAAAATTTTTCTAACCTAAAGAAGGAGATGCCTAATTGTATTACAAGCTTACAGAACATCAGATAGATTGGACAAAAAAAGAAATTTCCCACAACACACGATAATCAAAACACTAAACATATGTAACAAAGAAAGAGTATGAAAAGCTTCCAGGGAAAAAGATGAAATAAAATAAAGAGGAGTATCTACTAGGATTATATCAGATTTCTCAATGGAGACCCTGAAAGTCAGAGACTGCATGACAGAAGTGCTGGAGACACCACAGAGGACAGTCTAGACAACTACACCCAGGAAATGTTCAGTAACCATAGATGGAGAAAATAAGACACCCCATGAATAAACCCAAATTTAAACTATATCTATCTAACGCAGCCCTACAGCAGGTGTTAAAAGGAAAACTCCAATCAAAGAATGTTAACTACACACAGAAAACACAGCAAATAAATAATCTCACACAAATAAAACCAAAAGAAAGGGAACATTCAACATCTTATACACACACACATGCACATACACACACCACTACCACCACCAACATCACCATCATCAGAAAGAACAACAAATGTTAAATCACCAATAATTGGTGTTTGATATCAGGAAATATTACTGGACTCAATTCCCCAATAAAAAGACACAGTGTAACAGAATGGAAGTATAAACAATATTCATCCTTGCGTTGAATACCTGAAACACAATACAATATCAAGTATAGAAATTTGCTTATGGTGAAATGCTGGAAAAAGATATTCCAAGCAAACTGACTTCAGAAGCAATCTGATTAGCTATTTTAATATCCAACAAAATAGACTTCATATCTAAACTAATCAAAAGATATAGGGAAAGGCATTACATACTTATCAAAGAAAAAATCAACTAAGATGACATTTCAATATTTAACATCTATGCCCCGCCAAAATGGCTTTTGTAAATGAAACACTACTAGAGCTTAAATCATATGCTGACTGTCACAAACTGATAGTGGGAAATTTCAGTACTCCTCTCCCACTGAAAATCAAAAGCTACAAGATCATCTCATTAGACACATAAAAAGACTTAACAAAATCCCACATGCCTTCATAATAAAAGCTTTGGAAAGATCAGGGATACAAGGAACATACCTAATCATAATAAAGAAAATATACAGCAAACCAACATCCAAAATCAAATTAAATGAAGAGAAATTCAAAGTGTTTCCAATAAAATCAGGAACAAGACAAGACTGTCCATTTTCTCCATGTCTATTCAATAAAGTACTTGAAGACATAGCTAGAAAAACAAAATAACAAAAAAATCAAGGAGATACAAATTGTAACAGAAGTCAAATTGTCATCAATTGTAGATGAAATTATAATTGATGCTGAAAATACCACCAGGGATCCCCTATCATTTCAGCAAAGGACCTGGATACAAGAGTAACTAATATATCTCCCTTGTATATACAAATGGCAAGCAGAACGATAAATAAATGTGGGAATCAACACATTTCACAATAGCATCAAATATTTTAAATATATTGTGGTAACTCTAATCAAGCTAGTGAAAGTGCTGTATGATAAAAACATCAAGTTGTTGAAGAAAGAAATTGAAGATGTCAGAAGATGGAAAGCTCTCCCTTGCTCAAGTATACGTGGGATTATCATAGTTAAAATGGTAATCCTACCAAAAGCAATCTACGAATTCAATGGAATCCCCTTCAAATTCCAACATAATTCTTTACAGACCTTAATGGACATTTCTCAACTTTATATGGTGTAGGAGTGAACCCCAGAAAGCTATCCACCCATGAGGGCGGAGACATGTAAACTGACACAGGTAGATATAAAAGGAAGTGAAAGAAGAAGGAACCTCCTTTTTTTCTGCTGGAAGCCAGCCAAGCTTCTGACTCCTGGTCAGTGCGACTCTTTCTCTCTCTGGTAAATAAATATATTGCTTTCCCTATATAGTATCGAGTATCGTTATATCTGGTGACAGAAGTGGGATGGAACAAAGAGTTGATTCTTTGAGAAAATCTACAAAATAGACAAACCTCTGTCCAAACTAACGTAAAGACAGAGAGAGAGCATGCTAATTAACAAAATCAGAAATGAAAAATGGGACATAACAACGGACTCTGAGGAAACCAAGAGAATCATCAGGGCATACTTGAAAATCTGTACTCCACAAAATTCGAAAATTTAAAGGAAATGGACAATTTCCTGGATAGATATAACTTGCCAAAACTTAATCAAGAGCAGATAAATAATATAAACAGACCTATAGCCCTTAATGAAATAGAAGCAGTCATCAAAAGCCTCCCAAACAAACAAAAAAAGCCCAGGCCCAATGGCTTCAGTGCAGAATTCTACCAGAAATTCAAAGAAGAGCTAATTCCAATACTCCTCAAAATATTCCACACAATAGAGGCAGGAGGCTTACTGACAAACTCTTTTTACGAGGCTACAATTACCTTGATACCAAAGACACAACTAAGAATGAGAACTATAGAGCAATTTCCCTCATGAACATCAATGCAAAAATACTCAATAAAATACTCGCAAACCGTATTCAAGAACCCTTTAGAAAAATCATGTAGGCTTCATCCCAGAACTGTAGGGATGGTTAAACATTAGAAAATCTATCAATGTAATCCACCATATAAACAAACTGCGAAAGAAAAACCACATGATCATCTCACTAGATGCTGAAAAGCCTTTGACAAAATCGAGCACCCCTTCATGATAAAGGTCCTAGAGAGATCAGGGATAACAGGAACATACCTGAATATAATAAAAGCAATATACAATAAACCCACATCTAACATCAAACTAAATGGAGAGAAACTCAAAGTAATTCCTCTAAAATCAGGAACAAGACAACGCTGTCCACTCTCTCCATATCTCTTCAATATTGTTCTTGAAGTTCTAGCTACAGCAGTAAGACAACAAAAGGAGATAAAGGCGATACAAATAGGAAAAGAAGAAGTCAAACTTTCACTATTTGAAGATGATATGATATTTTACAAAGGTTACCCGAAAAACTCTGCCAGGGGAACTCCTAGAGCTGATAAACTCCTTCAGCAATGTGGCAGGATACAAGGTAAACTAAAAAAAAATCAGTGGCACTATTATATAGAGATGATGAAGTGATTGAGAAAGAAACCAGAGAAACATCACCCTTTACAATATATAAGCATCATCAAGTATCTTGGGATAACGCTAACCATGGAAGTGAAAGATTTGTATATCAAGCACATTGAGTCTTTAAAGAAAGAAAACAAAGAGGATACCAGAAAATGGAAAGAACTCCCAAGGTCTTGGATTGGTAGGATCAACATACTAAAATGTCAATCTTGCCAAAAGCAGTCTACAGATTCAATGCAATCCCTATCAAAATTCCATCACAATTCTTCAAGGATCTAGAAAGAACAATAATCAACTTTATATGGAAAACCAAAAGGCCCAGGATAGCCAAAACAACCCTATACAATAAAGGAACTTCAGGAGGCATCACCATCCCTGACTCAAGCTCTATTATAGAGCTATAGTCCTGAAAACAGCTTGGTATTGGCACAAAAATAGGCAGGTAGACCAATGGAACCAAACTGAAAACCCTGATTTTAACCCACACATTATGAACACTTGATTTTTGACAAAGAAGCTAAAACTATACAGTGGAAAATAGAAAGCATCTTCAACAAATGGTGCTGGCATAACTGGGTTCTGGTATGCAGAAGACTGCAGATAGATCCATGTTTATTGCCTTGTACAAAACTTAAGTCCAATTGGATCAAAGATCTCAACATATATCCAGCCACACTGAAACTTTTAGAAGATAAAGTGGGAGATACTCTTCAACGAGTTGGTACAGGAGACCTTTTCCTGAACATAACACCAGTGGCACAAACACTGAGATCGACAGTTAACAAATGGGACATCCTGAAACTAAAAAGCTTCTGTAAGTCAAAGGACACAGTAACCAAGACAAAAAGGCAATCCACAGAATTGGAAAAGGTATTCACTAATCCCACATCTTACAGAGGGCTAATCTTCAAAATTTACAAAGAACTCAAGAAGCTAGTCTCCAAAACAACATAGGAGCCAATTAAAAGGTGGAGTATAGAACTAAATAGAGAATTCTCAATAGAGGAGGCTAAAATGGCCAAGAGACACTTAAGAAAGTGCTGAACATCCTTAGCCATCATGGAAATGCAAATCAAAGCAACTCTGAGATACCATCTTACTCCTGTCAGAATTGCTAAAATCAAAAACACCGAAGACAATTTATGCTGGAGAGGATGTGGAGAGAGGGGAACACTCCTCCACTGCTGGTGGAGTACAGCCACTTTGGAAAGCAGTATGGAGATTCCTCAGGAAAATGGGAATCAATCTACCACAAGACCCAGCAATTCCACTCTTAGCCATATATCCAAAAGAGACAAATTCACACCACATAGACATCTGCTCCACTATGTTCATAGCAGCATTATTTGTAATAACCAGCAACTGGAAGCAACCTAGATGTCCCTCAACTGAAGAGTGGATAGAGAAAATGTGGTACATTTACACAATGGAGTATTACTCAGCAGAAAAAAAAAAACAATGGAATCTTGAAATTCGCAAGTAAATGGATAGCACTGGAAGAAACCATCCTGAGTGAGGTAACCCAGTCGCAAAAAGACAAACATGGTATGCACTCACTCATATATGGATTTTAGACATGGATCAGGATAGTGCCAATCTTCACTTCCACTAATAGAGTTTCTTGGAAATAGGAAAGAACCTAAAAGATAAGCATAGTACCCAAAAGAAGAGGAATGAGGAAAGATCCTCTGAACAGATGGGGAATACGGCGAGGGGTGGCGGGGAGTGGGAGCTGGGAAGAAGAGAGGGGAAGAAGAGGAAGAGAGAGTAGGTCATAGGTGAATATGAAGGTTGAGTGGGGGGGGTAGAATAGGGGGAAGAGGGAATCATAGGTTAGAAGACAGATCAGGCACTAGTGTGACCTGTAGTGATCCAAAGGGATGACACCAATTGGCAAGTTAAGCAGTAGTGGAGAGACCACCTCGAATGCCCATTCCTGATGATGAACTTGATGTCTGTAACCATCCGGGAGCCTTCATCCAGTGACTGATGGAAGCAGAGTCAAACACCCACAGGTAAGCACTGAACTGAACCCAAGAAACCCAGTGACAGAGAGAGAGGAGCAATGAGCAAATTGGCGAAGAATGGACTGGCAAAACCAGCAGAGACAGCTAATCTGAACTGGGAGAGCTCTTGGACCCCAGACCGACAGTGGGGAGGCCAGCATGGGGCTGATCCTGACCCACCGAATGTGAGTGTCAGTGAGGAGGCCTGGGCAACCTATGGGGCCCTGAGCAGTGGATCAGTGTCTATCCCTGGTACACAAACAATCTTCATGTGCCCATAGCACAAAGAGGGATGTTCTCTCAGCCTGGACTCTTAGGGCAGTGCCTGGACCTTACCCTTAGTGAAATGACAGACTCTAGATATCCCCTCTGTGGAAGGAATTGGCAATAGGGTGGGAGGCTGGGGGGGGGGGGGATGGGGGGTGTGGGAGGAGGTGAGGGAGAGGGAACTGGGATTGACATGTAAAACAAGCTATTTAATATTAAAATAAAAGAATAAAAACATAATAAAAGAACTGAGTCAAGACCTTAAAAATAAATAAATGAATAAACAAAATTTAATTTTTACCAAAGAGATACATAAATCATGTAGATTTTTTAATATCTTTGGCATTTTTGAATTTGACATGTAAGCAAAATTGAAATGGATCCCATCTGACATGAATGATGTACTGGATCAAAGCAAATGCATTCTTTGAATTTGCAAAATTTCTGTATATTTCTCCTCTATATCTCTCCCCAGTTTTCCTTTGGTGTTTAAACTGTAATCTTCCCTTTAAAATCAGAACACGTCACTCATTCATTTGCTAACATTTTAAAAGTCATCTCAATTCTTAGAATTTCTTTAAATTCTGTCCAGAATATATATATATATATATATATATATATATATATATATATATATATATATAATACATATATATACATGTGTGTATATATATGTATGTATATATATATTGTTTTTTGTCCGATTATTCATTCCTTTTAAATGATACAGATAGCATATATGTGATCATTATTAAAAAAACATTTCCTAGAAATTCTGTCAGGATTGAAAAGCTAGCTTGTAAAAGGTGATCATCTTTGATTGCCTCTGGCGTGTCTCATCACTCTAAACTAAACAATCTTCATCTGTTCTCTCAGGTTTTATTTTGCATTGAATCTATTTTTTTTTCAGTTCTCCCACCATTTGATATTGAATGCAGGGAACTTTTTGACATGTGTATATTTCTCTTTAAAATTTTTAACCAATTTAGTTTTTCTTTCTTTCTATCTTTCCTCCTTTCTTACTTCCTTTCTTTTGGGGTAAAAACACATACATGAAATTCCATTCTTCCTATCCTCCCATTCCCCCCACCAATACCCCTAACCCAACCCATCCACTTCCCCGGGAATGTGATACCTTCCACTGGGGATCATCAAAGTCTGTGACATCATATGGAGGCCAGCTAGACCCACTTCATTGTATTTGGGCTGCAATAGGATCTCTCCATTGGCGAATGGACTCCCAAAGTTCATTTGTGCACTACGGACAAACACTCGTTCAACTCTCAGAGGTTTCATAGACTGCCCACGTCTCCTAGCTGCCACCCATATTCAGTGGGCCTGGTTCGGTCCTATGTTGAATGCTTCCCAGCTTTGCGACTGTGGTCCATGTGCTCTCACTTGGTCAGGTCAGCTGTTTCTGTCGGTTTTTGCAGCATGGTATTGATCTCGTTGCTCATCACTGCCCTCTCTCTACAACTGAATTCTAGGACTATGGCTCAGTACTTAGCTGTGGGTGTCTGCTTCTGCTTTCATCAGCTACTGAATAAAGACTCTAGGATGGCATTTCATGATAGGGGAAGGGCTTTTAAGATAGCCTCTCTACTATTGCTTAGATTCTTAGTTAGGGTCACCCTTGCGCAGTACTATTAACCTATGTACATTACCATAGAGCCAGTAGGACTTTATAATCCTGCAACATTCTGAACCTGTTGAATGTCCCTCATCTTTTTATGATCAGCATCTACTAACCTCCATTATATCCTTGATTTCTAGAGCTTTATCATTCTATTGTACTATTACAAGTAGAATCAAAATACACCTGATTTATTATTTGCTGACTGCACTTAGAGCAATATTAAAAGGCTCTTTGTTACAACACATGGCATTTTTTATACTTTTATAATATGTTTCTATTCTCCTCTAATACATTTACATTCATTTCAACCATTTCTATTTCTTGGCTACTGTTCATAATGCTTCATCAAACATGGACTGGAAACTTATCTTTGCGATCCTGATTTCAGTATTTGAACAAAATCTGAGGTATGATTCCTTTATGATATGATACATTTAATTTGAGAATAATATTTGCACTCAAATTGTAGATCTACCCTGTATATTTGAATATGAATAAAAATTATATGAGAATATTTCTTAGTACATTTATTAAGTTGTTAAATGAAACTACTACTTACTAGTACTAGGAGAGAAATTATATGTATTTGTTTGTTAGATCTCGTGTTTTGTAAACTGATCCTTAGTTTATAAAAATAGCCTTCAGTTGTTTTGATTTTAAAATATATACAATAGTACTTTGGATTTTGATAATGTTTCATGTAGCCAAACTCATCTTCAAAGAGTTTCTCTAGTCTACATGTATGAAAAATCTATGTGTGCCTTTCTCTGTGTGTCTGTCTCTGTCTCTCTATCTCTCTGTCTCTCTCTTCCTGTCTCTGTCTTACTATTTACCTTTTCCTGCCTCTCTCTTTTTCTGTCTCAGTCTCTGACTTTGTCTGTACCTGTTTCTTTCTTGTGTTCTGAAGAATATAATACAACGCCTTCTAACAAGAGCTCCAAAGGTTTATATTTAGATTTATATTTCACATGACTGAATCTGAAAAGTACATTGACAAGAGGAAGAATGCAATAGATTGTGTTGTATGAGAAGAGTTATCAGAAAGTGTGGAGACACTTGTGCTGTCATCTTAGCTCACACTCAGCAAATACTTAACTAGGGCACTTCCTTTATTTTCTTCTAGCCAAGTTTTCTGTCTGTAAAAGGATTAGTATAGAAACCTCATAAATTCAAAATGAAGATGTGTCAGAAAATATATCCACATGCAAAATAAAACAAGGAGGATAAATCCATAGTGTTAGGTCTGTAATCTCATCTCTATTACTTAACTGTTTAAGGCAAGTTTCTCTGACATTTGATATTTAATTTTCTTTACTACCCTAAAAATAACTTTTAAATGTTTTCATATTTAGCTAATTGTCATCACATCTAGCAATTGATTCAAGCAGATGAAATGACCCACAACCCAAGCATTGGGCTGAGCTCATGGAGTTCAGTTGAAGAGAGAGAGGAGGGATCATATGAGCAAGTGGGGTCAAGATCATGATGGGAAAACCCACAGAGACAGATGACCCTTGCTAGTGAGAGCTCAGGGAATTATGGATTTATGGCTGGGGAACCTGCATGGGACTGAATGAGGCCCTTTGAATAGTTATGTGGCTTGATCTGTTGAAAGTTGCTGGCAGTGAAACCAAGTCCTATCCTAGATGCATGAAATGTTTTTTTGGAACCCATTTCCTATGGTGGGATACCTTGATCAGTCTTGATACAAGGGGGAGAGTCTTGATCCTGCCTCAACTTGGTAAGCCAGACTTGTTGACTCTTTAAGGAAGGCCTCACCACCTCTGAGGAGTGGATAGTGGCTGGGAAGTAGGGAGGTAGATGGCATGGAGAAGGGGAGGAAGAAGGAACTTGGGTTGATTTGTAAAATGAAAAGAAAAATTAAAGAATAAAACCAATACCTACATATAATAATCAATTATAATTTGTGGGCAGACCATAGTTAATATAATCCAGAGAATTAATCAAAGGATTCTCATTAGAATGTATTGGTAATATGTAGATATAAGTCAAGCCATATTTTCAGTATCAGTTGTAATCTACTCATATTTCTTTACTTCTTTTATTGAATGATAGGAGAATGCTAAATATTACTTTGAAACACATAAAATGATAGGATTTGATTCCAATCATTCCTTCCTCATATAAAGATGAAATCTTACACATTCTAAAAGCAATCCAAATGAATTTATTAAAGACAGGGTCTTTTATTTCAGTGAAAGACTTGTTACAAAATCATTATCAGTGAAAGGTTAAACAATAGAGATTCATTTAGTTTTGATCTAGTGAACAGAAAATCACTTGTAATATTTGGAGCTTTTATGCAGTGAAAAGTTGTGCTGAATCTTGAAATTAGTCTATTGTATTTCATGCATTCGACAAGAATATGACATCCTTATGTATTTCTCACTTTATTAGCTACACTTTTATGAGCAGCACAGTCTGAATAAAATTGCTATCAATCCTCAATGAAGGAATTTAAAATTGAAAAGGTGCTAGAAATATTATACTAAATGACTAAAAAGATCTTGGAAATCCAAATGCTTCCTCTATCATAAATAATTTCTATAATAAAATTGCATATGGTGTTTCATTTCTTCTCTTTTGCGTGCATTTATTGGCAAGCTTACCTATAAACGTTATTTTATGATGGTAGCATTTTGTCATCCATTTGAATATTTAAATGCAAATAAATAACCATGTTCAGAGCTTTCACCAGTAAAATATGCCAGGTTATTACTTAACAAAACTTTATTAATTGTATTTATCTTAGTAAACAGTACAAAGGCCATACGAAAATTGTGATATATGAATAGAAACCAAACCATAATTTCATTAAAATTTAGATATCAATAAAACCAAGTATCTAAATAACCCTCATTAGATTGTGTCCTGAGATAAGTTAAAAATTTAGCAAGTCTATTGATGAAACTAGTAAATATGATTGAGTTCTTACTTCTGTATTTTTATAATGTCCTTAAAGGAAACAACATACTCCAAGATAGCTTGTTTGTTCTTGGTACATATAGTAAATTTCCTTCTTTTGAAGTCTGCATCACATTTTCACATGTTGATGTGAGTCAACACTACAAATTGATCTTGTATAACTGACTATGAATGTTTTGTGAAAACTCAGTTGTCCCATGAACTCTGACCCTGGAACTTGGGTTTTAACTTTAATCATGGGCCAATATAATCTCATAATCTGGATATAATTTTTGAAGCAATTTTTATTTAGCCAATAAGGAAATTGAATATGTAGGTCTTAACATGTAAAGAAAATTGGATTCAAAATTGGTTGTGTATATTTTTAGCTTCATTGTCAAAGATCAGATGTTCGTATGTGTGTGGGTTAATACCCGGGTTTTCAATTCGATTCCATTGGTCTACCTGTGTATTTTTGTGCCAATACCAAGCTGTTTTCAGGACTATAGCTCTATAATACAGCTTGAGGTCAGGGATGGTAATGCCTCTGGACATTGCCTTGTTGAACAGGGTTGTTTTGGCTATCCTGGGTCTTTTGTTTTTCCATACAATATTGCTGTCTGGCTGCATTCCTGGGATGAAACCTACTTGATAGTGTTGAATGATTGTTTTGATGTGTTCTTGGATCCTATTTGCCAGTATTTTATGTGTCCTTTGCCTTACAGAAGCTTCTCAGTTTCAGGAGGCCCCATGTATTAATTGTTGATCTCACTGTCTGTGCTAGTGGTGTTATGTTCAGGAAGCTGTCTCCTGTACCAATTCGTTCAAGGGTACCACACACTTTCTCTTCTAAGAGGTTCTGTGTGGCTGGATTAATGTTGAGGTCTTTGATCCATTTGGGCTTAAGATTTGTGCATGGTGAGAGACATGGATGGATCTGCATTCTTCTACATGCCAACATCCAGTTATTCCAGCACCATTTGTTGAAGATGCTTTCTTTTTTCCATTTTATATTTTTAGCTTCTTTGTCAAAGATCAGATGTTCATACATGTGTGGGTTAATCTCAGGGTTTTGTATTTGATTCCATTGGTCCAACTGCTTGTTTTGTGCCAATACCAAGCAGTTTTCAGGGTTATAGCTCTAAAATAGGTCTTTAAGGCAGGAATGGTGATGCCTCCGGACTTTGTCTTGTTGAACAGGGTTGTTTTGGCTATCCTGGGTCTTATGTTTTTCCATACAATATTGCTTATTGTTCTTTCAAGGTCTGTGAAGAATTGTGCTGGTATTTTAATGGGGATTGCATTGAATCAGTAGATTGCTTTTGGCAGGATTGCCATTTTTACTACATTGATCCTACCTATCCAAGAGCATGGGAGATCTTTCCATTTTCTGAGGGCTTCTTTAAATTCTTTCTTTATAGATTCAAAATTCTTGTGATAAAGGTCTTTCCCTTGTTTGGTTAGCATTACCCCAAGGTATTTTATGTTATTTGTGCCAATCGTAAAGTGTGATGTTTCTCTGATTTCTCTTTCAGCCCTTTTATCATCTGTATATAGTAGGGCTACTGATTTTCTTGAGTTGATCTTGTAGCCTGCCACTTTACTGAAGGTGTTAATCAGCTGTAAGAGTTCCCTGGTTGAGTTCTTTGGATCATTTATGTAAACCATAATATCATCTGAAAATAGTGAAAGTTTGACCTCTTCCTTTCCAATTTGTATCCCCTTCATCTCCTTTTGCTGTCGTATGGCTCTGGCTAGAACTTCAAGTACAATATTGAAAAGTTATGGAGAGAGTGGACAGCCTTGTCTTGTTCCTGATTTTAGCGGAATTACATTGTGTTTCTGTCCATTTAGTTTGCTGTTGGCTGTTGGTTTGCTGTATATAGCTTTTATTATCTTTAAGTATGTTCCTGTTATCCCATATCTCTCCAAGTCTTTTATCATGAAGGGGTGTTGGATTTTGTCAAAGGATTTTTCTTCATCTAGTGAGATGATCATGTGATTTTTGTTTTTCGCCTTGTTTATATGATGGATTACATTGACGGATTTTCATATGTTGAACCATCCCTGCATTCCTGGGATGAAACCTACTTGATAGTGTTGAATGATTGTTTTGATGTGTTCTTGGATCCTATTTGCCAGTATTTTATTGAGTTTCATTGCATCAATGTTCATGAGGGATATTGGTCTGAAGTTCTCTTTCTTTATTGTATCTTTGTGTGGCTTGGGGATCAAGGTTATTGAAGCATCGTAGAAAGAATTTGGCAAAGACCCTTCTGCTTCTATTGCGTGGAATACTTTTAGAAGAATTGGTATAAACTATTCCTTGAATTTCTGGTATAACTCTACACTGAGGCCATCTGGACCTGGGGTTTTTTGGTTGGCAGACTTATGATGACTGCTTCTATTTCCATAGGGGTTATAGGTGTATTAAAATTGCTTATCTGTTCTTGATTTAATTTTGGCAAGTGATAGCTATCCAGGAAGTCATCCATTTCCTTTAAATTTTTGAATTTTGTGGAGTACAGGTTTTCAAGGTATGACCTGATGATTCTCTGAATTTCCCAGGGCTCATTGTTATGCCCCCCTTTTCATTTCTGAGTTTGTTAATTTGCATGTACACACTCTTCTGTTTGGTAAGTTTGGACAATGGTTTGTCTATCTTGTTGATTTTCTCAAAAGAACCAACTCTTCGTTGCATTGATTCTTTGTATTGTTTTCCTGGTTTCTACCTTATTGATTTCAGCATCCAATTAGATCATTTTCTGGCATCCACTCCTCCTGGAGGATTTTGCTTCTTTGTGTTCTAGAGCTTTCAGCTGTGTAGTTAATTTTCCAGTATACCTACACTCCAGTTTCTTCATGTGGGCACATTGTGCTGTGAACTTCCCCCGTAGCACTGCTTTCAAAGTGTCCCATACGTTTGGGCATGTTGTGTCTTCATTCTCATTGAATTCTAGGAAGTTTTTAATTTCTTTTTTTTATTTCTTCTTTGAACCAGGAATGGTGCCGTTGTGCCTTTTTCAATTAACATGAGTTGTAGGATTTCTCCAATTTGTGTTTCTGTTGAATTATAATTTTCACAGATAGTGGTCTGATAAGATACATGGAGTTATTACAATTTTTGTAGCTATTGAGTGTTGATATGTGGCTAAGTATGTGGTTGATTTTGGAGAAGGTTCCATGTGGTGGTGAGAAGAAGTTATATTCTTTTTTATGTGGATGGAATGCTCTATAGATGTCTGTTAATCCCAATTGGGTCATTACTTCTATTAGACCCTTTGTTTCTTTGTTGATTTTCTGTCTGGTATTCCTGTCTGGTGGTGAGAGTGGGGTGTTGAAATTTCCCATTATAAATGTTTGGGTATTTATATGTGATTTAAATTTTAGTCATGTTTCTTTTACGAAGCTGGATGCCTTTTTATTTGGGTCATAAATGTTCAGAAGTGAAACTTCACCTTGGTGAATTTCTCCTATGATGAGTATGTAATGACCTCCTTCATCTCTTTTGATTTATTTTATTTTAAAGTCTAAATTGTTATATATTAGGATTGCTACCCCTGCTTGTTTCTTGGGTCCATTTGATTGCAAAATCTTTTCCCAACCTTTAACTCTCAGGTAATGTCTGTTTGAGCGTGAGGTGTGTTTCTTTTATGCAGCAGAAGGATGGGATCTGTCTTTGAATCCATTCTGTTAGCCTGTGTCTTCTTATGGGTGAGTTAAGGCCATTAATATTGAGGGATATTAATGAACATTGATTGCTCATTCTTCTTTGATTTGGAATGGTTGTTGTTGGTGTTATTATGTGTGGAATTTCACCCCTTTGTTCTTTTGGCTGTTGGTAGAGTGGGATTTTCTGGTTGTAGTTAACTTCCTTGGGTTGGAGTTTTTGTTCCAAAACTTTCTGTAGGGCTGGGTTAGTGGATACGTATTTCTTTAATCTAGTTTTTTCATGGAATATTGTTTTCTCTATCTATAGCGATTGAGAGTTTTTCCAGGTATAGTAGTCTGGGCTGGTATCCATGGTCTCTTAGTGTTGGTAGGATATCTATCCAGGACCTTCTTGCTTTCAGAGTTTCCATGGAGAGGTCAGGTGTAATTCTGATAGGTTTGCCCTTGCAGGTTACTTGGCCTTTTTCCTTAGCTGCTCTTAATATTCCTTATTTTCCTTCTTTATTCTGTATATTTAAGGTCTTGGTTATTATATTGCGAGGGGACTGTTTTATGTGATCCACTCTATTTGGTGTTCGGTAAGCTTCTTGTAACTTCATTGGCATTTCTTTCTTTAGGTTGGGAAAGTTTTCTTCTATGCTTTAGTTGAATATGTTTTTTCCCATTTGAGGTTGTTTTCTTCACCTTCTTTTATACCTATTATTCTTAGGTTTGGTCTTTTCATGGTATCCCATATTTCCTGGATGTTTTGTGTTAAGGATTTGTTGGACTTAAGATTATCTTTGGTTGATGAATCCATTTCTTCTAGTGTACTTTCAATACCTGAGATTCTCTCTTCCATCTCTTGTAATCTGTTGGTAATGCTTGTGTCTGTAATACCTAATCATTAGCCTGGCTTTTCTATTTCCAGCCTTTCTTTAGATTGTGTTTTTTTATTGTCTCTTTCAGTTTTCAACCCTTGCACTATTTGAATTGTTTCTTGCAATTTTTGGTTTATCTTTTCACCCATTTGTTGCATTTTATAAAATTTTTGGTTTGTTTTTTCTTCCATTTCTTGCATTTTTTGGTTTGTTTTTTCGTCCATTTCCTTGAGGATTTTCCTATATCCTCTTTTAGGGCCTCTATCATTTTCATGAAGTTGTTTTTAACGTCATTCCCTTCTGCTTTGTTTGCATTGGAATGTTGGAGTCTTACTGGTATGGAGTCTCTAGAATCTGGTGGTGTCATATTTGTTTTTCTGTTGCTGAGTGTTTTTTTGTATTTTCCCTTTCCTATCTCTTCTTCTAGTGGGTGCAGGAAGAGCTTCTTACTGGTTTGGTCGTTAGGGGACCAGAGTTCCCTTTTGGTGGTTACAAGCAAATCCAATACTCTGGTAGTTCTTCTATTCCTCACACTAGGTCTGGACACTTGGGTGGAGAAGAAGACCAGGAATCTGGGGTGCTTAACTTCCCACCTGGTCCTCTGGTCCCTTTGGTCGAAGAGAAGTCTTGGGATCTGGGGCACTGGGCTCCCCCAGGGATGGGAGCTCTGTGGCACTCCCCAGGAAATCCCCAGGCATTGGAATTCAGGCCCAGATGCAGGGCCTGTTTTACCTGGTTCCACCGGACCAGCTGGCTCCCTGTTCTCCTTCATTGAAGAGTAGACCTGGGATATGGGGTGCTTGGATCCCACTGGTATAGGAGGCTCTGTGAGAGTCCCCAGGCACTGGACAGCATACCCGGGATGTGGGCCCTTGTTTAACTGGATACACTGGTTTTCTGGTCTCATTTGTGGAAGAGAAGACCTGGAATCTGAGTTGCTTGGCTTCCACAGGGATGGGACTTTCTGTGGCAGTTCCTAGGCAATCCCCAGGCACTGGAATGCAGGCCTAGATGCAGTGCCTGTTTTAACTGGTCCTGCCTGACCAACTGATCCCCTGGACTTGTTGGTGGAAGATAAGACCTGGGATCTGGGGTGCTTGGATCCTGCTGGGTTAGGAGGCTCTGTGGGAATCACCAGCCATTTGAATAAGCTGTATTGTATTGACTTCTTAAGGAAAACATTACAGAGCAAAGTCAGTGAGATCAGTAAATAGGGAAATAGAATTAAGTTGAATAAAGGCAATTCAAAGTTTGAGGCTCCATGTGTAAAAGAACAATTGTGGCTGAAAAAAACATTTATTCAGAAATGTAACTTACCTTTGAAATCATGTGTTATATTGTAATTTGGCACCTGTGTTGCCTCTAACACATAACCCTCCAAAGTTCACTTTTCTTTTTCTTTAACCCTCTAAGTGCAACTAGTTCCTCTTACACAACATGGTATGGGGTTATCCACTGGAACATGGGCAATCTACTAGGAACTTCAACCCTGAAGAGAAACTTTTCTCCCTCCTTTGGATGGTATCAATTGCCAGAAGTTCTTTAACCAGGGAAAAGTTCCGTTGTGTCCCACACCCATTCAAGATAGAATGTTGACTGGCTTGATTGTGTATAGACCATATGTTGGTAACTGAAGCTGCTTGGTTTCAAGGCTGCAACAGCCCCGATATATAATATATATTGAAGCATACCTCCACTACCTCTGACTCTTATATCCTTTCTGCTGCCACTACTACAATGATGCCTGAATCTTGGAGGTTCATTTACAGTTGAGTCTTCTATATTCACTTATTCTATGTACATGGCTTAGTTGTTGGTCTTGGTATTAACTGTGGTCTCCTATAAAAGGAAGATTACCTAATGAGGACTGAGATCTCACTGATCTGTGATTATAAAACAGGTATTCTGGAACTATCCTGAAGACTTTCTTTCTAAAAACTAGCTTTCATAGTGTTATATGGCTGTTGAGTTGTACAAAGCATCAACAGTCTTAACAACCTATTAATTCTGTCTCCTGCAGTACTGACCCACCAAGAAAGACCTGCTCACTGGTGAATTAGTGGCATGAAGGATGCATAGTTAACCCATGAGTTCATGATGAGATTTCAAGCCTGCTCCACATGAGAAAATGAAATGCCTGCTATTGTAAGCCAACAATAAAGCCATGACTTGGGAGGCCATAGATTCTTTGGAGAATAAAATTATGTGCCTTGTTAAATGAACATGTTATCGAACTGGCTTCTAAATATTTGTTTATACACAAAGCATAGCATGCTTTCAACCTTGATCAGACAAGGGAAGAAAATAGAAGCTGAGCAGTGACTTCTGCAGTACATTCGATGTTTTTATCTGCTTTCTACATGTACCCCCCATATATATATAAACATCCCATATTCATACACAAAAGGATTGGTTAAAATAAAAAGAAGACCAACAAAGGCTTTTTCTCTATATCCCCATAGACATAAAAATAAAAGGATTACTACAAACTATGATTGGATGGGAAAATATGGATTGTCAAGTAAATGATGAAATACAAAACTATTGGGGTTTAATTATGACTTTGATTGAACACAACAAAGCACAGGTTTGTCGAATGTATCATGCCTCAGTCTGACCTAGGACATGCTAGAAGGTCTTTATAAAGATGTGTGATTACATGGCTAAAAATACTTGACAACTCAAGTGGGGGTCTTTCTTCATCTCTCATTCATATAAAAATCTAGAACTCAGGTGACTTATATAGCTACAGAACAATGAATGCCAAAATATATTTTCTGAATTTTGTGTGTGAATTCAATATGTGAAAACTAGGGCAATCTCTTAAAATTTTGTAACTGTTCCAGAATTATATGTTTGAAATTGCAAAGACAGTAAAAATCCTCAGAATAAATTTACACATCTCTTAGTGAACCACAAACATCAAAGACACACACATAACAAAAATAATTGTTTCATGTGACTTTATAATATTTGAGATGACAAAATATTTATAATAATATCATCTTTCCCTGCATAGAAATTAGGTGCTAAGGTGGCAAAGAAAATTTAACCAATACTTCATGGAAACTGCTCCTTCTCCACATAATAGGGAAGGAATTGATTTTCTAAGTTCAAAGGAAAATGAAAATGACTTAAAATAATTTAGAGCTCTGTGATTATACTAAGAAAAGAGCAAATCTAAACATAATGATGCTTTGATAATACAAATGGAAGCAGTTGATTCTGGAAACATGAAATATGAACAAGTATAAAATGAGAAATTGTGTGAGAAATACACAGATATGGCATGAAAAAGCAACCCCATTTTCCATATATTCATCTTAGTTTTTATGTTGTGTGTGAGAAAAAATATTTTGATCCTAAGACTTCAAACTACACAATCATTTAATTATCTTCTCAAATATTGACTACTTACCCATACAATAAGACATGTGAAAAACACCATGTTTCTATAAGTATTTGCTATTTAGCGTGGTTGGACAGACAATAACATAATTTTATATTTTCTTTTGCAGTACCAAGTGCAAGACTTAGGTATCAGTAACTTGACCACAAAGTAAGTCATTTGTTTTAAAATGCATTTACCATCTTGCCTCTCCAGCTCCATGAAGTTTATTTGTGTATATGTTTCTGAATGAAACTGGACTCTCAGACTCCCTGTGTAGTCACTGTTAATCCTAATACTGTGAAAAGTATTCTTACATTCCTCTAAAGACGATTTTATAAGTGTAATGCAATATACAAAGACATAAAAAACAAGACCATGAAACAGAATGAGTTACCAACTCTTGGAAAAAATACCTGCTGCAATATTTTCTACCCAAGAAGATTGATTAAATCCATGATTTGCCTAGCTATATTTAAGAAGTCAAAAATATTTCTGTGTTTAATTAGACTCCTGGTACATAAAACAAGAACAGAGGTTTCATAGAATATGGTTCTTGAGCATCTATGCACAAACACACAAAGGATTGAAACTACGTTTGAAGTAAAGTATACCAAGAGAAACAGAACCTAACAAGAAAGGGATTTCATTGCAAATACTTTGAGTAAATTGATGAAAATTAATTACATGTTTCCAACTATTATAATGATGTACAAAGACAAGAGTGTTATAAATTAACTACCTAGTACACCTTAGATTTGAAAATAACTATAATTGAATTATAACTCATTAACTCTAGAAGCACAGAAAAAGGATGAGTATAAAAAGTTAGGTTTGTATGAAGTTAATTGAAGAGGCTGTATTTATATTTGATGTAACATTAAATTTTGAAAACATGACACAAAATTATTACTGATAGATATCTAATTATGTACCTAGAAGGTAAGTGACAGTTTAGGAAGATAAGATATAGCCAGAGCTACATATTGGAAAATGATTGCTTGCAACTTATATTAACAGAGATTTAAGACATGAGTAAGATAAAATGACATATTGAATATGTACTAGAGACCCCATACTTTATTACATGCAGATAATTGATAATGTATAAATATATTATAAACTATATTAATGTAAGGAAAGTGGTTATTTAACTTTTCATGCAGACTATCAAATTATACTTAAGAAGTGAGCTCTGAAAACAGAATATGAAATAAATTGGAGACATAAAAGTTAATAGGAACTGTTTTAAGCTATATTTCATATATTCATTACATATCCCAAGGTTTTAAGTTGCTTACATGAACACTAATTTTTAGTAAAGCTAAAAGTACTTGCTAAAAATTCTGAGATATAATAAAAGAATATTGTACAATAATCAGTTAAAAAGTAAATACATTTTGGTGCGATGAAACAGATTTGAAAATAATTCGATAGCTTTGAGTTAACTCTGTAACTTGAGGACAGAAAGCAAATTAAGGCATTATTATTTTTCAGGAGAATAATATTCCTTGAAAATATTCATTTTCATAAACAGTTTCCAATAAGGCTTCTTGAGGAAATGATGTACAAAAATATTTTATTTCAGTTTACTTTTTTCAGTATCATGTGGCTGTGGTGTTTTGTCTACATGTATGTCTTTAACCACATGCATTCTGGATTCAAGGAGACCAGAAGGGTATATTAGATCCACTGAAACTGAAGTTTCAGAGGGCTGTGAGGCACCATGTTGGTTCTAGAATCAAACCCAAGTCCCTGGAAATGCACCCAGTGAGTGTAAACATTGAGTCATCTTTCAAGTCTAGAAATTCAGTTTACACAAACTTATCTTCAGAATTACTATTTCATGCTACTTCCTTATTTAAATTTTTTATGAACAATGAAGACTAATAGGTGAGTCCACACAAACACAAAAGTAAAAGGAGTTCTGTAAATCATTGATGCATTTGATCTGTCTTCATCCTACTCTGGTGATATCACATGCAGCTGCCTGAATCCTTAATCATTTTAGGAAGTGTTACCATCAAATAAATAATTCTTACCAGAGTTCACTGAATCTCATGATGCTTATGATATTTACTAATAACTTGAAAATCCCAAATCTATTGCTGCCGGCTGGCTTTGCAGGTGTAATAATATATAAAATTTGGCAAGTGAGTTAGTGAAATAATTAAATAAGTGAAAACAGAGACATTACATAGTCAGACAAAAGCCAGGAATTTGATATTGTCCTTTCCACATCTAAAGCCAGCAAACAGCATTTATACCACTACCTAGTATGAAGAGGTGAGTGATATGCTGTCACATAAATCCAATTCAAGGAATCGTATTCACACAGATTTTCAGTTTATTTCTGCAAATGTCCCAAATATACTGTGCTCCTTTCTATTTTACATCACACAGGCACCTATGATAGACACGCCAGTCCTCCAAAACAAACTCAGAAGATAAGAGCACCATTGTTATCAGAACATCGTGAGACTTTTCCAGTTTTGTCTTCCATAGTGTAAAATCACCCTAATGGGAAGCAGATCAATTCTATGAGGTGAATTAAGTAACCTTGGATGGTACAACATTTTATGTATTTTCACTGAGCACATGATGAAGTATACACAGATCCATAAGTACTTTGTCATTTACTTGTGAACATCAAGTATGTAATTAGAGTTATGAATGGTATACTAAAATTATATAAAAGAGTACCATTTCTTTATTAGAAAGTATTTATTTTGTTTGACAAGAGACTGTGACCTGGTATTCCCATGAATGTATTCTGGGGAATGCTCTTCACACACACACACACACACACACACACACACACACACACAAATATATATTGGTGGCACACACCTTTAATCCCAGCACTAGGGAGGCACAAGCAGGCAGATATCAGTGAGTTTTAGGCCAGCCTTGTCTACAGAGCAAGTGCCAGGGTAGACTCTATAGCTACACAGAGAAATCCTGTCTCAAAAAAAATAAAACAAAAATACCGTGTGTGTGTGTGTGTGTGTTCGTGTGTGTGCTTTACTTAAGATGTATTCTAGAATACAATAAAGTCATTCTCATTAGGACATTATGAAATAAAATGCTCTACTGCCACAATTCCATGCTGTTCTCTTTACTCCTCTAACAGTTTTCTAAATGTTAAATCAAAACATTAGAAAAACAATAAGAAAAACTGTGGGAAAAGATGCCAGGTAAGACTAGAAAAAGACAGGCAGGATTAGATCACCAAGTATGCACATAGCAAAATATGAAGTTATGTGACATCCAATGTCAATGCCAGGAAGACACAGCATCACTGTGAGTCAGAAGGCATGAGGTGCCTGTATGAGTACGAAGCAGCCTTGCTAGTAGTAGAGACATGCTTTCTGGCTAAGCCTAAAAGGTTAATTTGTTAAAGAGTTCACAACTGTGTCACTCCCAAAGGGGCATCTGGTCAATGAGTATTTTATCTGAGTTGTGCCCAAGGGGAATAATAACAATATCAAAAATAATCATCTGTATGCATAATTAATATAAATAAAATGCACATTCCTATAAATATAAATTAAAACACCAGTTCCATACACCTTAGTGAATGTCATCTTTAGATATTTAATCTAAATTATATGTTCACATAACAGGATAATCTAAATACCCTGCTACATTACAATACATTATATGAAATGACTAATCCCTGTAAAATGAGAGGAAATGACTATTAGCCCAGTCAAGAGAAATGTTATATCATTATTTTCCAAATGGGGAATATAAAATCATATATTTTCCCTCATGAAATTATCATGAGACCATAAACCTACTTGTAAATTTTTTCATACATAAAATTGTGATCATAGAAGATACTTGGAATATAATGATGAATTTGTTTCCTCAATTTGTTTCATTGAAAAAGATTCAAAATATCTCGCTGTCATTTTGTTTTTAAATGTGGATATTCTGAAGCATTATGTCAACAGTGCCATCACCAATCATTTTAATAGTGAAAAGAACAATTAGGAATTTTGGAAAAATCATAGTTGTTGTGGACTGTTGCCTGTCTCCCAGTTCTTCACCTACTTCATTACACATTGTTCTCTCTGTCTCTGTGTCTCTCTCTGTGTCTCTGTCTCTCTCTGTCTCTGTCTCTCTCTCTCTCTCTTTCATAAGGAAACTATGATATTCAAATATTCAAGATCCCAGAGAGAAGAAAATGTGGATATCCTAATTGAACAATTGCATCTACAATACCCTGGGCACAGAATCAAGGTAAAGTTCAAACCTCTCTAGTTAAAAAGGGTAGCATTGAAGAAGCATTAAAATATTCTTAGAATTGTATATAATCTATTGCTATATAGAGGGGATATAGAAATTTTAGGAGAAAATTCTCAGAAAAGTTAATTATATGACCTTTTCACTTCATGACAAATTCTGAAGTCACTATTTATGGGATTATAGAAACTGCATAAATATTCCATTAAACATATTATATGTATTATCAATTGCAAAAGAAATAGATTGAAATTGCATTTCGTTATTTATAAAGCAAACAATGATGAATAATGTATGGATAAGAGTCTAGTCTGTATGTTACATCACACTAGCTGTTCATCGCAAAATCATGACCATTTTGAGAAAGCCAAGATATAGCAACTAATTAGAAGAGTTTAAATAAAATGAAACAGCATACTAGGTGGACAGTAATTATGAAAGCAGAAAAAAGATGGTTCAAAAACAAAACAGAAGTAGCATTATCATAGTGTCCAAAAATACTGTAATCCAAGGAGGTGTCTATACTCATATATTAATTGCAAGATCATTCATAAAAGCAGAAGTATTTGGTCTTTGATGATGAATATATATATGCATATATATACACAAAATGTAACACACAATATTATAGCATTCATACATAAAATAACAAGTTGTTGCCTTTTCATAGGACAGATGTACTTCAAAAGCACTATACCGGGAGAAAGAAATCAAAGAAAGAAAGAAAATATTCCATGAGCTTATTTATAAGTGGTATTTGTAGAAATTTAACTTAGCAACTAGAAAAAGGTATTAGAAGTACTGGATATGATGAAATTCTGGTAGAAGGTGCATACTATCTGCTATAAGATGGATTAGTTCTGATGATCGATAGTACATATCAGTAATTACATTCAATAATACTGGATTCCATGTTTGATGTTTTCCAAGAGAACAAATTCAAATGAACTTACCCCACAGACAGTGAGTTTGTAAAGTTTTTAATTGGCAAATCATTAGGACTGATAATCATCTGATAATATAATAGTATTCTATTACCTATAACTAGTTCTCTCTAGGTTGAATTGAAAGTGTAGATTTAAAATAAAGACAGAAAAATGAATTTAGTGCTTTTTGTTAATATATCAATTTATTATTAATAGATAATGGTAAATCCCTTATTACACCTAATTTAAAAACTAAGCTTCCCTATAAACTTCACAGTAAAGACAATTTATACACATATGTGTGTATGTGCATACACATATGGCTCAGAATCTTATGTTGTTTCAGACACCAAATAGTGGTCTGAAACAGATTGCCTAGTGGATAAACATTTGTCTTCTGTAGATAAATATTTCAAAATTTCTCAATTTTTGAAATTTTGTATAACTAATTTTTCAACAAAACAAAACAGAATAGCCATTGAAACGAGATTATTCTGATGGATTTATATGAAATCCAAGCCCCCAAGGTTTAGCAAATTATATCATTTATGCATATACGTACATACAGCTTCATTCACTAAGGAGAATTGTGGCACTATTCACAAAGACCAAAATCACTGAATCAGACCTAGAGTCCAACAGCCAAAATATGAAAAGTATTAACGAATTTTACTTAGCTATTAGAGAAAAAGAAAATATGTAATTTTCAGAAAAAAACAATGAATTAGAAATATAATATTCAGTAGAAAAAGTTATCAGACACAGACAACTATTATGTCATAAGTAAAAGCTAGAAAACTAATAAAACAACATGAATATAAAAAATGGGAAATGTAGGTGACATAGAAGGACAATAGAAAATAGGGAAATAAGAATGAATAACATAAGACATGATTATGATCAAAGGACATTGTGAATAAGTTAAAAAGTCATATGAGCATCCCCCACTTTACATTACTGATATATACTAATAAGAAACCATTTCTGTTTCTGAGAATTTGAATTGGTATCTATAACAATGTGGGGTAATAGCCAGTGTTCTCCAGTCTCAAGATCTACATGTCACAGAGGGAAGGGATGACTGACTTGGCAGAAATTTGTATCTTTCTCCGAGTCTTAGAGACCAAAAAAAGAGCAAATTGATTTAAAAAATGGCAGATGTTTGTTCAAGAACTGCAAAAACTGATGAACTTCAAGAAATCTGTACTGTGTCCTTCATCCCAGGAGAGTGGCAGACGCTTGATTGTAATCGTAGTACCTTATGCTGGGATGTGACAGAGAAATATAGAAACATTTTTTTAGTTGGAGCACTCAGTTACTAAGATGAAAGTGATCCTCAAGACTGAGCAAGAAGAGCTGTGGTTGATGGACGGGTAGAATCTATATTGTAGCTTTCTTCTGGCTGATTACCCACTTGAAGAATCAGTCATGTGTCAGGAAAGCAAAGATGTGTTTTTGAAGTGAATTTTGATTATCCTTTTAAAAGTTCACAGTAAAGAAGCTCTACTTTTATGGGAACAAAAACCCCAACCCTTTAGAAAAGAAACATCAGAGGAGAAAAAAAATCATATGATAAAGCTTGGATTCTATTTTGACTTACTTGACTATAACAGAAATTAACTGGAAGGAATCTGAATAATAAAAGGTGATAAAGCCTTAAAAGTAATTTGCATTTTATTAGATACAAAAATAGTGACACAAGAAATAAACTGTGTAATGCTTGTGAAAATGCTTTTATACAATCCACAAATCTCAACTGAGGACCACCAGGAACTTCACATTGTAGAAAAATTTATGAATGTAGTCATTGTAGGAACATATTCACTTGAAATTTTTAAATTAACATATGTGATCTCACAGATCTATGAACTTGTCTGAACCAAAATAATGTGGCAAAACCTTTGGTATGCTCCATCCCTTTATAAACATTCTTCTAGCTTTTATATTGGGGAAAACTCCACTAGCAAATTGTCTGTGACAAGACCTGTGGTAACATTTCTGTGTCCATTACAAATGCAAATATTCATACAGGATAGAAACCTTAGGGACATAGTGAATGTGGGAAAGCCTTCATCAGAAAGCACTATCCCCTTTGACATCAACTAACTCTTAAGAAAGAAAATGTCCCTAAATTTAGCAATAGTGGTAATGATTTTTTTCCAGGACTCAACTCTTACTATATGTCAGAAAATCAATCAATCTTTAACATATATTTTGTGTATATACAAGGTATTCAGTTTGAATATATATATATACATATATATTAAAGCTATATTGTAGCTTTCTTCTCACTGATAACCCACTTGAACAATATGTGATATGATATATATATATATATATATATATATATTTGTGTGTGTGTATGTGTGTGTGTGTGTTAATTCCTGGAGAGAAGTGCAATATGAATAAATATTAAACACAAAATCCCAACAAAAGAGATCTATGCCAATCATAGTTATGCAATGGTAACAAATTTTTTTACAAATAGTAACACTGAATTATATATAATAATACATAGAGTGTATAATCCAGATATAAACCAAGGAACCAGAGAAACTATACTCTCTTTCTCTCTCTTTGTTTTAACAGCTATGTCAATTTAAAATATAATCTCTTCCACCAATACTGAATTATTTTAAATAATTCTTCAGTAATATAGTATAATGATACAAAAAAATCCATAACACTGGAGACTGAGGCAGTGGTATCTTTTGAGTTCAGGTGTTAGTCTTAACAAAACGAAAAATAAAAGTTCCCTTAGAAAAGAAAAGTTATACTTACTTTTCTCTCGTTCCTAACATTTGTATAATTTATAAAGTAAGAAAGTATAGTTTAATATGCACTTTGAATCTTAACAAATTCTTCAAATTGGAAGCATTCCGAAGGGTCAAGGTTGTTTACTAAATCTGTCTTATTAATTATAGAAGTGAATATTTCATGCAAAATGTTTCACTATGTATGTAAACACCCATATGAAATCTAAATATATACCGAGAAATAGACAGTTGTATTATGTATCACAGGAAGATTTAAATTGAAATTCTTTATTACTTTAAAGAACTTAAAGTAGAAGTGAAAATTCTAAAACTGAAATGAAACTTTCAATAGCAACTTTAGTAACTGAAGACAACAGTTAAGAGGTTAGAATGTCGTATTAAAAGATTCACATGATTCCTATTATGTGGTCAATTTTAGAGAAGGTTCCATGTGGTACCGAGAAGAAGGTATATCCCTTTGTATTTGGGTGGAATGTTCTATAGATGTCTGTTAAACCCAGTTGGGTCATAACTTCTATTAATTCTTTTGTTTCTTTGTTAAGTTTCTGTCTGGAGGTCCTATCTAGCGGTGAGAGCGGAGTGTTGAAGTCTCCTACTATTAGTGTGTGAGATTTTATGTGCATTTTGAGCTTTAGTAATGTTTCTTTCACGAATGTAGGTGCCTTTGTATTTGGGGCGTAGATATTTAAAATCGAGACTTCGTCTTGATGTATTTTTCCTTTGATGAATATGAAGTGCCCTTCTTCATCTCTTTTGATTGATTTTAATTTGAAGTCTAATTTGTTAGATATTAGGATTGCTACGCCCGCTTGTTTCTTGGGGCCGTTTGATTGGAAGATCTTTTCCCAGCCCTTTACTCTGAGATAACGTCTGTCTTTGGTGTTGAGATGTGTTTCTTGTATGCAGCAGAAGGAAGGGTTCTGTCTTCGTATCCATTCTGCTAGTCTGTGTCTTTTTATAGGTAAGTTGAGGCCATTGACATTGAGGGATATTAATGACCATTGATTGGTGATCCTTGTTTGCGCTTGATTTATTGTTAGTGAAGTTATTTTGTGTAGTTTCTCCTCCCTTTTTCTTTTAGTGTTTTGTAAAGTATGATTCTATATTGCCTGTGTCTTTGTGAATGTAGTTATATTCCTTGGCTCTAGGTTTTCCTTCTAGCATTTTCTGTAGAGCTGGATTCATGGATACGTATTGTTTAAATCTGGCTTTGTCATGGAATATTTTGTTTTCTCCATCTATGGTAATTGAGAGCTTTGCTGGATATAGTAGTCTGGGCTGGCATCCTTGTTCCCTTAGCGTTTGTAGGACATCTGGCCAGGATCTTCTGGCTTTCATCGTTTCCATTGAGAAGTCAGGTGTAATTCGGATAGGTCTGCCTTTATATGTTACTTGGCCTTTTTCTTTAGCTGCTCTTAATATTTTCTCTTTGCTCTGTAGGTTTGATGTTTTGATTATTATATGGCGAGGTGACTTCTTTTTCTGGTCAAGCCTATTTGGTGTTCTGTAAGATTCTTGTACTTTCATAGGCATATCTTTCTTTAGGTTAGGGAAGTTTTCTTCTATGATTTTGTTGAATATGTTTTCTGTACCTTTAAGTTGAAGTTCTTCACCTTCTTCTATACCTATTATTCTCAGGTTTGGCTTCTTCACGGTGTCCCATATTTCCTGAATATTTTGTGTTAAGGATTTGTTGGTTTTGAGATTTTCTTTGGTTGACGATGCTATGTCCTCTAATGAGTCTTCAACACCTGAGATTCTCTCTTCTATCTCTTGTATTCTATTGGTGATGCTTGCATCTGTAATTCCAGACCGTTTACCGAGCTTTTCTATTTCCAGCAACCCTTCATTCTGTGTTTTCTTTATCGTTTCTATTTCAGCTTTAAATCCTTCAACTGTTTGAGCTGTTTCCTTAATTTTCTTGGTTGTTTTTTCTTGGTGCTCTTTAGATTCTTTGAGAGATTTGTTTATTTCTTGAATTTTTCCCCCATTTCATGGATTTTTTTGTTTGTTTTTTCTTCTATTTCTTTAAGGGATTTCCTCGTTTCTTCTTTGAGGCTCTCCATCATCTTCATGAAATAATTTTTAAGGTCTGTCTCCTCTTCTTCATCTATGTAGTGTTTTTCAGGTCTTGCTGGTGTTGGATCCCTGGATTCTGGTGGGGTCGTGTTGGTGTTTCTATTGCTGAGTGATCTCTTATTCTGTCTTCTTCCCATATCTTCTTCCAGTGGGTGCTGGTGGGGGCTTTCTGTTTCCACTGGTCTCCTTCCTTACTGCAGCTGAAGCTGTAGCTGGCCTCGCTGGGGTTGGGGTCTTGGAGGGGCTGATCTCTTTCCTGAAGCTGGGCTCGCTGGGTTGGGGTCTTGGAGGGGCAAGATCCTCTGAATGGATGGGGAACAGGGCGAGGGGGGGGTAGTGGGACCTGGGAAGAATAGAGGGGGTAAAGAGGAAGGGAGTTGGTCATGGGGGAACAGGAAGTTGAGGGGGTGGGGGTAGAATAGGGGGAAGAGGGAATCATAGGATCGAAGACAGATCAGGCACCAGAGTGACCTCGAGTGATCTCAAGGTATAACATCAATTGGCAAGCTAAGCAATAGTGGAAGGACCACCTCGAATGCCCATTCCTGATAATGAACTTGATGTCTATAACTATCCGGGAGCCTTCATCCTGGGACTGATGGAAGCAGAGGCAAACACACAACTAAGCACTGAACCGAACCCAAGGGACCCAGTGACAGAGAGAGAGGAATGATGAGCAAATTGGCAAAGAATGGGCTGGTAAAACCAGCAGAGACAGCTGATCTGAACAGGGGAGTGCTCTTGGACCCCAGACCGACAGTGGGGAGGCCAGAATGGGACTGATCTGGACCCCCCCAAATGTGAGTGTCAGTGAGAAGGCCTGGACAACCTATGGGGCTCTGAGCTGTGGATCAGTGTCTATCCCTGGTATACAATCTGTCTTCATGTGCCTATAGCACAAAGAGAGATGCTCTCTCAGCCTGGACTCTTAGGGGAGTCCCTTGACCCTACCAAGAGTAAAATGATAGAATCTAGACACCCCCTATGTGGAAGGATTTGGCAATAGGGTGGGCGGGAGGGTGGAAGGAGAGTGCGGGAGGAGGGGAGGGAGAGGGAACCGGGATTGACATGTAAACAAGCTATTTAAAATTAAAATAAAAAAAATGAAAAAAAAAAAGATTCACATGAGCCGAGCGCTGGTGGTGCACGCCTTTAATCCCAGCACTCAGGAGGCAGAGGCAGGCAGATCTCTGTGAGTTCGAGGCCAGCCTGGTCTACAGAGCGAGTTCCAGGACAGCCCCCTAAATACTACAGCAAAACCCTGTCTCGAAAGACCAAAAAAGAAAAGATTAACATGAAATTCTTAGATAAATCTATGAAAGACAATTACTTTTTGCATGCCTGTGTGTGTGTTTCTGTGTTTGCATGTATTCACACGAAAGTTATCTTACTGGGGCTGATATTACTGCCCACAAGAATCATAAACTAACAATACCCTAGTACCAGGAAGGAAAAACCTTTTTTTTTACACTTTTTATTATATAATTATATTAGAAAGTAGAAACAAGCTTGCTTCCCTTATCAGTCCCATCTCCCTCTCCCTCCCATCCATGCCCACTCCCTCCCCAACCCCACCAGCCCCACACTTAATCCCCACTCCTTTGCCCAACAAGGGTAAGGGCATCCATGGGTTATCTCCAGAGTCTGTAATTTCCTTCAGGGCAGCCCAGGCCCTCCCCAAAGTGTCCAAATTGGGAAAACATCCCTCATTGTGAGATGGGTCCCCAAATTCCATTTATTTGACAGGGATAAATATTGATCTACTACCCAAAAACCCCATAGATTGCCTGAGTCTCCTCACTCATACACACATTCAGGGGGTCTAGATCAGTCCGATGCTGGCCTCTCAGCCATCAGGCTGGTGTCCACAATCTCCCTCTTGTTCAGGTCTGCTGTTTCTTTGGGTTTCACTAGTTCTGTCTTGACCCCTTTGCTTATCACTCCTCCATCTCTGTCACTGGGTTCCAGGAAATCTTTTTGTACAATAGTCATTCCTAAAACACTACAAACTATGGCTGCAACCCTTAGTAGCCTCTCAGATATGCCGTGTTGCTGACTGACATCTTTACACACTTAGGACATAGGGATCCAGTGATTTGAGCTAGATGTAATCGAAATGCCTGAACCTGAGGTCTAGCTTAAGTAGTACCAAAAAAAAATAGTATGCAAACTGCCAAAGGAAGGAACCAATTAATAATACAATAAGCTGTGCTACTTATAAACTACAAAAATGACCAACATGACAATATATATCTAAAGGTATAACCAATGACACTCCTATGATTAATCAACAGCTATCTAAATGGACTGAACGCATACTCAAGAGTAGGGGAAACATGCCTGGCACTAGAAATATAGCCAACTTCCTGGGACTAGTGAGGTCATGAACCTTGGAAAAAAAATCGCCACTTTCCTACATCAGCATAATTTCTAACTACCTTCTATAACTTATCCTTATACCACAAGTAAGTGTAGCTATCATTCCTTACCAAAGAAGTTTCCTTTACAGCACATGGAGACCATCACAGAAAATGACAATCAGAAGCAGACATGACTATAAAGGGGATCTGAACAATGGCAATAGGCATGCTAATGCAGAAGGGGAAAATCTCACAGGGTCGCACCCCTATATAAAGACCTGCAAGTTCCTTACATATGACAGATGAGAGTTAGCCTCTTCTAGGGATAAGCCACTTAACTGGTAGTTCAATATAGAATGGTCATTCCTGAAACCATAAACACAGAAACAGTAAAAAAAAATAAACCCAGAAGTTTTTATTTATTTATTTGTGCATTTTTATATATGTAAAATCAGGGAAGGTGTTGTGGGAGGGTACTACTTGGGAGGTGCTCAGGGTGGGAGAGGGGAGAAGGAAGGGGAGAATGATATAAATTTATTTCAACTTACAAGATACAAAAATACAATTAAAAAATCTAACTCCAAGATTCAAGAGGATACACTCAATTTGAAGCAAAGGTCCTGTAATAGGCCAACAGGAAATAGATAATGTCAAATACTTACACGGGAAAATGAAGATGGAACCGAAGAGCTGGTCATGATAGAACACAACTTGATATAGAAAATATATTGTGGTATCTCAATTATATTTTGTAAAAGTAATAGCTATTTTTTAAAACAACCACTAAGATTAACCAAAAACAGATGAAGAGAACATAAACAAAAAATTGATACTCACACTGTGGTAATATAGTGCAAAATTTTAAATTTCAAATGAATAATGCATTCAGAGATAACCCCTTGTAATTACTTGTATGCTCATAACCAGTATATTTTTCCTCATGCATAAACAGTATTAAGGTTAAAGAATATATCTTCATTATCTTTTGGTTTCAGGACATAGAAATCTTCCTATCAACCTTTTGAGATTATATAAAGGAATTGCTTTGATATTGTAAGGTAGTATGTTATTATTATAAAATCCTTTAATGTTTATTGTAGTAAATGAAATTCAATATATTATTTAAAAGTATAATTTTGTACTTAAAGGAAAAACTAATTTTAAAGTAGAGAAAATTAAGCTGTAGTTAATGATGCCATAAGGAAGATTTAACTGGTGTTTGGTGATATTTATGACAAATACCTGTCACTGAGTCTAATAGTTCACTAATCTTTCCCCATTAAAAACAGGATGAGAACCATTTAGTATAACTTTAGATATGTAGATTACATGGAGATATTTTGTGTTGTAAAAAAAACATCAATTACGTTGAATCTATTCAATTTTACAACTGCCTATTAGTTTTATGCAACATTTCCTTCTTTATACTACTAAACTCAATTTACAGCATCTATAACAATAGAAGTAACTTGATTTTCTACTGTTTCTGTGATTTAATGCAACATTCTGTAACTCTAAATAGCATGGTTATATATGAAGATTTTTAGTAAAGTATAACACAAATAAGCATTGAAATTAAGCAAGAGCATCACAAATATATATAATTAAACTAAAAATTTACCATATATTGTTGCTATTTGAGTAACAATTTTCATCTGTGAATATGGGATACTTACTAGTATTAAAATTAATTGATAAATGCACCATTATTATTTGGGAGAGATATGAAAAATCATTATTAGTTATTCAAACTTTAAATAGAATTCATATTTATATTTACTTAGGATATAGCATATGTAATAAACCCCAACACAAGTATCCTTATGAAAAAGAATCAAAGAAAAATTTGATACAAGGGAACGAGTTAAATGTATACATATAAAAGAGAATGGAAAGGGCACACAAAATGAATGATATTTAAAGACATGCATTTTGAAAATCAGAGCAACAATGAATCCACAACACAAGGAATACAAAACAGCAGGCAACCTGGAATAGGCAGAGGATGGATTCTCACCTGGAACATTCAAGAATATACAGCCCCCATCAACATCTTTGTTTAAGCCCTATGAAGCTAATTTTCTGAATAATGACCTCTGGGAATATCAGAGAATAAGTATCTGTTTGCCAAAATCATAGTTTAAGCTACATTGCTTAGTTGCTCTTTTCCCCTTCTGTTAATTAATAAAAGTGTATATAACTATTGTTAATGTGGAGTTGTGACATGATTGCATTGCAGAATGCCAAAATCTAGCTCATTATCATATGCATTTCCTCACATGCAATGAAACTCCATTCTCTGCTTCTTTATTATAGTAACCACAGCAAACTAATTCATAGACCTATTGTAATTTTATTTTTAGTGAGGCAACTATCACTTATTTTTGGCTTCCAAGGAAACTTACTCATTTTATTTAGGTCACATAATTAGTTGAATTACAACAAATTATAATACCCAATTCAATAATTTTTATTTGTGCATAATCAATATTAGTATTTCCCATCTTTTCTTTCTGACTGTAGTTTTTTCATTTGAAAGCTCTGATGTTTATTTTCATAATCTAATTAACTTAAAATCCATCAGAAATATTAATCACCCATAATTTTAATTCAAATCCACACTCTCATTTTTCTCCCTAATACTACTTTTAGGTATAATTTTCTATGCTTTTCAAAAATTTGAAGGAATATATCCTTCCAACATATCATTCTATCTCAAATTATTTTACATTATTTCTATTTTAATTTCACACCATAGTCCCTGTCTTTTTATTTTATAGTCCATTTCTAAACTTTGTCAAACTCACTGCTTACTTAACAATGCGTTTATTTTATACATGTTCATGGAAAAGTAAAATATTTAATTTAGAACATAAATTTATAACATACTAATAGGATTCAAGACTTGAATTTTTTTAAATACTGCCCCATTCTCTCTAATAAACCTTAGAAAATGAGTGCATCCAAGACAATGTCAGGGGGCCTTCTCTCCTGCTTTTGTTGACCTTACTGTTCTCTTAATTTCAGTGCTATACACTTTACAATAGCCCATGATCCATCACAGTGACCTTCTCTAGGAAGATTAGAATTCTGATTACCCTAAGGGAATATCTATAAACCTAGACAAATTTTCTTCAGGGTGTCTGTCATTCAGCTTCACTTCTTAGAGGAAATGCTAATTAATTAAGAAATTTTACCAAATCTAGGTCAGGTTAATTTGATTTACTATTCTACTATGTATTCTGCTAATATCTTTCAGAGATTTTGCAAACTCCTTGTTGTACATAAAAAAGGCTATCAGTGTAGGAGAGATTTTGACACACATTATCACTAAGTATGTGATTTAAATTTATTTTTCACGGTTTTGAAGGTTAGAACTCTAATGTCACAGAGTACACAAGGCTCTTTCTTTCTGAGAGTCAAAAGAGAAATTGGTTCCAGGTCTCTTTACTTACAGAAGCCTCTCTTCACCCTCAGTCATAATGCCATTGCCCCCATGTTTTGAGAGAGTCAGAAACACTTCACATGCGTATAGCAGATGTTTGAATTATGGTTTATTTTAATGAATTATTGCAGTTTACTTATGTCATTAGAGACTCTTTTTATTATTATATTAGAATGAGAATGGGACTTTGACATGTGAGTTTCTTGGTGGTTTAGGTGATAAATTTCATGCAGCTACACAAGCTCATTCCTACTTTTTCTTCAATTCATAAGCTAGTAGTTGTATAGTTGAATGTGTTAGTTGTGTTAATGAATCACAATACTTATGAAGATCTTAACAATATGTGACAAATTAGCCAATATAGCCAGTATATTATACTTGTACTTATTCTGAAGCTGGACCCTCTTAAATGACTAAAGGATCACCTCAAGATATATTGCTACACAATTCCTAGATAAAGTATTAAAGAGTACCATTCACGTATATGTGTTTCTTCAAGGAGTAGTCACAAAGCCTATTTCTGTCTTGAAAGTGTTACCACTTTTAGCAAGACAAAGGTATGTACATAGTACACACTTAATTTTTTTCTTAAACACTGTAATTCTAGTACTTGGGAAATAACCTTGGGTCTTATGCCTGCTTTGGATTATGGATTTGTGGATAGCCTTTAAAAAATTGAAGGTCAATCTGTAACCCTAATTGTCAGAATGTGCTTTTCAAAAGCACAAACTAACATCATTAAGTAAATAAACAAATAATCAAACTAATCAGCCTTGAGAAAAACTGCCATTTTCAAAGGTATCTGATGAATTTAATCCTTCTATATGCCAGTGTCTTTGACTAACACCCATAAATATCTTAACATTGGTATATTCTATACAGTACAATATAAATTAAAATTTAACTAAATTTTATATTTCAATTTCTAGGATAGTTGTAATACTTCCTATCTCTAATATTCAATGACAGGGAAACTATATTAATTAAAGAATCGTTCTTACTTAGTGGTTTTCAGTGAAGGCTCTTGGACCTCCTTCCTCAAAAGTAATATGTTCTGTGTGAGTTATTTTTGGTATGTTTGAAATGGGTAAAATCATAAGACAGTTGTAAGAATTCAAAGATTTAGTAGATAAATCTTATACCTGCCATATTGCAACCATTGTAAATTCCAAGTTTTTTATTCATCTGTTTGTGTTGACTAGAAGTGCAATGACAAACTTACAGCAATAAGGAAAAGATAGAGGAGGGATGCAAAAAAGTATGCTTTAATACAGGCTCTGAATAACATGGCAGATAGACTGGAACTGGAGGTAAATAGTAACCCACAATTTAGTAATGAACCTAAATGTCAACTAGGTGTGTTTCTCCAGTTCCTAAGCCTCCCAAAATGCTACCACATTCTGGGGACCAAGTTTCTAAGCACATTAACCTATTGGGGCTATTTCATATTCAAACCATAACAGGTACATATGTTTTCTTAAAAGGGCTATTTATAATTGCCAGGGGATTGTAAGCTTTTCTTAAGTTAGTTTAGCTCCAGTGCATAGTAATTTAATAAAACAACTTATCTTTCTAAAGAAATCATTTAGCAAGTGTTTAGTATCTATAGGCTACTGCATTTCCACAAAGTAGATTAGCCTTATTACTGAGGGTAAGCCTCATCTGATGGCAGAAGTCCTCTGTAGGCTGTGAGTATTCATTTGCTTGATGAACAAAGCTGTTTTGGCCAATGGACAGGCAGGATTTGACCAGTTAGGAAATCCAAACGGGAATAGAGAAAGGCAGTGTGCAACGTCAGACAGACACCACATAGCTGTTGAGGAAGCAAGAGCTCTGGGTACTACTGGTAAGCCAAGAACACAAGGAGATACACAGATTAATAGAAATGGATTAATAGATATAAGAGAGATAGCCAATAAGTAACTTGGGCAATAGTCTACAAATGGCACCCAAACATTTGGCAAAATTTTCCACGTAAAGCCATATAAAAGTTTAAAAGGAGATTGTAAACACAAAAGAACAAAACAAATATGGCTTCTTGGTAGCAGTATTTTATTTTTTTCAGGTGGGTTCTGTCTGCTAGAGGCATGCATTAAGTGGGACTCTTTTGAGAGAGGCTTTCTGACTCAAAAACTGAAAGGCTTTTTTCCAGAGTCCCTGCTACCAACCAATTGAAAAGATGTTTATGAGCAGCAGGGAGATGCTTCTTGGTAGTTGCCTGGACCTAGAAACTCCAAAGCGTTACAAAACTAAACATGGCTTCTGCCAGTACCTTCGACATGGCTAGGCTCTCAGGAATTCAAGAAATAGGGCAGAGCCAGCTGCTGCTTTCATATTACCCATGCTGCTTTGCAGATTAAAGACTCATATGGTGAGAAAAAATAGAGATATACAGGAAAGGCAGATTCAGAGAGGGGAAAAAAAAACCTCTAAGCAGTTTACAATGTGTTGAAAAATACACATAACCTTGGGTGATATAAAAGAAAGGAAAGACAAATTCCTTTATAAAGAGAGTAGTGGGCACTGCAGCAAACACTTTAATTCCAGAACTCCAAAAGTGGAGGCAGGCAGATATCTATGATTTCAAGATCAGCCTTGTCTACAGACTGAGTTCTATTACCATCAAAGATACACAGAGGATCCCTGTCTCAAAAAACCAAAGACTAAAAATAAAAGGGATAATTAATAAAAAAAAGCCACGTGAAGATGGAAAATTCACAGAGAGTCTGGATACAGTATGTTAATGTTGTCTTTGAATTGTTTGACTGTTGAGGAAGGAGCAACACATGTTAAAAGATATTTGATTATAAATACTGCTGGATTAATTCAACCAATATATTTTTAAAATTCCTTGACTTCAAAATTTAAGTCTAAAGACATGTTATTTTGGAAAAGAGGTTCTTCTTTTGTTTCCACAGAAGATGAAAATCTGTAGAGTCCTTCTAGACTAATATCAATTGTTCAAACAAGACCGCATTAAACAATGGCCCATGTGATTCAACATCCAAAACAGCTGAGACATTGCAACTCCACAGACTACTACAGCCAGGATTTGGCCATGGTTCTGGATTTTCTCAAGATCCTCTTGGGATTGACAGTGCACCCAAACAACAAGAAACATTTTGGAGAGAACTAAGACAAAATTCCCAAATATTTTTATAGATGTTTATGTGAATTTGAAAATAGTTGGTTATAAATGGTTAGTAATCACAGTCAATCTCGTTTCAAGGAAAAAAAGGGGGAAAATGATAAAGAAATGAATACTTTGCATTGGTATACATTATGGCTTATTGATAAAAATTTAATGTCAGTTTCGTTATTTGTATATTTCTATTCTTTGTTAGCTACATATTTATGCTCATTAAAATGTATAATATAATTAAATACAGATTATAGATAGTCACCTGTAATATTCAAAACTTATAGCTATGTTTGTTAGGTTCTCTTTATACATACAGAGACATATTTCAAATGGACAGGTATTCTTCAAAATCTTTCAAAGACCTACAGAATATGGCATTTAAATGTTTTTTTTGTTTTTTTAGAGTTTTTTTCATGATAATGAGATACAACTGCTCCTGACACACTAATTACATCAGAGATAAAGATGGAAATCAAAGAAACACATCATGGAGTTTGTTTTCAATATGGCAGAGATAATCATTTCAAGAAGGAAATGTTCTTTGCCCAAATTGGACAAGCTGAACTTGCCAATAGACAGGATGTTCCTTCAAGAATCACCCTTCATCAACAAGTCTGCCAGACCTTCTGTGTCTATAGGCTTAAGAGGAATCCCCATCATTACAGAGTGACTTTGTGTGACTGTCCAGGCAGCAAGATATGTCTGTCAATATGAAAATTTATATATCATAATTCTGGGATCTTTGACAGAGCAGAGGACAGATAGTTGTGGTTTTTCCTTGGTTATGATTAAAAATAAGTTACATATGAAATTTCAATCTCAAAAGGATAGGATAGATGATAGAATATTTTCTTTAAATTTTGCCTAATGTTAATGGACTAAATATTGTAACTAAATTTCTTGTGTGATAACTGCTTTCTTATATACAATTTTACTATGTTAAAGTTAGATCCATTTTATTTAACAGCAAAGAGGAGATGATGAGAGGATTTCCTGTATCCTGTGAATATATTTCTGTTTTAGGCTAATGAATGTATCTGTTTTGACCAGTGGAGTGGCAGGATTTCGCCAGACAGGAAAGCAAAACAGAGATAGAGAAAGGTAGTAGGCAGTGTCAGAGAGAATCCATGTAGCTGCCAATGAAGGAAGAGACCCGGGCATCACTGGGAATCCAAGACCATGTGGAGATACACAGATTAATAGAAATGGGTTAATAATTAAGAGAAAGCTAGCCAGACAATAAGAAGACTGAGCCATCAGCCAAACAGCTGTAGGATTGGGTGTTACAGAATCTTCAGTCTACACTCATTCAATCACCTGGGGACTTTGAAAATTAAAGACTGAAAATTTCCAGCCACAGAAGAGTTCAGTCAGAAGATTACCTGACTAAATCCCCTTTCTTGTCAGTCTATTAGCTTATTGTGAAGGTCAAAAAATAAATTAATTAAAAAAGTTCTGAGCATGCAATATATATATGCATATGTATGTATATTGGAAACAATTTAAAAGGTGTGAAAGTTTAAATAACATACGTTAAAGAGGTAGAATTTGATAGCATAAGCACTGTCAAAGTGCAGTTTATACAATTATCAGAAAATAACATTATGTAAAATAAAACACACCAAAGAAAAGTGTATCTTCTGTGAATTCTGCTTCACATAAATTTGAAAAAAATATGAAAAAATAGAGTAGATTCCTGAATCAGGGCAGTGTTTATATTTGGATTGAAATATCATTTCAAGTACCATCATAGTTTGTAGAACTTGATCTGGGTGAGTTTTGCATTGATGAATTAACTATTAAATGCTCATTGAATTAAAGCCTTCAAAAGTGTTCATTCTCCATATTTATCTCTGTTGAGCATATTGGGATCATGTTAATCACATTGTCATAATAATTTGGATTTCTATGATGGGTAAAAAATATGTAGAACATAGAAAAAAACATTTGTCTGCAGAGCTGGTGGTTCTGAGCAAATCGTGCTGAAAATTGGATATTGGACTAACTTCAACCCTCAGGTGAATAATTCACAACTACATGGAAATCAGGAAACTCCAGAGAATTATTTGTTAGATGTGTTTACATTCCAAAGGACAGCTTGGTCAAAGTTCTTACAGATAAATTTGCATTCTAATCTCAGGAGACTGGGAGTTTATCTGGCACTTGCTGAGATTTGTTTGCATTCCAAAAGATTGGTGTGAAAATCCCGCATTCTCTTCACACTATCTACAGTGAAAGTTTTCTCTCTCCTTTTAAAATGAAGATGTGACAGCTGCCACTTTTCCAGGAAAGTAAGCACATAAAAACCCACTTTCTCCATTGCTCATCTGTGAAAGAACTGAACACTCAAGAAATGTTTCCATCCGGATTTCATCGCACCACATCGCACTGGGGAAAGGATATCTGACAGCCTTGTTATTATGCAAATTACAAGTAGTCTCCTGCTTCCAAATAAGTTATATGTATATTTTAAATGACTGTTAAAAATGAAAACTAAAAACAAGACCACATGGGACCTTCTAATACATGCATTAACCATTTAAAATCCTGGGTGCACATGCAATTGTGTATGTGTCGTGTGTGTGTTCTTATGTACTTCGATGAAGTTCACTTCATTTCCAAGAATTGGGTGGAATTGTGTGTATACCTTTAACAACAGGAAATAAAATAAGAAAAAGATGAAAAGATACAAAAGAAATAGGAAAATAAAGGAAAAAACTTCATGTGAATAAATTAAATATTTTTTATTTAAAAAATGCCAGTAACCAAAGACAATGACTTTCTTGTCAATGAATATAAAAAGAATATTATTTCAAAATTTAAATACATTATTTCAAATTTCTTTTTTGTTAAAATATTAGGGATTTCCCAGACAAATAAAGAATAATTTATTTTATTTTCTGATTAGATGAGAATTCTAAAATACTATGAACAGGGGTCATACCTAATGATAGACATTAGTATGCAATTTGTATTTATTTGCATTTGCTCTTTAGATTCTGAACCTATTAGAATGGAATAAATAAATAAAATTAATCATGACCATTTTTAAATCTCTCATAGTAGAACAATTTAAAACACTTTTTAAAATAAAACTGCTTTTGTTGTGTGAAATTCACTGTACTGTTAAAATCCAGTCTTTTTGAGTGGGGGAAATGTCCTGCTGTTATATAGGACAGGGACTGCAAATAGACTGAGGTGATGGTAATTCCCTACAGAGGAAGCATTTCACTAGTAAACTTTAACAGCATGATTGAAAAACAGTGAACTAGTCCATTAAATTCATTTTATTACTGGAAAATCTTTTGCTCCAAACAAAAGTAGCTGCAACCATTCTCCACAGGGTTGCAGATTTATTAATGTAATTCCTTTCTCCTTACTGGGGAAGATCACGAACTTCACTTTGATTACGTGGATCACCTGGGTCACTCATATCCTTCAAATAATGTATCTGATCATCTTAATCCTGTTGTGAAATGCACACTCTGTTCCCCTGAACTAAACTGGACAACAAAAGACATTACTTCATTTGGGAACATTCAAAATCTCCAACAGTGCTAATATACGAATAAAAAAAACTGGGATAGATGTTATTTTTAATTGATTTTTGCATTCAAGTATTATGTTAATATCAGAACCTAAAATACAGCACAAAATAAGCTGTTTTAGTCTTTCAAAATTTATGAAATCCCATTTAAAATTATTCCTTATGTTATTACTATGTTTTGCATATTTGTGCTCTTTTCTGTTTTAAGTCATTGGACTAGGACTGGAGAGATTTATCAGTGGCTAAAAGCACATGGTGCTTTGCCAGAGAACCAGAGTTTGGTTCCCAGGACTCATGTCAGGCGGTTCACAACTTCCTGCTCTAGGGGAGTTGATGATTTTATTCTGTCCTCCATAGATAACTAAGACATGTCATACATGTACATAAAAATAAATAAAACTTTACAAAATAAATCAAGGTGCTAATTCTCCAAAACCTTGTTTTAGGTAAATGCCATTGCATAAGTTTATTATCTATCTATCTATCTATCTATCTATCTATCTATCTATCTATCTATCTATCTACCTATCTACCTGTTTGTTTGATTTTTCAAGACAGGCTTTCTATGTATTGCTTTCGAGACTGTCCTGGAATTTTCCCTGTAGACCACACTGGCCTTGAACTCACAGAGATCTGCCTATCTCCCAAGTGCTATGATTAAATGTGTGTGCAGCCAACGCCCAGCCTAAGTTTAGTTTATATGTAGTGTGGGACAGAATTTTGGTTTTGATGCCATTTATCTTACATAATTACTAAGGTCACTGACAATCTTTTTATATTAAAGAAGGTTTTCCTTTGGTCTGTATCACTTTCCTCAATACAAATTCTCTAATAACATTATGAAAACATAGAAATTTAAGATGACATTACAGTTATGAAATGATTATTAATTCTCTTCTAGTAGGTCCCTTGTAGGGCTAGTGTCCAAATTGGGTTAGGTACATAATTAACAACTGTGCAAGTTATTAAACCATATAATAAATCTTAGACATAATCATTATAAAAATTGTAATAAAAACGGATTACAAATATAAGTAGTTTTATCTTCAGTATTAAACAGTGAAAATATCTAGACACAATAGTTCCAGAATTTTAAGTAAACAACTTTAAAAAACAATAACATTAAAATTGAATAATAATTAATCAAATAGTTTACTACCAAGCACATAGGTATGAATTCTACTTGGTATGTAATAATCTCATCTGCAATCAAGGTCCAAAAGGTTTTATTATTGAACCAAACATTTACAGCATCAAAAAACTTTGTAAACTTGCAACATTATGGTTAGCTGAATTTCTACCATGTGTTCAAAATGAATCATAGACAAAAAATAACTCAGAAAGGCTGTATACATATAACCAAATATGATCTTTCTTTTCCTTTCTTCTTTCATTTTCTCTTTGATTCATTCATTTTCTTTTATTTCTCTCTTTCTTTCATTTTCTTTTGTTCCCTTTCTTTTGTTCTTCCTTTCTTCCTTGTCTTTCTTTCCTTCTTTCTGAGACATTGCTTTATTACATAATCAAAACTTTAATTCATGCTAGTCTATGTTAGCTTCTCAAGTGCTGAGATTATATATACTAGCTACTTTGCTTGGATCCCATTTCTCTATTAATTTTTAGATTATTTATTTGTTCATTTTTATGTGTATGAGTATTTTGTGAATGTATGTATTTTCACTCACTGTGTGCTTGGTGACCTCAGAGGATACCCTGAAACTGAAGTTTCTGATGGGTGTGAACTACCATATGGGATGGGAACCAAGGTGAGCCATGTAAACTCCCCTATATTTACTCATTAGTCTATCACATTTCATTAAGTACTTTAGACAGCACTGAGCACCTACAACATATTTTGGACTCATGATTCAGTATAACTTTAGCAAAATTTACTTCACTCACAAGTAATTTCCAGTTAAATTAAAAATGTTGTACTGTTCTTCCACGTCTTCTTAATTTCGTTTTGTTGTTGTTCTTATGGGGTTTAGTTGCTTATAAGGTCTTCACTAAGTTTTATATCGTAAATTAATACTCAACTGAAAAATGGCTATCTCCACACATAGAAACAACAATTATGACAGTTAGCATTTAGTGAAGGCAGAAAATATTTAAAGGTACAGTAGCTATAGCCCTTTAATCAGAAATATTTTGTTTGGCTACAGTAAACTCTAATATTTCTATCTGACCATGTTTTGTGACGGAAAGAAACTTAAAACCTAGTTAAATGGAATGACTACTAGGAGAATTTTAATATTTCTCAACATGATATATAATTAGTTGGAGCAAAGTATCATTTTCTTAAAAAAGTGAATTTCTCTTCTTATTTAAAATATTTGCGTTAAAATCTATTTCTAAGTGCATGATTACATGGCAAACTATTATGTTAAACTACTGAACTAAATAGCACACAAGTTATAAAGGTGATAGATAAATAGTAGTAGTAACATGGTAATAATGATAGTGGTCATATATTGGAAAGGCATTTTCTTTCTTAATTTAAGTAGTTTTAATGACTAAGGTAGAAAAAGTTTGGTTTGGATTGTAAAATAAGGAAATGAAGCACAAGGTAGCAGTAATTGCTGAGATGTGAATTGTTTTCCAAAGGTTTATATGTGGACACCTGATTTCCATACAGTGGCACTGTTAGTGTAACCTGTGGAAACTTCAGAACATGGACTCTTTCTGCAGAAAATGACTTAAATGTCTCCTGAGGCATAGACTATCCCCATTTATGTTATAAGACTTTCTTTCGACCGCTAGCTCCTGAATAATAACACATAGATTTCTTATTGTGGATTAAAGCTTGGTATTAGCTTAGGCTTGTATTCAACTGACTCTTTAAACTTAAATTAACCCTTTTATGTTAATCAACATTCTGCCACATGACTCGTTACCTCTCCTCAATATAATATGTCCCACTTCCTTCATGTCTTGTAGGTGAATCTCCACCTCACATATTCTTCCTTAGATATTCTGTCTACATGGAAGTCCCTTCTATCCTCTCTTGCTCAGTTATTGACTATTTAGTACTTTATTAAATCAATCAGAAGGTTCCTTAAACAGGTAGGAAGGCAGACACATCTTCACACAGAATGAGCAAATATCACAACATATTTCTGTTTTCAGTACCCTCAACTTCCAAATTACTGACAAAGTAGAAATTCTTGTGTACTAAATGTGTTGGTTGGAACTATTCTCAATACCTTGCCTTCTCTACAATGACAGTCTTTATCTCTCAAACAATGAGTCAAAAATTAAATGTATCCTCCCTTAAGCTGTCTCTTGTAAGATATTTGGTGACAGAGAAAATTAAAGTAACCAATACAGAAAACTAGAATAAGAAGTGGTGTCACAGAAACCCTATCTCATAAAACCAAAAAAAAAGAAAAGAAGTGAGGTCACTACTACTACAGTTTTCACTGTATGTGTTAGAAATAGCATAGTATAAGGATATTGAAGGTTCTGGAGCATCAGCCTATAGAAACTCTGGCATACTATAATCATAGTTTATTCTTATTTATGAAAATGGGAGTGAAGCTTAATTTAAATGTAATGAGCCTTTTGTTTGGTAGAGAGCAATTTAAGACAAAAAATGCCATCCTATCTGTGTCATGAATATTACTCTGTGCATTCAGTCATGTTTGCTATGAGAAAAATTAAGACAACCTAGTAGAAAGATAAGAATAATGTATATTTTTGTGAAGAAATGAACATGAATGAATTAAATCTGTGGATAGGACAGAGAAGGTAGATAAGAATGAAGGAGCTATAATTGTAGAAGATATTAGCAGTATAATTAATAAGAAATTGTACTTTGCACTAGGACAAACAGAAGATTGTCTTTGGGACAAGGTCTTTGTAGGACTCCTGGCTGTAAAACTAAAACTCATATTGGAAAAAATATTTAAAAAGAAAATACACCCATAGTATATCCTTGCTGCATAATGTCTACCTAAGGAGATATACTCTCAGTTCGGGTATGCAAACATTTCCCCACTGAAACCACAATTCGTGAGAGTCATCATATATCTAAATCAGCAGAACATGCTATCATCATCCATGTAGTTTTAATTTTTCAGGCATGTACCATGAAGGTCATGATGCTTGAAGAAAGGTTCCAGAAACCCACTGGTGGCAGACAACATGTGACAGGGTCCCATTCTATTTATGGAGCATTTGAGTTGTCAATAAAGGATGTATAAGTAAAACAGGTAACTCATTACATTATAGATCTTTGGAATGTGAGACATCTGCAGAAGAAAGCTGCAGGTACCTACGGTAGCCAAGAAAGACTATGTGTGTTACCTTCAGTGAAGCTACAGCATGGACTTCCTGGAACCATCTGAAGCCCTGGTGATGCGACCGTATACCTCAAATATCATATATGGAGCATCAAGCTTTAGTGTGCTGCCTATGCAGCAATAGACCTGCTTCGAAGCAGTCTTCCTTTGCTTTCCTCTTGATTATGCCTTCATATGCCAGACCTGCACTACTTTCTTTTTTACTTAGTCAGAATATATGATCAAAAGACTTTTTTGAGTTGAGTTTTTGTAGGACTTTAATTTTAATATTAAGGGGGAATTTGAAATTGAGACAAACATCATTGGATCATGAACCTACATTGGCCAAGTTCAGAAAGTTGTAATTTGGATGTGTAATTTTCCCTAGAAATTCAGGTGTTTAAACACTTGGTCCCTTGATAGAAGCACTGTTTTGAAAGGCTATAGAATCGATAGGAGGTGAGGCTTCACTGAAATATAAAAGAGTCACTGTTGGATAGGACTCATAGGGTTGTAGGTCAAATTTGCTTCTGGCTTGAATTCCCTCTTCTACATTCCTGTCAACAGGATGTAGTGAGAATCGCTTCCGTGCTTCCACAGACACCAAGTAGTTATACTTCCTGCCCCACCTTAATGCACATTACTTCCCTGTACCATAAATAAAATGAATTCATTGTTCTTTAATTAGCTTCCTGAGAAGTATTTAGCCATAGCAACAAGAAAACTTAACTAATACAGAAGGGAATATATAAGACCACACAGCTATTGACACACCATGATTTCAACTCAGACAGTATAGTTGGAGAATCTGTATTTCTTCATTTTTATAACCTGTGGTAAAATGTATTATATATGCTTACTAATTTCCTCTGCTCTTTGCAAACTTGATTTGCAATATATAATTCCATTTGGACATCTCACACTAAAATATTACATAAACCATACAAATCAGTGTTTCTAGATTACTTTATCTTGAATGGCCAATAAGTGTTACTCACCCTGACTTTGATGCCAGTTGTAAGAGTGTAAGTACCTATGAGGTAGGCAACCCAAAGTCAGTTCCATTATGATAAAATAATCATAATGGATATGAAAATGCAGAAGAATAAACATGGAATAGGTACAGTTACATACAAGAACTAAATACTAAGGAATATTAAACAAATTTTTCTGAGAGTGTTATTTTCTTTTGTTGGTAGACATAAAAAATTGCTATTTTTCCCATAGATGTAGTACCTGTGGCAAAGCAGGTGCACTTCTGTAATACAGTTCAAGGGTTGAACATCTGGCTGCAAAATAGTTCTTCAGTCTCAAATATTAGATATAAGTAACAATTATGGGAAAGCTTGAATGAAAAGGATAATCTTTCTAATGAGTTCCTTTCATTAATTACCAACTCCATGTAGAGAAGAACACTTTGCAAACACTTATTCACTCATGCAAATGTCTAAGATGAGGGCCTAAACACTTAAGATATTGATATTCTTTCTGAAAAAAATAAAAGGTCTATAAATCTTGTTGAGATGGAAATTATTATGTTTGTTTTCATTGACAGTCCCATGTATTAATGTAGGAGAAATTTATTCTACTGTCATTTTTGGTAGTTAATGCTAAACAGAAGTCATAAGAGAAAGACTCCACACATAGACATAAATCATCACATTCCAAACAATTTTATAAGCAAGATGTTTAAAAGGAATTTATTGCTGGAATATAGGATGTCTTCCAAATACAGCTGTGCAGCACCATGTGGATAAAATTCGGTTGGCCAATTAAAACTGTATCCTTCCCTGGAGAAATGAGGGGATAACGGGGGGGGGGGGAGGGCACGGGAGGAAGGGAGGGAATGGGAGAGGGACCTGGAACTGACTTGTGAAGCAACCTTGATTCTTATCTAAATTTAAACTGGAAAATAAAATAAAAAAAACTGTATCTTTAGCTAAGAAAGATGATTTTAACATGGAATCTTGTATTTTAAAAATTACACTACCTACTACAGAAGTAGTACATGACACCTAGAGCTTATGTGAATAAAGCGTGCTCTTAATAGTTATAAAGGTCACAGCAAAAAGAGTTATTAGGTTGCTTGAAGTTAACAGCACTGAGTTCAAGTTTATTTGGTTGCTCTAAGTTATGTTCACTGTGTAGAAAAGATGCCTTTATGAACTACTAAGATCAAGGAACAAATGCAGGGATCAGAGGACCAAAGTGATAACATAGATGGTTTCCAGATACTGATAGAAATAGTGGGGTCATTGAATTATGAGGTGGAGGAGAAGTAGAAATACTCACAGCAGCAGAGTAGACTAAGGAATTAGACATATTGAATTTAAGTTCATTTGTAATTAGCTGGATATGTATTTCTCAGAAATCTGTGGAGAAATATGATTTAATGTTGAATTGATAGTCTTCCATGTAAATAGTACTGTTTACAAGGATGCTTTGGTATGGGGAAGGGAGGGGGGAGTGAGCTGGGAGAAAGAGAGAGGGAGAGGAGGAGGGGAGAGGAGGACATAGGGGAGTAGGTAGGTTGAGTCAGGGGAAGAATAGAGGAGAGGAGGATGAGAGAAACCATAATAGAGGGAGCCATTATAGGTTTGAGACCAGATTTGACATTAGTGAGACTTCCAGAGGTCTACAAGGATGACACTAACTGGCAATTTAAGCAATAGTGGAGTGGCTAGCTTAAGTGGCCTCCCCCGATAATGGGATTGATGACCACCTTGTATGCCATCCTAGAGCCTTCATCTAGTGACTGATGGAAGCAGAGGCAGACATCCAATTGCAGAGAGGGATGAGTGATGAGCAAAGGAGTCAAGACATAGCTGGTGAAACCCACAGAGGCAGCTGACCTGAACAAGGGGGAGCTCATGGACCCTACTTGTGACTGAGAGGCCAGCATGGGACTGATCCAGATCCCCTGAACATGGGTGTCAGAGAGGAGGCCTCAGAAATTTATTGGGTTTTGGGTACTAGATCAGTATTTATCCCTGGTGTACAAATGAACTTTGGGAGCCTATTCCACATGGAGGGATGCTCTGTTAGCCTGAACACATGGGGGAAGGTCTAGTCCCTGCTATGGATGATATGACAACTTTGAAGATTCCCCCATGGGATCCCTCACCCTCCATTGGGAGCAGAGGTGGGATGGGATTGGGTATTGGGGGAGCTGATTGTGTGTGTGGGAGGACAGGAGGGAGAGGGATCTGGGCCAAAAAAGCTTGCTTCCCAATATAAATTTAAAAAGGATGCTTTGAGATTAATTACTATTTACAAACAATCATGTAATAAATGTTTTCTGAATTAGTTATGGACTAAGATATTGGAATTAGCCAAATAATAAAGATAATAATTGACTCAACATAAACAAGCTTTTTTAAATTTTATTTTACTTAGAAACAATCATATTTTACATATCAATATCAGTTCCCTCTTCCTCCAATCCTTCTATGTCCCCAATAACCCCACCATCCACTCTCCAGAGAGGATGAGGCCTTCCATGGGGGATAATAAAAGTCTGTCATACCATTTGAGAGACAGCCTAGGCTGGGAAAGTAACCTTTATAGGGAATGTGTTCCCAAAGTCCATTTGTGCACTGGAGATAAATACTGGCTCCACTGTCCGAGGTCCCATAGACTGTTGGCCACCTAACTGCCACCCACATTCAAAGGGTTTGGTTCAGTCTAACGCTGGTTCTTCAGCCTTACAACTGGGGTCCAAGTGCTTTCACTTGTTCAGGTCAGCAAGAATTTTTTTAACACAGAAGAAATACATGCATTAAAAAGAAACACATTGTTTATACATTGTGTCTTACTTGGGGTATATAATTTAAATTATTTAAACAGTCACCATTCAACATATTTAAGGTTATTCATTAAGTAAAATTAAACTGAGTATGTGTAAACAAGCAAACCCTGATTTAAGAAATTAATTATGAAGGCCAATGAAGCATACATGCTCAGTCACAGGAACTTAGATCTGAAGATGGAGGCTAGCATGGTTACAATTAGTTCAGATTGGCCTACACAGCGAACACGCGTTTCAGAAGAAAAATAATTGAGGGATAGCAGAGAAGAAGAGCTGAGAAATGTTAACAATCTGTGTAAGAAGATAGTAGGGAAGGTGGAGGGAAAAGACATGTAGTTGATGGATGGATAGTGAGCAAAGACTGAAAAAGGGGTGAAGAAAAAGACCACAATCATAAAATCATGAAAGTAGAATTGTTAACATATTAAGGGTAGTTAATTTAAAATAATTTTGTGTTGATTTACTTGTGGCATGTGTTATATGCGTGGAGGGCAGAAGATAGGCAATTGCCAGGTGTTTGCTTAGTCTTTTCTCCATGTGGGTTCCAGAGTTCAAATGCAGGTGCCCATGCTTGAAAGCCAGCACTCTTACTGACTGAGCTATCCCACAAGTCCTAGGACATAAGGAAGTATGAATGTCAGAGAAGGTAATTTACAACGAAGTTTGACAACAGTTAAAATGTTGGTGACAAATACCGGAAGAAAAACTATAAAATATAAATTAGTGAAGATATGCATAGCAAGAATAATGGAAACGCTTGAAGTAAGAGGTCATGTGTTAAGTTCAAATGCTACAAGTATAATAGATTAAAAAATGAGGAAAAAATAGAGAGGAGAGAGATTGGTATACAGTTTACTCCTGGGGTGCTTGTGTATTCTGTTTATGGTATGGGATTGGAGCCTCAGCATGGTTTATGAAATGAAGGGAAATAATTTAACCAATGTAGTAAAATACAAAAAATAAATATCAATGATTTATGGGAGGTTGTAGTAAAGTGTAAGTGTGCACATATGTATTTATGCAAATATATTCTGTATTATTTGACAATTATCTTTACTTTAAATAATCTTAAAGTCATAGAATACATAGAAAACCTCAAAAATTCAGTATTTTTTAATTATTTAATAAGTTTTATTTATGTACGAATGTTTAGGCTGCATGTTTTTCGTGCACTATATGTGTGCCAAGAAAGGCATCTGATCCCCTAGAACTGGAGTTGCAGACCCTTGTAAGAAGCTGTGTGGGTTCTGGGAGCCTAGGTCCCTTGCAAGAGCAGCAAATTCTCTGAACAATAGAGCTTTCTCTCCAGCACCTCAATACTACAGTAACAGGTGTAACCTTAAACCTCCAATATCAATATGCTAATGCTAAATAATAATACTATCGAGAAGTAGACTGAGCCCTTTATCCACAAATTATAAACTATGCCTTTAAGCATGTTAATGTAGTAAAACGCTATTCCTCAAAGGCACGGCCTTTGTACTATCTTAAGTCAAGTAAAGTGCATCCCCCATGCAAGCAATCCTAACTACATGTGGCTGATCACAAAAACAAAAGAAGAGTTTAAAAATCATTTGAAAAGAAGGGAAAGCTGTTGGGAAGAACAAAATATTTATTGGAGTTGAAGAGACATAGAGGAAATAATGAAGGGTAATGCAATAAATGTATGTTATAAGCATATGACATTATAGAAGTACAACAGAGTAAATAAGTAGAACATATTTATAAGATATCAGAAAAATTAACAACATCCAAGTAAAACACTTAATTTTCTTGAATGCAGGATGCATTTTATTAATACTAGCTCCAGAAAAGAATATTCAAATAAACACTTGATTTCTCATAGTGTATGCCGACAGTATTACAAAATTTGTTTTAGAAAAAGACAACATGCACATATTTTCACACAATTCAACTATGTAATGGAGATTCCAAAATCTATTATATTTAAATGATTTTGGAATTTCATCGCCTCATTTTAGTTTTCCAATTGTTCTGAAGCAAATTTGATATTGAACAAAAATCTTGGACAGAATTATATACAAAATAAAACTACCAAAAAACTTATTTTAAAATTTTCAACTCAAATTTTCAAGATCAAATGTTCACATGGCATCTATGAACACATTAAGAAGGAAAAAGAAAATTAATGTTGATATTTTATTAAAATGACAATATTAATACATACTACATAATTCATAGAAACATACATGGATGTCTTTGTGGTATAAAATATAAAATGGATGTTTAGCAATGAAGCATAGTCCTACAAAAAACTCCCGGTAATAGAAAATGTAGAGACTGAACCATGCAAAGCATCCAGTAGAGGGATTGGGACACCAACCCAGCCACAAAACCTTTGACTTACAATTTGTCCTGACTACAAGAAGTGCTCAGGTAAAGGGCACTTCTTGTGGGAGTGGTCAACCAATAGATGTTCCAACTTGAGACCAATGCTGGGAAAGGGAGGCCTTGCCTCACACTCTCTGGAGGGCCAGGTAGCGGAGGCTATATGGCCCAGGGACATAAGAAGAAAACAAACATATCTGGCAATAAAAAAGCAATGATATTATTCTTGATGATACTTTGCCCGTAGATCAGGACCCAGCATAATTGTAATCAGAGAAGCTTGGTTCAGCAGCTGATTGCAGCAGATACACAGACCCACAGCCAAATATTAGGCAGAGCACATGGAAAACTGAAGAAGAGTTGGGAGGATTGTTGGAGCCAGAGGAGTCAAGGACACCACAAGAAAACATATCAGAGAATCAACTAATCTGGAATCAAGAGGCTCACAGAGACTGAGGCCACAATGAGGAACTTGTGTGGGGCTGATGTAGGTCCTCTGTATATACATAGTGGTTGTGAAAATTGGTATTCTTGTGGGACGCCTAAAAGTGGGAGTGGGAGCTGTCTCTGACTCTTCTGCTTGCTTTGGGGATCCTGTTTCTCCTATTTTGTTGCCTCATTCTTCCTCAATGTAAGGGAACACACCTAGTATGATTGCAACACAATATGGTATGTTTGGCTCTTATTCCTAGGAGGCATGCATTTTTCTAAAGGGAAAAGGAGGAGGAGTGGATCTAGAGGAGAGAAGAGTTGGGTGGTTGGGGATTTGGAGGAGAAAAGGGAGAGGAAACTACAGTAGGGATGTAATATATAAGCAAAGAATATTTTTTCTCTTTTTAAAATTTAAATTAGAAAAAAGGTTGCTTCACATGTCAATCCCAGATTCTTCTCCCTCCCCTCCTCCCAAGCCCTCCCACCAAGCCTTCCAGCTCCCACACCCAGTCACTATCTCTACTCCTTTCTCAAGAGAGAGTGAGGCCCTCCATGGGGGGTATCCATAGTCTGTCATTTAGTTCAGGGCAGGGCCTAGGCCCTCCCCCAAGAGTTCAGGTTAATAATGTATCCCTCATTGTGGAATGGGCACCCAAATTCCATTTGTGTGCCAGGGGTAAATACTGATCTACTACCTGAGGCACCATAGATTGCCAAGGCCTCTTCACTGACACCCACATTCAGGGGATCTGAATCAGTGCCATGCTGCATATCCAGCCATCAGTCTGGGGTTCAAGAGCTTCCCCTTGTTCAGGTCAGCTGTTTCTTTGGTTTAAAAAATAAATTTTAAAAATGAAGTAGATGAGATAGTGATACAAACATAGGAATGATTCTAACTTTACATATCTTTATACCTTTATACTGAAATTCCCAACTATCATTAGTGAACCAATGCATAATTAGAAATTTTCAATTTTTAACAATAAAGCTAAAAATGTAAATGAATTGAAGCAACGGAAGAGACATTTTATTGTCATTGACATTAGAAGGGTTAGCTCTTATGTAAGTCTCTTTGGCCTGTTTTGCCTTATTGAAGTCAAAAGGAGATTTTCATTCACAGATTTTCTAAATTGCTTGAGCTACTTTTCAAATAGTACTTTTCAAATAGTGGATAAACTGAGAGATAATAGAATTATTGTTCAATGAATGCACTTGGAGATAATGTGAAATTCTAAATAATCCGTGACATTAAAGAGAAAAAAATTCTGAGTAGTTTATCAGCATTTGAAATTACTGCCTTAAACATTTCATAATCTGGTGGACATGCAAGGCATGTGTTCCTAACAATGCAATTACAAATGCTTTCATAAAAATGACAGGCAAAATTATCACCATGGCAAGAAATGCTCTCCAATAGAATAAGACGAAATGCTGCTCTATATGGGTGAGCTTGAAATCACTTCATGCTGAAGTAGCTCCATTAGTCCTTTGAATGACCTACATTTTTAATTTGGCATGAGACCATTTCAAGCTATGTAGTGAAACTAATGAGGCTGCTACAACTGTGCAAAGCAATAATCAACACTTCTTTATAGTGGAGAGTTTATTAAGTCCATGCATGAGGTGAACTACGACAGCTTTACTTTAAGAAAAGAGACATGCATTCTTACTGCTTTCCTGAATAAAAATAAATATTCTAAATATGTATGATGCCTGGAAACAGACCAGAATAATTAGTTACTTTTAGCCATCTAAGTAGCTCTAAAAAACTCACTCCTTGCAATGACTACAGAGACAGTTTTAGTGTTTCTTGGAATGCTTCTGCAACTATTGTGGAAACAATAGCCTGGTGGGAAACTAATGATCTTAGAAGACAGAAGCAACTGCTCTGAATTTGGACTGGGCATAAATGTGCACTTCCTCAAACTAAGCTTTTAATTTCTAGCCAACAGAATCTTGAAAGGGGACCATATTCCTCATGAATAAAATGTGATGAGTGAGAGCATAGCTAAGTATATATGAGTCTAACAAATAACGAAATTATTTGAACCCCTAAAAAATGATCTCATGTTCATCTAAGTATAGTAAATGACAGGGTAAAAAAGAAAAAGAAAAGCCAGGAAGAATCCACTGACACATCTCATTTTAGTATACTACTTCTTTTCTTCTCTACACACACACACAAACACACACACACACACACACACACAAACACAGAGGTTGCAGAGGGAAGAAGAGAAAGAAAAGGAGATGGAGGGGGGAGATAGAGAACTTTAGAAACACAACTTCCTCAATTAGTTTTAGCTTTTGGATTCATTTTCAATTAAGATCAAATATAGTTTTCCTCTGCTACTTGATTTCAATTCTAATACATATACACAAATATTATGAGACAGAGTCTAGATATGAAAACCATACTGCACAACATTCAATATCAACCCAGATAACCACATATTCATGGCATCAACTAGGAAATTGCCTTTAAGAATGCTAGTACTTGGAATAAATAAGTGTATTCATACTACTAGGAAATTGTGACTTTGAAAGCTCTAAGAAAGATCAGTTACCTAACAAGTGAGTTTTGAAAAAAGACATCTCAAGGTGTATTTATTGAGCAAAGTGCTGGACGTTGACTGAATCAATCAGAAGGAAACAGGTTAAGTCCTTCTAAAGCCATGTGGCAAGGCAAAGGAGACAGAAAGAACAAGAGGTGCATAGGAAACTAGTCTTGCCTCTTTATTAAGATGTATACAAGAAATGGAAGTATATTTCAAGGTGAGGGTCTTAGAAACACTGAACACAACGTTGCTAAATGTGAAATGTGTGTAATAAATTGAGACAATCCACAAAAATCATGGAGCAGTTCTGAACCATTTGGATGTTCCATCACTCTTACTTATAGACACAAGTTTTATTCTTTATTATTATAATCCTAACACCCTATATATGCTTTTCTAGCTGGATGTTGCTTTTAGCAAAATAAAATTGTGAATGAAACTATTGTCTCATAAAAATAAGTTCTGTAACCTATGTGGTCAATATAAAGTGTAGATAATCAAATGATAAGAATAAGGCACATAACATGTGAGGGGTCCTCTTATTTTATTTGGTCTGAAGAAAATAACATTGAATTGTGGATATTTTGTAGTAATTCAATAGGTCCCTAAATAGTAATATAAATGGCACACATTAATCAACTGAATAACTTGAATAACCAGATATGTTTATGGCTCACTATAAGTGATCCTTAGGTCTTTTTCTACTGTTAACTATATAAATCTCTAAATATTTTCCAACAGCCCAGAGATGCAGGATAGAACCAAACATGACTGGCAAAAAAGTCAATGAAAGCATTCCTAATGACATTCTGCTGTACTCATGGATCATTGCCTAACCTAATTTTCATTACAAAGGGCTCATCTAGCAACTGATGGGAGCATATGCAGAGGCCCACAACCAGATATTAGGTGGAGCTGGGGGAATCCTGTGGAATAGAGGAAGGATTATGGGAGCCAGAGAGATGAACTAAATCACAAGAAAACCCATAGAACCAAATAACCTGTGCTCATAGGGGATCACAGAGACTGAACCAACAACAGCGAGCTTACATGGGACTGACCTAGGCACTTTGCACATATGTTACAGTTGTGCAAATTGGTCCACTTGTGGGAATCTTAACAGTGGGGACAGGGGCTGTATCAGACTCTATTATCTGTTTGGGGAACCTTTTCCCCCTACTGGGTTGTCTTTTCTAGGCTTAATAGGAAAGGAGGTGCCTTGTCTTACTACAGTTTGATACACCATGGGAAGCCTGCCCTTTTCTGTGGAGAAAAGAAGGAGTGGAGGGGGGAGATAGGTTACTCATAAGGAATGGGAGGAGGAGAAGGATGAGAAACTGATTGTGCTGGGGAAATTAATTAAATAATCTAAATTTTAAAGAAGAAAATTAAAGATAACACTTATAAATGCAACAACACAGCTCTTACCTAAAAGGGAGTAAGAGATTATTTATTCCAGAATCAAATATGAGTGAGTGACCAAGGCCCAGGTAAATGGCGCTAGTAAACTACTCAGCTTCCACATTCCAGTGTGGAGGCAATACTATGACATTTGTAGCTTCAGAACAAATAATGTCATAAACTAAGGCTACTATAGAATACATTGGTGGGTAGAGCACAGAAACAGGTCACAGGCAGGCAGGTAGGCTCAGGTACTACCTGATAGCATTCCTACTCTTTTCATTGGTAGATAATTAGAATTTTGTTAAGTTAGCTCATTCTAAAGTTTTTTAGCTGCTCATCAAGATGCTACATTGACACAGCCCTGGACAAAGAATGACTATTTTGTGGGCTAAATAGACTCAAAAATAAATTTCCATTGGGACACTGTGTCTCTTAACCTCTCTACATTTACTGAAGTTTCAATTACTCAAGTTTGTGCACAGCTTCTTCCCAGGAATTGTCTTTCTCACCCCATTTCTGAAATCTACATTCTGTTATTTTTCTCTATTCATTATAAACATTCTTTTCCTTAACATGTTTCTGATCTTTGATTCAGAAGGATAGTCATTATAACAGTTTGTAAGCTACTGTTTTTTACAATAACATTATATTATAAGAAATCTAGCCATATCTAAGAATGATACTTAAGAAATCAAAATACTAGCCAGGTGTTGGTGACCCAAACTTTAAAGCCCAGCACTCGGGAGGCAGAGGCAGGCAGAGCTTTATGAGTTTGAGAGGCCAGCCTTGTCTACAGAACAAGTTCCAGGACAGGCTCCAAAGCAATACAGAGAAACCTTGTCTGGAAAAAAAAACAAAGAAAGAAGGAAAGAAAGGAAGGAAAAAAGAAAGAAAGAAAGAAAGAAAGAAAGAAAGAAAGAAAGAAAGAAAGAAATCAAAGTACTACCTTTCTATGGGCAGGAGAGATGACTCAGTGGTTAAATGCTCATACCACTTTTGTAGAGGACTAGAGGAATCCTAGTACCTGCATAGAGTAGCTCACAAGAAATAGCCTGTCACTCCATTTCTGAGGGACCCTCTACTTGTGGCTTGCACAGTAACCTGCACCCATAGGCATAGATATAAACTTTTTAAAAACATAAAAATATGATTTATTTTTAAAACACATAATGCAAAATCTCAGTAGCATCCAAAAAGTGTTAAAAGCTGGGCAGTGGTGGCTCATGCCTTTGATCCCAGCACTAGGGAGGCAGAGACAAGAGAATCTCTGTGAGTTCCAGGCCAGCCTGATCTATAGAGTGAGTTCCAGCACAGTCTCCAAAGCTGAAGAGAAACCTTGTTCAGAAAAAGCAAAAAAAAGTGTTATGAATAATAAAACAATTTATAAATAATAATAAAAATGATCATTGTTCAGTTAGGTTGTGTTTTTCCCCCATGGTACTTATTAATTTGGTCAAAAGAGATATTTTTCAAATTTTTCTTTCTGCACTTTATTTGCTTGTAAAGGTCTAATTCTTAAATTTTGCTAACACATTTTTTATTTGACTTGTTACTCAGAATATGGGAGAACTAGATCTAGAGCTCAGCTCTTTTAATATGTGTGCTATCAGATATATGAATAATATTAACACATAAAATACAATCTGTCAAAATTTATTGAACAAAGGGTATCAAGCATTTCAATTCAATATACACCAGAAAGAGATGACTGGTTCCTTTTGCTGAAGACACTACACATCTTTGATGCAAGATATGAAATATCCAAACTGTAATTGAACCAGGATCTTTCTCCCAGTTAACTAATATTTGTAATGCTAGAAGTTCCTATGTAGGCTTCTGGGAGGGAAAGGCATTATTACCTACATATGAACATTGTAAACTAAAATACAAACAGACAAGCCCATATGTGCCACTGGTGCAATAGTGCCACTAATGTTATGATAGAAAGCTTTGTCACTTAGATACAATCCAGAGTTATCTGAGAGGCGATTTTCAGTAGGGGGCTGTCCAAAATACTTTGACCTGTGAACATGTCTAATAGGGGTTTTCTTGCTTGTTAAATAATATGGAAAGACACAATTCATTGTGGGTCATACCATTCTCTAGGAAATATGTCCTGAACTTCGTGAGAGATGATAAATCAAACAAGTAGGTACGTTTTTATTCTCTCTTTGTTTCTGACTATGGATATGATGTGACTAGTTGCTTGAGTTCCTGCCTTAACTTCCACAAAATGATGGACTGTGACCTGAAATTCTATGTTAATACTTTTCTTCTCAAAGTTCCTTTCTACAAGTTTCTTGTCACAGCAACATAAATGAGCCTAGAACTGTTATGACAGTAATGACCCAGACATGTGGTGCATTTGAGGCTCCTCCTCAAGATGGGTCCACATAATGGAGTCAAAGGCCCATGACTGAGGATGCCATAGGCCTGGAAAATGGGATCACCACATTATTGCTCATCTAATTTGACAGTACATCAAACACCCTTCTAATTATCAATACATACTCCCACAGATTAATGCTACCATCAGCCATAATCAGAGAGGCTTCTCAATGATTATCACAGAAGGAAAAGAAAGGCTATACAATCTAAAAATCAGGGAGAAGGACTGACAAAATGCTAGTTCTAGGAATGAAACAAGCATTAGAACCACAAATCTACAGAATTTGTGGACGCCCGCAATGGGTGTTAGATGAATAACAATGTCCTTCTTCAAAGGGACTTAAATCTCTCTGTAGAAGTATTGGCTGCTCAACTTTTCTGCTTGAGGGGGAGCCAATAACTTCAGATGTGTAACTACTGATGAGTCTACCAGTCTCCATCAGATAGTTCCACATCCTCATTCATACAGATAACTAGGGTTATACCAGATAAGTCAGAAACAAAACAAAAAGTTGCAAAGATGGGAAAGAGAGTGTTGACATGAGTGGGGAGGAAGAAAGAGGGGGTGTATGTAAGAGCTATTAGATTGCATTGTATACACTTAGGAAATCGTCTAACAACAAAAAGAAAATACTAGGAAGATAGTACATAATATATCTTAGTATTTTTATGTTGACCACAAGGCAATAGAACAATTATTTGTCATATTGATATAAATGAAACATTAGTTTAAAAAATATGTGTCCAGCCTGGTCTACAGTGCAATTTCCAGGTCAGCTAGGGTTGCTACACAGAGAAACCATGTTTGAAAAAAATGTGTCCAGTTTTAGTTTTTCTTTGGGTAACAGAAAATGCTAAATTGTATATGGGACTCAATTTTACCTTATATTAATTTTTTTGATATTAACAAACCGATATTTATAGGAACAATGAGTTTAAGGAGTTGATATTCATGACTTACTGATTGAAGTGGGATCTAGAACTGATATTACCTCTAGTATAATACATCAAGTTGGCTAAACAGAATGAATATCTTCAATATAAAGTTCACAAAATTATTTCATTTAAAATGATTCAGTAATGAAAATACTTCCATTAGTTATTTCTAAAATTTGACTATTGAATATTCTCATAATTGACATACAAGTTCTTCATTGTGAATTAGCAGGGAAAAGTCACAAAATTTAAGTTTTAGAGAAATGTTTGGTTACAAAATATTAATGTATTATTACTATTTATTTTCAATAGTTTCAAAGCATATTTACATTCACACATTTTCTTTTCATCCAAGACCCCTTTTTTTGTTGAGTATTCTTTAAAGGGAGGAGGGAGGTCTCATAGGGACTGTATGGCGGCTGCTTCCAGAAAACCGCATTTTTTCACTTTTTCAATAACAACTTATTTTATGTGGAACATTTCTAGCCAAACTTCAAAGAGTGCATGCTTTAATAGCTTAGTAGTGGGACCGATTTTATTTTTGCTTTAAAATTTATCCTTGAGATTTGTACAAAGAGCAGAATTTCTTTAAGTTTCTCTTTCAAGTAGAGATGCATGCTGTCCTTTAATGTATCACAATGTCTCATTAAATGTTTAAAATATACTTTTGGTCAAAGAATATTGTTATCTTTAGAGGGTGAATTTCTGCATCTAGATAAGTTAAGATTTCCTCTTTGTATACATTCCTATAAACTGCAGAGCATCTTCCATTTTATTCTTTAAGAAATTATTATCTTATAAAACAGTGCTAGGTATAGTGAAAATACCTAGATATTCATTAAATGACTTTACCACTTCATTTCTTACGAGGCTCTACCGGTTAGGACCTGGCTTACTGCAATGCTAAACTATCATTATTCTAATTTGACTCTTTTACTACATAAAATTGTGTATTTTGGAATAAACATTACTTTAGAATTTGTTTCTAGATCACAGACACAGCATTAGTCTGAGGTCAAAGAATATAGGAACTACACCTTAAACATACATCTTCCTCAATAATTGGATATGGCTTGCTATTTGTCCTATGTATGTATGATTGGTAGCATTTCATTCATCATGAACACTCAAATACAGAAGCATATATAACCTTTACATAGATTATGTTTTGAAAACTCTTTAGATTATTAGACTTAGTTAGGAATGTTCATAGTTTTTATATTTTCAATTTTTTGTGTCAATATTAGGCTCTTTCTCAGAGTACATCAATAATATCTAGAATTGTATAAGCATGAAACAGACCCACAGCATCTCAGAAAAGCAGCATAGTAATCGATTGAACCAAGAAACGAATCTCTATAGTTGTTGGTCCAGAATAAGATGAAGAAGATTTATGATGGACAGCTTTTCTAATGTTTACCTCTAATTCTAGTACAAAATCAGTTACAAAAAACTAAGCAAATATACTAGCTAAACCAATCACAGAACACATTTAATTTTTCTTACCTTTAGAACCCCCATGAAAATTTCCAAGAAGGGAATAACTGATGCCTTCCATACTTTTCCAAGCCATATCTTCTGACTTTCAAGTCTCATCCCTCCCTGGCTGTCTTTGTGGTGCTAATCAATGCAGTGGCAATTGCTGATACCAATCTTGCAAAAATGGCTTTATGCTCTCTTATTCTACCATCTTGTATTTCTATATTTCAAAATCGTATCTGTATTTTAGTGTCTTATGATAAACTCAGAATTGTTGTCAATATACTTTTGTTGTTGCTTAAATTTAAGTTTATTAGGGGGACTTTTTGATTAATTTACTCTTTAATATTTCTATTCAGTTCACCCACTTTAAAGTAATGCTGTATTTCTTTCTTTTTTAATTTTTAAAAATTTTTAATTTAAATTAGAAACAAGATTGCTTCACATATCAATCCCAGCTCCCTCTCTTTTTCCCTCCCCTCCTCCCACTCTTTCCCACTAACCCTTCTCCCCCAATCCCCACTCCTTTCCCCAGGGAGGGTGAGGCCCTCCATGGGGGTGTCCATAGTCTGTCATTTCATCCAGGGCAGGGCCTAGACCCTCCCCCAAGGGTCCAGTCTGAGAGGGAATGTCATTGTGGAATGGGCACCCAAAGTCCATTTGTATGCCAGGGATAAGTACTGATCTACTACCCAAGGCCCATAGATTTCCTAGGCCTCCTCACTGACACCCACATTCAGAAGGTCTGGATCAGTCCCATGCTGGATTCCCAGGCATCAGTCTGGGATTCAAGAGTTGCCCTGGCTTATGTCACCTGATTCTGTGGGTTAAACAAGCCCAGGCTTGACCCCTATGCTCATCATTCCTTGCTCTCTGTCTCTGGGATCCTTTAAATATGCGTAGTGTTTAGCTGTGGCTGTCTGACTCTGCTTCCAACAGACACTAGTTGAGGGTTCTGTTTCCCAGACTCTCTGGCCATGGGATTGTATGTTGGCACTCCTCTGATCCAATTCTAAAATCTATATATGAGTGAGTACATACCATGTTTGTCTTTTTGTGACTGGGTTACCTCACTCAGGATGGTTTCTTCTAGTGCTATCCACTTGCCTGTAAATATCAAGATTTCATTGTTTGTTTTTTTTTTTTTTTGCTGAATAGAACTGCTTTGAGTAAATGTACCACATTTTCCCTATCCACTCTTCAGTTGATGGGCATTTAGGTTGCTTCCAGGTTCTGGCTATTACAAATAAAGCTGGTATGAACATAGTGGAACAGATGTCCTAGTTGTATGAATGTGCTTCTTGAATTCTTTGTAAATTTTGGAGATTAGCCCTCTGTCAGATGTGGGATTAATGAATATCTTTTCCCATTCTGTTGACTGCCTTTTTGTCTTGCTGACTGTGTCCTTTGCCTTACAGAAGCTTCTCAGTTTCAGGAGGTCCCATGTATCAACTGTTGACCTCGGTGCCTGTTCTACTAGTGTTATGTTCAGGAAGCAGTCTCCTGTACCAATTCGTTCAATGGTACTTCCCACTTTGTCTTCTAAGACACTCAGTGTGGCTGGATTTTTTACTATTATTATCATACTTGTTTCAACAACTATTTTATTTTTCTTGGAATTTTAACATTGTTATGAATAGAGTTCTTATAAGTATTTAATTATTTTCTTCAGCAAGTTATTAGTACACAGAATTTTCCAAACAAATATGATTTTTATGTTCACAATACAACTTTTGAAAACATTTTGCAAAGGAATTGAACATGACACATTTTTTTATTAAGTCCTGAAGATCCACAAAAGTCAGTGAGTTAAAAAAATAAGCAAGTTTTTCTGTTGCATATCTAATCTAGATTTACACACCTGGTTGAAAGAAAATGCCAACAGTGGGGGTGTAATATGTATTTGTACTTAACACTTTTACTTACTTACAGTTAAGTTAAATAGGATTTTATCTTACATTTAAAAATTAGATTATAGATCTTTTTAATTAAAAGAATTGGATTATGGATCACCAGAACATAATTGTAGTCAACTAAATTATAGTCCTTCTGCACAAAAAATGTTATTTTTTGTACTATTCTCCTCCTGCCTTTAATTAGCAGTGATTGTTAGGGAAATTTTTCCTATATTATAGCTTAAGGTTACACCACAATGTAAATCTGTTGTAATTCACATTAAATTAAAATATTTATAAGTCATGTATGTTTATTTGACAAAACAACATAGGGAAAATCTAGAAAAAATGGGGTATGTGCATTTTAATAGGTATTTACAACAGTTGAAAGGAAGTATTTGTTTAAATGCAGATAAGTAATAAACAATTCCTTGGAAGAACTCAAGTTTTCATATGTACCACCACCCAATTGCTGTGTGGATATGTTATGGATTAAGGACATTGAAACCTTTCAGTCATGTCCCGAGAGTAGTATTAATTTGTGTCTTGTAAAGATCTGATATGTTTTCTGGAAGTACAGACACTAGATGCAGTCTCCTATGATTGTGAGATAGTTTGTTCCATTATCTAGTGAGATGATTGTAATAACTTCAGTATATCAGTGTTTGGTTTGTATTATAGTAATTGAACTCAGTGTAACCTGTAGATATCTGATCATATTACCACTGGAACACACCACCAGTCTTTAGGAATACAATAATTGTTAAATGCTTCTTCATTGCCTAGTCTCTAGTAAGTACATTTTGGTCATTAGTTATCATTGTGACACAGCTCCTGCACTGAATCTTGACAATAACATTGAACATTAGATTTATGTTTTAGATGTTGTCTGATTTTTTGCATGATACATTCAAGATATAATTGATTCCTCATTGCCATTTTCTGACTGGTAAAATTAGTCAACAATTAGGTAAAATTTCTAAGCCCTATAAGCAAAAATTTCAGAAACAAATATTTAAACCTAGAAAATTACTTATTCAGCGGTAGACATTCACAAATAAAACTGAAAACTCTTGGGCTAATCTCAGAAGATCAAAAAATCAACCTGTATCTACTTTTGTCAAGATTTTATACAATGTTCAGAATTAAATGAACCTTGCATTTCTTAGTAGCAGAGACGTCAAATCACTGAGGACACACATACTATCAAATTATCCTATTCTTTGGAGTAGAATATATGAGGTTTCTTAATAATATTGACAAAATTATCTCACGGAAGGCTTGGTTTCCAAGTGCAAAGCAGCTTTATTTTGTGGTCTACATAGCTATTGACATCCAGTAAGAATCACTTCAGCAATAAATACTGTTGTTTTTGAATAAATATGAATAATCTAATTACAAAGCAGCAAAGTTTGCAAAAATGCTTAATATAAAATAGTTACTTAATTGCCAACCTTCTCAGGAAATCCCCTAACACTACTCCTCCCTAACAGTTGTAAGATTGCCATTTTATAACTTTCAAACTTTTACTGATAGACAATCTCTTTTTTGAGACATTATCATAACCTGTGTACTCAGATAGAAAACAGTCTGCTAATAAGGAATGATAATATGACTGAAACATGACACAACAATGCTGATGTATGCTTATTTATTAGGAGGACTCACACTGACAAAGTTATAGACTAGGCAGGTCGACAGTAGTACCAAGAATATAAATTCTAAGATGTAGGGCAGTGTATAATATCAGAATCAGAGACAATGGGAATGTGCCTTACAAAGGTTATAAACTTTACAGGCTAATATGCATGACAGTAGCAAAAGTCAAGAGAGACTTAGAGGAACTGTGAATTTTCACAGAAAAAGAGCAAAAGGTCCCATCACACAGAAATACTAAAACTACTCGACAGCTATTTGGCTTAGTCCCAGGATTTCTAATTGATTTCTGATGAATATAGCAGCTATTCACGGTGCACCTTTCCCACATCTTGCAGGTCGGATGAGATAATTGCTATCATCTGTTGTGGATGTGAGATGCCTTGTGGAGGGAAAGCAGAAGGTCCTACCTAGCAAATGAGGCCTATCTGAACTGAAAGATGGATATATTGTGCTATTCCCAACCTTCATAAAAATTGTGTAATTATCAAAGGAAAACACATTTATTAACTTCATACTGATATGTTTCATTTATACATTTTAATTTAGACTAGAGTTTTTGGCTCAGAAAGAAAATTCAGCTTCATTATCAATGCCTCTTTTTAGCTAAAGTACTTCTATCCATGCTCATTTGTGAGAGTAAAAGTATGCACTAATTAAGAATAAAACCCTTCTGTTAAGGAACCACGGTTGCCATGAGATTACTCTCTAATGTGGTGTTTCATTTAAATTTAAAACTTTGGCACTATCAAATCATAATATACAATCAAAATTACACTAATCAGTGTGTACTTTATAAATGTATGAAATTATCAAAGAGCTGATTCAATGAAAGTTATTTCAAAAGTGCACAGAACGCTATCTTTATTTCTGATATGGCAAGAGAAGAAAAAGGTGAGGTTGATTTTAAAGGCTGGGTATAGGGACACTTCAGAAATAAACTATTAGGAAATAATACTATTCATAAAGATGAACACTGAAACACAACATACCTTAGAATTGCACCAATACAGCACTATAGTTTAGATTCTACAAAAATTATTTGCAGACTTGGTGAAAAAAATGATTTCAAAAGGATTTCTCATAAATTTCAGTAGTAAATCTGTTTGTAAGTTGTGCAGTGCATAATGTTTGTCTCACCACATTTATCTTTTAATGTTGAGTGATGGATATAAAATACAGCATATTTTATTGATGACTGATGACTCAGTCATTCAGTCTTTTGCTGTAACTTAAGCCTTCTTGTTCCTCAGACTGGTTGTTTGTGTTTTGTCTTCATGAACCTGTCACATATAAGGAACTCCTATTACAGAAAGAAAAACGCATTACATTGCCTCAAAAAATCCACCTTCTAATTGCTTTTTAATTTTTTGAGATTTTTCTTTCTTTTCATATTGGGTATGTCTGTTTGTCTGAATATGAATATCTGTACATAGAGGCAGTGCCTGTAGACACCAAAAATAGCAACAAATTCCCTGGAACAGGAGTTACAGAGTATTGTAAGTGGCCAAAGGTGCTGGGAATTGGATGAGAATCTTCTGGAAGAGCAGATAGTGCTCTTAATGACCAAGATATCTCTCCAATCCCTTCACTGTTTATAAAGCTATTTTGGTATTTTTCTTCAATACCAGTCTTCCTCACAGAAACTTCATCATAAAACCCTATATTTTCTGGAATGAAGGCACAATGCTTTAAAAGTATCCTACATATAATCTATGATGTGAAAAGAATATGTGGACACGATGAGACAATCTATGAATTCTTTCAAGCCTACTTCTATTTTTCATTGCTAATTGCTTTCCTTTTAGTGTCCATATATGTCATCATATGTCTTTGTTGGCAAATTTAATTTACATATATCCAGAGAGTGTATTTTGAACAATATTTTCTCATTCTTATCTTAAACAGTGGGCATTTTTTAAAGTCAGAAACAAACAAAAATTCAGAGAATAAGGGTTTTGGATATTAGGAACAGACAAGAAATTGACTAAGGCAAGCATTTTCTCAAGCTTTGTGGACTGACAGTCATTGCTGGCACACATAGAGAGGGTTAAGTCAGTATTTTCAATATGGAAGCACTTTTCTTTCAGTAGAACTGCTAATACCTACAGTTACTCTACCCAGTTGTTAAGTCATGTATCATAATCAATGAAGGAGAAAACCATATTTTCTTTCTCATGAAAATAAAATACACCAAGAAAAAAAAGCACATATCTCCTTCATCTTTTACAGGTTAGAGCATATTTTTCTACATTATACAAGAAGAACAAGACTTTGGAGGTAAATGGTGAAAATTGAAATCTGGTTTTACATAGGATTTCTAGATAAGCTAGTTTAAAATAGAGGCATTTTGCTCTTTCCTTTAAATTTAGGGTAAAATTAAAGAAACTGTATTAAAAATGGAATGTAATATAAACATTTGGTTGTGACTGTCACACATCTGATCATTGGTCATGCTGTTGAAATTCAAAGACTAATTCAACTACCAAGCTCCTCCAAGTACAAGAAAAACAAAACAGAACAAAACAAAAACTGAACTATCTTCTTTCAATCCCCACCTATTCTTCAGTGGGAGGTTTAAATACATGGTCAAAGTCTTTCTGGCAATAATTAATATGACAATCAGGGTGTTATGGCAGCCTGACAGGCTTAGCCTAGTCTTATGTACACATTTCTGTGACAAAATATAGGGCACTGTGGCCTCCATACCTGTATGATGAATACCAGTTAATGTGAAAAATGTTGTAAAGAAGCAACAAAGTCAGAGCATTTTAAGGCAGTTGATTTTCATCTAATCATGATTTTGCTATGTCCTAGTAGCATACATTTTGACAAGCAAGAATTAGAAATATGTATATTTTTGCAGTCATCCAGGATTGTATAAAACATTTTCTAAAACACTGTACCCCGCTACTTCTCAAAATGTCTTTAACTCCAACATCTTACAATATAACAGGAGACATAGTTGTCTAGATGAATGTTTAGGTAAACGAAAACTTGACAGGTAGTTGTTTGAAGTTTAAATTGGCTAGTGGAGAATGAAGCCAATTATAATGGTTCCTTGTGCTTTACCAGACATACCAATTACAAACTGTGTAAAAAAGCTCGGGAGATCAGGCTTCACCAAATACTTCATGTATTCATCGCAAAGAGCAATAGGAAGAAAATAAGAGAAGGAGAAAAGAAAAGAGGAAGAAAAGCTCAACAATGAACTCCCTAACAATATTGCATTCATATTATCATTTTCAGCTCCTAAAATTATGATAATTACTGAATGTTTAGCAATAAATTTGTCAATAACATGATCACAACCAAGTATTATTAAGTTGAATTAGATTTAATAGACTATATTCAAAGATGCAGTGAGAAATGCTGTTGCCATGATCACCCAAGAGACAATCTCAACAGACTGGTTGCAATAATAGAAACAAAAAGAACCAATTTAATTTTTAGAATTTAATTTTCAAACACTGGAATAATCACTAAATGATATTAACATAAATATGAAATGAATTAACCAATAAGCTTCAAGATTGTGCAAAATTTAAAAAGAATGAAAAGAAGTTATTGAAGAAAATGGAAGTCTCAGACTTGAACAAATATATCTAATAACTAAACATAACTGCATTAGATTGAGCAGAATAAAAAGACAAATGTTGTGAAATTATTTTCTGAGGTTATTGTGACTAGATGTAATTTTCTGTTTCCCACTAGAGAAGGCCAGTGAGCTGGATTACTCAAGGGGATCAACATTAGAAAAATTGTGCTCAAATTGATAATAAGAAAAGAAATAATTAAATGTGTCAATATGTATTCACCAAAAACATCTATGGAGCATGGAATAGCTACTTGAAGAAGTAATGTCTTAAATTTAAAAAGAAATGGATGGATAGGAATATATACCTACAAGGGACTCAACATGCTTCAAGAAAATTAATTCACAGAAATGTAGATCAGGAAAAGTTAAAATTAAGGTAAGAATAAGCTAAAAATTAAACATATGCAATATATGGGATAATATCAAACCTCCAAAAGAAACAAGTACACTTTGGATGATGTATAAATAATATTTACATGAAACTTGAGACACAGATGAAATAATCAAGGTATAAGTGGTCAAATTTATGTTGGCATGTAAATATGACATTCAGAATTTACAAAGCAATAAAGAAAAAAGATATAGTTTATCAAGAAATGTGACAATGAAAACAGAAAGACTAATGTTAAAAGGATATTGCATGTTTCTTATTCACATCAACTTCATTGTGAATGCAATACATGGTTTATACATGTCATCAAGATTTTTCAAATATGTGCTGAATACTTGCAGATAGATAATAATATTAAGATTTATATAATGAAACATACAATGTCTTAAGGTTGTTCCTGGAAGACGAATAGAAACACATATTTATCCATGAAGTACATTAACAGAAAAAGGGATCAAGTCTACTTTTGGGAACAAATGTGCTTATTACAGTTATATAAAACAGAATGGATATCTTATAGCTATGCTGCATATAGACACTTATACCACTGAGAAATTCAATCACAGTTAACTAATTATCTCTGAGGCAATTTCAGGTTTGGGGTGTCATGAAGAGGTCAGGAAGACCCACAACTAATCAAGGTGTAAAGAATAAGAGACTGCTCAGAACCTACATTCAGTGGCTGATGAAAGGAGAGGCAGACTCCCACGGCTAAACAGTGAGTTGAACTCAAGAAATCCAGTGACACAGAGGGAGGACTGATGACCACAGGGGTTAATACTGGTCTGGTTTAATTCTCTGAAACAGCTGACCTGAAAAGGGTTAGCTCTTGAATCCCGGACTGATGCCTGGGAATCCAGCATGGGACTGATCAAGACCCCCTGAATGTGGGTGTCAGTGAGGAGGCCTAGGTAATCTATTGAGGCTTGGGTAGTAGATCAGTATTTATACCGGGTATACAAATGGACTTTGGGCTCCCATCCATCAATGAGAGATGCACTCTCACCCTGAACTCTTGGGGGAGGGTCTAGACCCTGCCCTGGATGAAATGACAGATTATGAACACCCCCATGGATGGCCTCACCCTCCCTGGGGAAATGAGGGGATATTGGGGGCATTGGTAGGAGGGCACGGGCAGAGGGGAGGGAAAGGGAGAGGGACCTGGAATTGACATGTGAGGAAACCTTTTTTCAAATTTAAATATATATATATATATATTATTTATAAATTTAAATTTATATAAAGATATAGAGAGTTTGGGTTTGTTGTGTCTTCATTCTCATTGAATTCTCGGAAGTCTTTAATTTCTTTTTTATTTCTTCTTTGACCCAGGAATGGTGCAGTTGTGCATTATTCAATTTCCATGAGTTTGTAGGGTTTCTGCAATTTGTGTTGTTGTTGAATTCTAATTTTAACGCTTGGTGGTCTGAAGAGATGCATGGAATTATTCCAATTTTTTTGTAGCTGCTGAGGTTTTATATGTTGCCAAGTATGTGGTCGATTTTTGAGAATGTTCCATGTGGTGGTGAGCAGAAGTTATATTCTTTTTTATGGGGATGAAATGTTATATAGATGTCTGTTAATCCCAGTTGGCTCATTACTTCTACTAGACCCTTTGCTTTTTTTCATGAGTTCCTGTCTGGTATTTCTTTCTAGTGGTGAGAGCAGGGTGTTGAAGTCTCCCCCTATAAGTGTGTGGGGCTTTATATGTGATTTAAGTTTTAATAATGTTTCTTTTATGAAGAAGACCAGGAATCTGGGGTGCTTAGCCTCCCACCTCATCCCCTGGTCCCTTTGCTAGAAGAGGAGACTTGAGATCTGGGGTGCTCCTGCCTGGATGGGAAGCTCTGTGGCTGTCTCCAGTCACTGGGAGGCATGCCCTGGATCTGGGGCCTTCTTTACCTGTATCTTTTGGTTTCCTGGTCTCATTGGTGGAAGAGAAGTCCTGGAATCTGGAGTGCATTGGCTCCAGCCGGGATGGGAAGCTCTGTGCAGTTCCCAGGCAATCCTAAGGCACTGGAATGCAGGCCTGTGTGCAGGGCCTGTTTTACCTGGTCCAGCAGGACCAGCTAGTCCCCTGGTCTCCTTGGTGGAAGAGAAGACCTGGGATCCAGCAATTTTGACTCCTTCAGGGAAGGGAAGCTCTCTGGCCGTCAAAACTCTCTATATTTTGATAGTGCATTTGAAAGTACTATATACCAAGAAGTTTTTATTCTTTCTGATACTTTTCCCCTGAAAATGCATTACAAAATGCTTCATCATTGATGAGACATATCTACTTATTTTGGGTTTTCATTGGTTTTGTGTTGGGAGAATCAGACTAGTACATGGTTCATAAATATACATCTGAAAATTTGGGAAATTTGTCACTAGAAGTATTGGAAGAGTTTTTGGCATGGTGCAGATTTTGAAGGAACAGACTACAAACCATAAATCCATTTATTTATTTCATAAATTGAAAAACCCAATGGCTCATGTACAGACACGCTAGGAGAATAGATATGACTTTTCTAGGCAGGGAAATGAAACCCCAGTCTCCCATGATTAATTTCCAGTGTTCTCCCTGATGTTTTTTAATGATTATTTTTACTTTAAAAGTGTTGTGCTCTTACAACTGAGTTCCTAACCTCTGTAGAGTCAATACTTCCCGTGTTGTCAATTGTAGATCAACTCCACAACACTTAATCTGATTTGTTCCTGTGCTTGCATGCTCTACAAAAATGCTCAGAACTCAATCACACCCTCACTCATGTTGGGAGTCAGCTGCAGATGCCCTTATGACATAAATGGGAACTTCAGGTTCAGCTTACTAAAGCTACCTGTGTAACTTCCAGTGCAATCTTGGAGCACACTGAATGAAGCTAGTATGCCTACTGTCATGAAAAACTCTGGAAGAAATGCTAAACCAAGGTGTTGCTCTTGTGAAGGACTACAGATTAGGGGAATGGATTATGAAACACAACGCATTAAATAGTGATTGAAGAAGTTGCTTCCCTCAGGAGCTATGAACAAGATCCTCGGATAAAAAAATTTATGGGCATTAACTAGATTAGTAATTTCAAATTTTTCCTGACTAACTTTCAGTACACATGCATACTTCTATGTTGGGCCCTAGCCCCCACAGGGTCTCTGAGTTGTTTGTCAGCAGATGTCCACAGGTGCATACTCTTTTCTAGTCCTGGCTTACTGCCCCCACATTTTCCCTCTGACATCCACATTTAGCAAGAGGAAAACAAATCTCTTCCACCTGGGGTTTTTCCCCTGTGCTGTAAACCTGTATGTAAGGCTCCTCCCTCCCTACAAGGGAGAGACCTCTTATCACTTGCAATAAAGACACACACACATATACACATTCTCCTGACAATAAAGGCAGTGCATGCATTCTCTTAGTACAAGCAGCTGGTCATCTTGTCTTTCTTTTCCTGATACTTTGGACTTGCTTGTGATGCAGGTGCCATACTTTTATAGGAATCAAGGTTTTGAAGGTAGGTTCAATAATGGCAAACTTCATTATGACAAATAATGACATACTGAAATGGACTGAATGTATGGGGCCCTGTTGTATGAAACACTATTTCCAATATGGTAGAATTTGGAAGTGGGACTTTTCATACACAGTTAGTTAACTAACAGGATGGAGTGTATACATATGATATCAATGCCTTGATAAAAACACAGAAAAATTTAATATCTCTTTCTGCTGATTTAGAAAATCATAAATTTGCTCTCTCTAATGTGGAATCAGATTGTCTTTTGATTCTAGCCATGCTAACACATTGATTCTGATACTTCAGACCCCTAAATTGTAGAAAATCTTTTCATGTACTTTTAGGACACCTGGTATATAGTTCCTTGTTCAAAAGTCCAGCTCATTAGGACTTTCTCACATTTAATTTAATTTCCACAGCAATCAAGAAGCTAAACTTACTAGGTTTCTTTCATAGAAGAAAAAAAATCAAGGGACAGAATTTTGACTTGCATAAAGTGACACAAGGGAAACAAGGAACATAATTTGGACCACCAAAGTTTTTACTGTAAATTAATGTATATTACTTCATGTGAAATCATCATTTAATTATATGCTATAAATTTCTAATAAGCAATGCATTTTATGAACTTATCTCAGCATCTACCATCCTTCCAGGAAAAATATACACATAAATGACACAGTGAATAGGTTAAGTAAAAAATTAAAAAGCTGGGTTGGTATGAACCAGGGATAACTAAATAAAATGAAGTTCATTGAAAGTTAGTATGATGACTTTGAATTTTGTAGCAGATGCATTAGTTATTACTGTATATACAGTAAGTAGCATTTATACTTTCAAGGTGACAAAAGTATTACCTTTGACAATTTTCAACAAGTGTATTTGAAAGAGCTTGTACTGGGCCAAGTCAATGATCCATTATCTTTGTGATCACTCTTGTTTCATGTTCATATTATTTTATTGACAAGTTCTGCACAAACCGCATACAAACAGATGGTCAATTTTGAAAGTTTTGCCTCATGTAGTAAATGTATCTTTGTCCAGATGGACACCAGGCTTCAGTGCCAATACTGTACCTTCACCATATGGAGAAGGGTGTTGTGCAGGAAACACTATGTTCAGTTTTATACCTCAACAAAGAGAATGTTTGAGGAATTGGTATTCATAATTAAATTTTGAAATCAGAAAAACAGTGAAGAACAGATTATTTAAATAAGATCAAAAATATTCTCATTAAGATACCCATGAGTGTATAATTACAATATCTTTCTTAATACATTACAAATTTCAAATTAACAAACACACTTTTAGGGAGACTTGTTGAAGTGTAGTTTACTTAGAATTAGTCATGCATTGGGGATATGGTCTGTAGGTTTCTGCAGAATATCATAGTGATGTTAAAATAACCACCCAAATAAGTAAATAAATTCCTGTAAGTAACTCTAAGTTAGTGAGTGGTATTGGTTAGGTAAAATTAGAATAATTACTGAGAATTTTGTATATATATATATAAGCTTATATATATAAGCAAACACACATATGTATATATAGTGAATGTGAGAAACATATTCAAAATGATTATTTCATGCCATTTATCATTGTGAATTCTAGTATCAATCCAACAATAACTTACATAGAAAACCTATTTGTACTGAAACATTAAACTGTTATATTTTAAAGGTTTAATTACCTTGAATTTATTTATTAAAATATTTACAATTTATGTGTCTATTTTCAGATGAACACTTATGTATGGTTTTCTATTATTGAAATTCATTGTATTTGCTTTAGAGTCAATGTAAAACGGAACCTAGATTAATTAGGAGCATATTAGATATTTTTACTTACAAAAGTTTAAGTAGAAGTGGAATTATTTTTCTTTAATAATTTTGGCAGTATTCTATTGTTAAGTCATCTAATTTTTCTCCATAGAAAGCTCTCAACTGATATGTGCAATGTATACAATTAAGTACTTTTCAGCTTTTCTAATTCATTAACATTAACTTTATGTATTACAAGAAATCTGTCCATTTCATGAAACTCATAAAATGTTCTCAGATAAAAAAAATTGTAATAGTTCCTGATACCCTTTTCATCAAATATAAAACTTTTACTGATGGCATTTATATTTTCTCTTCTAAATTGTTTTGCGTTTTTTATTATTGGTTTAGCTGCAATTTTTTGACAATACAAAGTGAACATTCACCAAGTATTTTGATTTAAAACACTAAATGTGAGTTCATTTCCTTTTGAAGTTCATCTTTTATTCACATGTTTTATGTGCATAAATAACAACAGAATTATTTATTCCTGACATATAAATCATTTAAATTACTATTGAGTTAATTTTTGCAATAAAATTATTTGTTTTGAAATAAATTTTGCATGATATGGATAGCCATTTTAATTTCCTCTTCATAATATTTTAGGTCAAATTAGTAGCTATGATTTACTAATTGATTAGAAAAATTAGAATAATTACTGAGAATTTTATATATAAATATATTTATGGATATATATAATGTGTGGATATGTGAGAAACACATTTTTCCTTTCATTGAACATATTTTTTTATCATATAATATATCATGATTACAGTTTCCCCTTCTTCTATTCCTCCTATTTCCTCCCTCACTACCTTCCTGTCTGGATCCACCTCTGTCAAAGATTTATTGCTGTGATTGGTGCAATAACAAGGTAAATGGGCAGTAGCTAGGCAGGAGGTGTAGGCAGGTTTTCTGGGCAGAGGGAAAACTCTGAAAAGAAGAAAGACAGGGTCACAAGCCAGATGCAGAGGAAGCAGGATTGGCAATAAAGAGATGAGGTAACAAACCACATGCCAGATTGTAGGTTACAAAATAAATATTAATTTAAGTTATAAGAGCTAGCTAATAACAAGTCTAATGTAAGAACAAACTTTCATATCATAATTAATGATACATATCTCTGTTATTATTTGTGAGCTGGTAGCTGATGAGAAAGCTTGCTACAAATAGCGCCCAACATGTAGCATGTACACAGAGCCCACTGCTGATGTTGTACATAGGCTCTGCTCTTTTAAGAGGCTCTGCTATGAAACAAAGCACTAGAATAGACATGTCTGTCACAGTGCAGACATAGCAGCTTCCCAGAGCTGGGATGGTTAGGTAGACCCACAGGTGGTGAAGTCAGCCACCAGTACCCTATGTTAGCAGTGCTGCACAGGGTCTAGCAGGTTAAGGCTTGATTCACATGGTCAGAGAAGGCTGCAGAAGTGTGGAAGGTCAGGCTCAGATAGAGAAAACCTCTGAATGGATATAGTATGCTCAAAATATGAGTGTATTCTGAAGAAAGAAAAGAATGGTAATAGACAGTCATAGAGAAAATAAACAGTTAAAAATCATAAAGTAAATCCATTAAAGAAAGAGTAAATAAAGCCAAGTGGTGGTGGCACATGCCTTTAATCCCAGCCCTCAGGAGGCAGAGGCAAGAAGATCCCTGTGAGTTCAAGGCCAGCCTTATCTGCAAAGCTACACAGAGAAATCCTGTCTTGAAAATTCCTCCCCCCCCAAAAAAAAGAGTGACTAAAAAAAGAAACATAAGCCACATAAGAATGGGAAATACTATAACACAGGGAGTTTGGACCTTGTATGATACTTTGTTAATTTTGAATTTTTTGAATGACAATCTTCTTAGAGACATTATATTGTGTAACAGACTGTTTACTTAAACCACACTATATACCTTAGGAAAATCTTAGCTTCAAAATGGGCGTAGGAAATATGTTGCATTGTGGGACAGGTTATGTCATTGCTTTTTTTTTTTTGGTTTTACGAGACAGGGTTTCTCTGTTTTGGTGGCTGTTGGTCCAGCCTGACCTCGAACTCACAGAAATCCACCTGCCTCTGCCTCCTGAGTGCTGGGATTAAAGGCATTCGCCACCGACGCCTGGCTTTATGTCATTGTTTCTACAGGAAACAAAAACCTATGTGTTTCTTCAAAATTATAAAAGATCAGATTTAATTGGGGGAGACCACCTGAGGAAGTAGACTACAGACATGAGAGAAAATGTCAAGAAAGCCTATAAGACATGTGATATACAAGCTGATACCTACACGGGAACAGCTTTGAAATGGATGAGACATGTTAAACCTTGTTGATAACAGAGTACTCATGACATAGTATTACATGCCATTTTTCATATGGATGGATAGAGGTTTAAGTTTGGTAATATAATCCAAGCAGATATAACAGGGACAGATTGTTTTTACCTGTTTGAACATAACAGAAAAAAATCATCTTTAACTAACTTGTGCACACCACACATTCCATACTTATGTAAATGCCGATATGTATGTTACCTTTAAAAGTTTGTGTATTTTCAGAAGCAAAAGGTCAGACACCAATGAAGACAAGTAGCCTAGGTAGTATAGCCTCTCAGAATGTCTCTGTTGCAGTTTCCTCAAAATTTTACATCGAGAACAACTTCAGAACTCCTAACTGAAACTGTTCAGGCTGATAGATTATTCCAGCCAAAACTTCAGATAAGCTATAGACTTTCACATCACACAGAGGCTAAACAAAAATAATACAGCGAGCTCTCCAAAGCCTTGACTATTATCCCAATTTTTTCAGGATCCCTTAGAGAAGCTTTGTCACAAGACATCAAGAAGTAGTCTAGAGAGCATGATGCCCACATTCCCAAGAGGTAGCATAGTGGGGGCTGGGTCATTCAATGGATTGTGGATGTTTACAATCTTTTGGGGTGTTGTTGGTTGCAAGTTATTATTGATCATTGTTAATGAGGAAACTAAAAAAGGAGATTAGAATTTCATTTTGAAAAGAAAATGGGAAGATATAGAAATGATAGCATAAAAGGGTAGACTATTGATTCTACTTTTAAACTAAAAAAGCCTTTAGTAGTCTTAAATATTTACAGTGGTATGAATTTTTGTATATTGATACTAATTTAATGTCATTTATGTTATACTGTATGTATATTCTACTCTTGTTTAAGGTATTGTACCTATGAGATGATTTAACCATGTATTGTATATGTCTAGTCCTTAAAATTTATTATTACAAACTGCTGTGGAATATCCTGTACACTGTGTGAAGATGTGTCACTATGATTGACTTAATAAGCAAGCTGACTGGCCCATAGGTGAGCAGGATACAATTAGGTGGGAAAGCCAAACTGAAAATGATGGGAGGAGGAAGAGAGGACGTAGGATATAGAAAAGATAGGACAAAATGGCTGATTATTGAATACACTTTTAAACCAAAAAATCAACTACTAATCTTAAATATTTTATATATTTATGGATTTTTGTTTCTTGATATAAATTAAATTTTGTTACATGGTATGTATATTTCTACTCTTGTTTAATGTATTAAAATTATGCAACTCATTTAAAATGTAATATTTAATTTTAAAAACAGATTAACAGTAATCTGTTACAGTCAAGCTTATAGTCATGATAGGTATGTTTCCAAGGCTATACGTAGATATATTTAGATAGACAGATTGTCTTCACACATTTCATAGACCTTCGGAACATAGTATTCAATATGCTTATTAACCTAAGGCTTTCCATTACAGTGAGACACATCTGCTCTGGGTAGCACCAATCTATTTCAGAGAAGATGATGGATATCAAAGTGACTCTGTATTTTTATAGCGAAAGTTAGTCATGTGGACAAAGTAACTGCCCTTACCTCAATGGCTTATAATATCCTCTCCAATCTGCACTAGCAGGATGCAAGAAAGGTGATGCCAAACTTTGCCAAGATAAGGTAGAACAGTCCTTCAGAATTTCCTGCTTCACAGAAAAGTCTGTCATATACTCAGTCAGCAAAAAGATAAAATCACAAAACTAGCATGTAAATGAAGGGAACAAGATAAATTCATCCAGAGGTAATCCAAACCCAGAAAGAGAAATATGATATGTATTCACTTATACATGACATGATTGACTGTTAAACCAATGATAAATAATCAAATTAAAATCTCTAGAACCACAAAGGTTAGGTATGGAGTAAGGAACAAATCGGGGCTCAGATATATCCCTACTAAAGGGATATAGATTTGATAGCTATGGATAGATCCTCGAGAGGATGGAATGGAAGGCTCCAGTATGGAGGCACAAGGAAAATAGGAGAGAGATATTAACTGAAGAATATTTTGAGAGTAATATAAGTAATGAAATAGAAGCTTTATAAATATATATGCATATATGAAGTTGATCTGAAAGAAATGGTAAAAAATGGGGAAATAAAGCCCCTATTATTTTGTCAGCAAATGAAGCTTCTAGTATTGGGGTTGGCTTACATATAATTGAGTTCCTGGTTCTCTCTTCCTTGAGAACCCTGTAACAACACAGATTACTGCCAAAAGTTTAAGTTGCTCTAAAAACTGAAAGTAAAGCCCAACTGCTGAAGTGAAAAACTATACAACACATTCAACATGGGAAATGTGTCCTGGTGTCTGTATAGGGTCTTCAGGACTATATCCTAGTGTTTTTGGTACAGGAAGGTATTCTGAATAATTGCAAAGAAGAAACATAAACACAAAGACAGACAAAATCTTCAAATATGCCCTGCCTGGCAAATATGCGAGAGTAATTGTGGCACAAAGCTTAAGGGAATAACGAATGTCTAATTTGACTTAAGGTCCATTTCACAAAATATCCCATATTCAGCACTGCTTGGGATGATCAAGAACCTGAAAATAGACAACACAGACTCCTATGGTAAAACCAAATACTACTGTTTTAGAAAAAATAGTTTCTAATAGTATTCTGCTAAGCTCATAGATTAATGCCTTGCTCAACAACCATTAGAGAAGCTTCCTCTGTCAGTAGATGAATGAAACACAGAATGCATATATTTTAAAGTAAGTGTGTGTGTGTGTGTGTGTGTGTGTGTGTGTGTGTGTGTAAATGAGCTCAGGTGCCATAGAGGCTACAAGAAAATGTAGCCAATGGAGTAGGAGATACAAGCAATTGTGATCCACTACTCTATGGTGTTGAGATGTCACCTAATGATGACAGGAAGAGTGAAATATGCCCCTAAGCACTAAGGTCTCCTCAGCCCCAATATGTGTATTTGGATTATAGGATTGGAAGACAAATTGTAATGGAACACACAGATTTCTCTTTAAAAAAATGTAATGTTTTGTTTGATCTTTGCAAAGTTTCGTTAAAATCCTTAACTTTTTTCTAGATACTTCCTTTTTTAAGGAGAAGATGCAACCACTAGAAAATTGACCAGATAAAACATTAAAATACTTCCCATGTTGTAAAGAGAAGCCTTTTCCTTGAGAGAAGCCTTCCTGCCAGCCTGATGCTAGAGTCTCATCAGTCCCAAATAAACACACAGGAGGCTATATTAATCATGAAGCTGTTGGCCTTGCTTGTCTCTTACTGGCTAGCTCTGCCTTAAGCATTTACCCCATAATTGTTAATCTAAGTATTCTCTTACCGGAGAAATTTCCGGGCTTCCCACCCCCATGGCGGTTACATCTCGACTTCCTGTGTTTCTCCTTCCCAGAGTTCTCCTGGACTCCTAGTCCCACCTATGTTGCTTCCCTATTGGCCAACAGTGCTTTATTGACATATACACAGGAGTTCCCCCATCACAATGTCCACAAGAAGATGACACAGATGTAAGCTGAACAACTCTGCAATGATAAATATAGGACGCAGACAACTCCTTAATAATCTAGAAATTCCATCTTAAGATGTTTTATAACTTTGATAATTTAGTATAATTTAAAGCATTCCCAGTATTCTATAGTTCAAAATGTAAAATTCAAAGTGCACATAGTAACCAAAAATGTTGAAAATCTCAGAAATTTATATAATATTATTTTTCCCTTTTCAGGTTTACTGTATGTATAGCAATAATAAACCTCATAGAGGAAGTTAGTTCCTGAGTTTAGGAGTTGGAGTTGCTAAAAATTTATGTACTGGTTGGACTTTCTTTGTACCACCATCTCCCAAAGAATGATGTAGAGACTTGTTACTAATTACAAAGGCTTAGCCTTAGTTTAGGTTTTTTATCAACTAGCTTTTAAAACATAAATTAACCTGATTATATTAAGCTATATTCTGCCATGTGACTCGTGACTCATTACTGTCCTCCACTCACTGTGTGTCTGACTTCTCTCTGTGCCTTGCTCGTGAATCTTCTTTCAGAGTTCTTATTTATGACTAGAAGTCCCACCTGTCCTTTTCTGCATAGATGTTGGCTGTTCTGCTCTTTGTTATAACAAGCAAGAATTGCTTTGGCAGAGGCTCATCATTATAGTGCACAAAACAATTATGCCAGGACATTAGTTTCCTATTATGGAATAATGCAATCTTTTCTTCAAACCTAAATACTTACATCAGTAGGGTGTCTGTGTGTATTCCATTCTATGATTTTCTCTATCCAACCCCCAAAGACCTGTAAAATGCAATGTATATTTGACTCACCAAGGAAATAGAACAAAGCACCAAGTGCTTTCATAAAGGTAATAATTTCAAAGACAAAAACAGAATCTACAAGAAAGTCATAGCTGTGGATGTGTTTAAAACAATTAGTGCTAAATGATTTAAATTATTATTAGGAGAAACTAAAGCTACTTGACACACTAATGCTTTATAGATTGTTGTAACTGTCTCTGGGATATACCTAAATTGAATCCTTGCAGCTAATCAGTACTTAGGCAACCCAACTATCTTTACTTGGTAATTAAATGAAAATTAAAGAATTTTTTCTACCTTGGTACTATTTTATAATACCTTCCTAGATTTAATATTTAGAATTTCCTTTAAACATTTTTGAATTTGCACATATTTGAATGCATCCTTTAGCACAAAGACTATTCCAAATACAGTATGTTCCAAAATCGACCCAACAGTATTTTCTTGTCTTTCTGAATTCCAGACCTTCAGCCCAAGAGTTATCAACAATGATTATGTATTTTTAATATACTTCATTTGCCTTAAACAAAGCGTGAAAGAAATTGTTTTTCTTCTGCTCAAATATGAGATATTGTTGACTCTAAATAAAATTAGGTTTAAAATCATTTGGAATATTTTAGTTTCTCACGCACAAGTATATATATATAATATGTTATTTTGTATATTAATATAAAATTAATTCATGTAATGTATATCGTTATAGTGTATATATATGTATATATATATATGTGTGTGTATGTGAATTTGTGCTTTTTTGAAATTAATGTGGAGTCTTTCTTGCTGCTCTTTGCTAAGCTGCCTTAAAAAGCTTTCATTTAAAAGCTAAATAGAACACAATTATAGAGTCTCAGTGTAAATATTTAAATTGAAATGTTCAGATTTCAGTGTCAATCATCAACCTGCTTATTATTTAATTTGAAGAATAAATTGACCCAGAAGTCCAGATAAATGCATACTATCAAGACATTTGTTCCTTGTGCTAAAAATAATTGCATTAAAACATATTTCTTCAAGAGTTGCTAGTCTCTTCAGTATAAATTGCTATATTTACAGATAGAAGGAATAAAGGAAAGGGGATAGAATACAAACAAAAGATGAATCCTTTGGTCCTCAGTTTGGCACAGACAAAGGATGCTTGCAGTTGTTTAGGGGATAGTCAATCCATTCATTACTGCAAAAACAAAATTGGTTCTTTGCGAAAAATGAATTTTGCACAGAGGCTTGACAATCCTATTTAATACAATGAAAAACTGTTTATTAAATCCATCCGGGTCTTCTCAAAGAAATTGAGACAAATAGTACGAAATTCTAAATAGCTTTTTGCAGTACACAGAGAAAAGAAAGAGGACATTTGCTGGTCATTGTCAGGGCAGCAGCTATTTCTTAGAACTATCTATAAATGAAGCACCATGACCATCAGCAGTAAATATACAAGGCCAACCAGAAGCACAAAAGAAAACATTAGGAGTTGGTGCCATATGCTATATAGACACCAGGTTTAAATGAGCAGAAAATTTGGTCTTATAAAATATTAAATTGTGGTATTAATATAAAATGTTTAGGAAATAAATTTCAACTCTAATTCTTGCACTCCATGAGGAAAGAGGTCATGTAATGCATATTCTAGGTAACATTTACATTTTAAGAGATATAATTAAGTTTTTTAAAATCTGCCAAGATAAAATTCTACTTCTGTTTAGAATCTTCTGTGCTTTGAGAATTTAGAAGCTTGGATAAATGCTCTGTAAATAAGATTTTTAATCATTTTGAAAGTAACCAAAAACATAGGTACCTGTGGAGATTCCAGGAATGATTAAGATAGAAACAAAAAATGACATCCTCCCAAACAAATGAAGTTATGTTGTGAATTATTAGGTAATATTGAGAGTTGTATGATAAATTTTACATTTACTTGGTCTTAGATCACTTAAATATTTGAGTCTAGTATTAAGCACAAGCAGTAATTTTCTCAATAGGGCTTCAATGAATAAGAATATATTTTCTTTCTTTTCTAGTGGAAAATAGATTATTCTCACATACAATACATCCTATCACATTCCTCCCCCCACCCCTCCCAGCTCCCCCTTACCTCTCTGTTTCTCAGATTCACCCTCACGCCATTCCCCTTCAAAAAAACAGAAGACCACAAAAAGACAACAATCAAATTTGGCAAAACAAGATCCTGAAAGAATAAGGCCATAATTTTCATATTTGGTTGGACAAAGCTACCCAACAGGAGGAAAAGAGTCCTAAGAGCAGACAAAAGTGTCAGATACTCACACACTTCCACAGGTAGAAGTCCCACAAAAATACCAGAATATGACAACCATAACATATATACATACATACATACAAATATATATATACACGTATCCTGGTGTAGACCCAGGAAAGCCCTATGCTTGCTACTGCAGTCTCTATGAGCCCATATGAGCACTGTTTTTAACTTTATTGGGTCATAGTCTCCTGGTGTACTCCATGGACTCACACTCCTATATCTTTCCTCCCCCTCTACTGCAGGGTTTCCTTAGCACTGACTGGAAGGACCCAGTTGAAATCTCCAATTTAGATGTTCTCTTCATATAACTTCATGCTATCGGTTTCAGCATAAGCTCTTATCTGCCACCAGAGGCACTGACCTATGAGTACAACAGAATATCATTAGGCATCATTTCATTTATATTTTTTGTCTAATAGTGTTTGGGTGTACTCTATGTCTCTGGGCTATCTAATCTCTAGTTCCTCTCCATCTGGACAGTGTATGGCTTTGCCTCCTTCACATGGTGTATTTCTGCACCACCATTACTACAGCATGTCTTGCAGGCAGGAAAGATTGTAGATTCAGGGTTCTGTGGCTGGGTTCTTGTCCAAATTTTCATTTCTGTAGTCTTCCAGGAGCCTTCTTGTGCGAAAGAGACTAGAATGTAGTGATAATGGCTCCATGTAGGCTCCATATTGTCCCCTCTAAGTTCAATGAGCTGTGTGGATGTTGCCAATGACAATGGAGACCCACTGTCGGTTTTTAGAGAGCTACCCTCTCTCCTAGCATCAGCTTGGCTTGTTTGGGTATATCTATGGGAACTCCTTACCCCAAGTCAACATGCAGCAGAGGTAACTACATATACATGTTTGAAGGACACTAGACACAAAGCCAAGGACGTGGTCAGCTTAGATATTTTCCAACCAAAGGTGGACAAATACAACATGTTGCATTTCAAAATGGGATATTCAGTCACTAAAAATAACGAACATGCCATTTTCAGAAAATTGATGGCAATATGTACCATCATGTTAAGCAAAATAAGCCAGTCTCAGAAAACAATCATCCTATTTTTTCCTCAGATTTAGGATCTAGAAGAAATAAAAAACAAACAAAAATATAAACAAAAAAGGCACGAATGTATCAGAATGGAATCCTATATGAGAAGAGAACAAAAGAACAAAGGATGTGTGACAAGAAGAAATAATGAAGTTGTGAATTGAAAAACATCTGATACATTCATATCTTTATCCTAATAAAATTAATTACTAAGTGAAATAAACATATTCTTAAATTTATATATAATTATAAGCCCCCAAATCGACAATAATAAAAGAATATTATAGAACCAAAGAAATTGGTGTAAATTAGGGAGGTAGAAAAATGTATTCTAAGTTAATTAGATATAAGAATAAAAAGTAATAGCATTAAATGGACTTGGGAAAATTATTAGGGCCCAATGTAGAAAATAAGCACAGGCAAGGAAAGTCTGAAGTCAAGTCTCATAAAATACAATGTTAAGGAAGGGCTTTACCTTCATCTGTGCAGAGCATCTGCCTAAGGGTTGGGTAGTGTGTTAAGACTGGTGAATCCTGAGTCACGCACACAGGACCTATGTATTGTGGAGACACTGTATCACACACAGGACTGTATAGAGCCTGCCAATTAGCTCCTCATCAGTGGTGAGTCATTCTGTAAATATTTTCCTTTTTGTTTTTAATTAAAGGTATTTTTTCGGTCTTAAAAAAGAAATATATTTTTGTTGAAGATTTTAGATGTGAAAAAGGAGAGTTGAAAATAAATCAAATAGGAAATAGGGAATTAGAACACAGAAAACCCCAAACAAGCACAGTATAAAGTATTCAGGAAATAAAATCTCAACAAAGCGACTGAAAGCTGGAGGAAACTGGAGGAATGAAGAGTTAGTGGTAGCCAATGAAGGAAATGCTGGCAGCAAGCCGAGGCAATATATTTTTTTTAATTCCCCAATGATAAACATCAGTGTGTTCCTAGTAGAAACACGCAGTGTTCTTTGCCAGCTCTGCAGGCCTGTAGTTTTCAGAGCTTCAAAGGAAATTGTATCTAAACATTCAATTTAAAAGACACATAAGAAAGCTTGTAGTTCAACTTCAAAGATAAACCAAAAGGGCATCTCATCATTTTTGAAAATACAAATCCTACTGCATTGGAGGGCAATAGGTAAATCCACTTAGGTCGCTGTACCTCTCTTGCACAAAGGATAATTGTTCTGTCTGAGTTTGAGTTTCTGATTCTGTGCTTGGGAAAATTGTGTGCAGTTAGTGAAAAGGCATTATGATAAAAAATTAGAAAATGTGGAATGCTGCTTTAAATCCTTTGAATGCTTACAAGAAACCACACAAATTCACTTTATAGAAATGTTTTTATCTGTTTTGAGAAGAAATTGAAAACTGCACTATCCTTCTAAAATAGCAGCTTCATTGAATGGTTACACAACAGAGTTACTTTCAAAGATAACACTGTGCAAGGTAGGGCTGCTGGCAGCCATTAACCTTGTATATCACATGCATGGAATTGAAGGCCAGTATAGATTATAGGCATATGAGAATACAGCTACTGAGCACCAATTACAGGCAGGCTGTGTTAGCTGCTAGGTAAAATAAGGAATGTAAAAACTGTCCCTGGCTATGTGGCATTTAAAAGAAATTCGCTTTACCACAGAATAACATTGTCATCCTTGTTTATTCAGAACTACTGTGAAAATTAAGAATAATGTTTCATGAAAACGTTTGGAAATATTCTAGTACATAGGCAATAGAATATGTATCTTCTTAATAGATAAAAAGTAACCAGGTTAAGCACATGTTAGGACCCACTCAATTATACCTGTTCACCAACTGGCTTTGTTTAAAGATTGATTTATTTTCAAATTGTATGCAGCTGTTTTTTACCTGCATGCATGGCTGGGTGCTACATGAATGCAGTGCCCATGAAGGCCAGAAGAACGCACTGAATCTACTGGAACTGTACTTACAGGCAACTGCAAGCTATCCGGGTTCTGGAAAAAGCCATGAGTGCTTTTAGCAACTGAACAATCACTCCAGCTACTGAATAAATTTTTTGTGCCAATATATTAACAACTTTCTTTTATAATCAGGTGTTGCAGGAGCATTAAACATATTTATATAGTATCCCAGTGATCTCCTCACCATAAATTAATCATAGACAATTACAATGGATACTGTTAGGATCCCTCCATTCTTGTCTTTGACTTGTCTCTTGCAACTTTTTTCTTCTGTTGAGGTTTTAACCTCTCAAGTAAATTATATTATTAAAATGGTATAACATTTGCCATTTTGCACCTAGCTTATTTCACTTTGCAATAACATTCCAAAGTTCATCTATGTCATGTCATAAATCATAATCTGTTTCCTTTGGCGGGTAAATAATATGCCAATGCATACTCATTTGTAGACCCATGAGCATTTGGGCTTTTGCCACATTTTCACTATTGGGAACAAGCCACTATGAACATGAGTGCAGAAATGTCTCTTTAGGATAATTTAATTAGATTAGGTTTATAGCAAGAAATGGAATTCCTGCATTATAAGCGATTTAATTCCAAAATATCCACCACAGGCTCTTTGTGTATCTGTTTTCCAAAATGTGGAGTGACTTTTGTGTTGTGCTATATTCATTTATGTTGTGTGATATTTTTAATGATGCAAAGATATGGTGCATTCTTTTGTGTTGTATTTGTTTAACTCTGTAAAGCTGTGCTACTTTGCCTGCCTAAAAACCTGATTGATAGTAAAGAGCTGAACATACAATAGCTAGGCAGGAGAGACAAATAGACAAGACTGTCAGGCAGAGAGAATAAGTAGGATAGGAAATCTAGGCTCAAAAAAAGGGTGAGTAGCAAGAAGAGGCAGAAGAGAGGACAGTAGGGACCTACCACCAAGTAATATAGTGAGCCACAGAGTGAGAAGGAAAGATATAGATAATTAAAAAAAGGTAAAAATCCCAGAGACAAAAATAGTTAAAGAAAAACAGGATAATTTAAGTGAGCAAAATCTGACTAGAAACAAGGTAGGATAAGGCCAGGTATTCATAATTAAGAAGTGTCTTTGTGCATTTATTTGAGAACAAGGACATGGGCCCTCAAGGAATAAAACAACATTACAACTACACTTTGGAGACTGCAAGCATTTTAGAATGTTAAGGCACACTGTATGAAGTAGTCAATTGGAGGGGCATTCTCTAGTTCTGATTTCTGCCACTCTGTATTTCCTTTTCTCCTATGAGTGAAGACCCGCCATTTCACACTCTTGCAACTTACTCATCTTTCATACTGGTAATGCACAGTATTTCTACCCTTTTTTTGGTTGATACACACAATGCTGCCCACATTTTAAAATCAGTGTTTTTATAAGGTCTGGGAATTCGCGAAATCACCTCTGTAATTACTGCTTTTATGAATATCTCTTTACCACTGAATCTATCACTGAGCTCTTCTCCAAGTGAGTCAATAGTTACAGTGATTTAAAAGCTGACAGGTAGTTATTCTGGTGAGACTTTATGGGTGTAGCTTCCGACTTCCTTAGGGATATGATCCCACAGAAAACCCCACTTGTTAGATGCTTCACAATCTTTCTACCCACTCATTCACAATCATGCTTGATCCTTACACAACAGCAATTAATGAAATGAGAGCCAATGACTTGGAAAAAGAGCATATGCACGAGTTTGGAAGGTACAAACGAGAGGAGAAAGTAAGATAATTATATGATAATCTAACAAAATGAATTTTAAAGTAAGAATTGATGGGTTGAGGGGCAATGGTACCATGAATATATTGATGAACATCCTATAGCTAGAGGCATCAGAGCGCACAGAATGGTCTTTCACAGATATTCAGGTTTCTTTTTCCCTTATTCTCATTTGTACACAGCAGTTTTCTGCCTTTCACCAACATTTGAATTAGTCTGAGGCCTCACCCAAAGCCAATTAAACACCTATAAGTTTGAGCTATAATCAAAGATTTTTGTTGTAGATTGTACCAATAATTTTAGTACATATCAGACTAATGTTCAACGGTTTTTCCTTTTGTTCATCAGTTAATACTGCATCCTCATTCTTTCTAAGCAGCTGTCTAAATTACTTTTACTTATGTGTCATTTTAAGTTTGATAATTCTTTTTGTCATGGTATGAAAAGCACATGTTCTTCTAACAATGAAAAGCTTTATGTTACTTTTCGTGTGCTTTTTAGCTATATTTCTTCTTCCTGGCATATATTTCTGCTTTTGCTTATTATTTTTGGTATTTGCTTGCATTTAATGTATGTCATAGTTTCACATATTTTATAAAGAACTGTTGTAAATGTTCTACAAAACTCATTAATTAATATATAGTTTTTAAATAAATCACTAAAATATGGGGCACAGAGCTCGGTTGTCATTCTCTATGGTTAGCATTTTTACCTGAGCCCTGAGGGGCTTCCACCTTTCAAAGCACTCTACTGAATGTCAACTAAATCAGTCACTCTGGACAAGACATGTTCTCAGGTTTCACACAGCCACTGCTGTTGACATAATTTTATGATGTGTTCATTGTATTAAAATTATGGCAGGTATTTTAGGGTAAGTTGAGAAAATCATTCAGAGACAGTAAACAGTATATCGAATATTACTCATGTATTCATACACAGACTGAAAATGACTATGAAGACTTTACCCAAGGCCATACTAAGATGTTTGCCAACAATAGTCTACTAACACTTTTCTTTCTTTCTCTCTCTTTCTTTCTTTCATCCTTCCTTCCTTTCTTTCATCGACCTATTTACCAATTAGATACTATGCTAAAATAATTTCCTGAAAGTAATCTGTGACATTTGCCAAATTTGAAAATAAGGGAGATTGTTTTGTGAATTCCAAAGTTTAGTGAGTGGAGACATGCCATACGTACTGTATTTAATAGAAATGCATGACTTGTCATTTTTTTCTTTTTAGTCTCAAATTCTCTGCTCTTTAAGCAAGGATTCATGGATTTCTGATTATAAAACAGAAATTACAGGTTTTCTAAGTAACTTCATCTTTAACGTCCAAATAAAATTTATATTATTTAATTGCTTCATACAAAGTATCCTTTTTGAGGTCAAAGCATTTATTCAAACTAAAAGATTAAAATTTTAAAAATTCAAAACAAAAAATTCATATCACCAGAGAGGTGTTGTGAATAGTTCAGATTATCTATTTAAAAACAATTTTTGCATATGAGTTTATTTAATATTGTTATTACCTAAAGATACTATGTGATTTAATATATAACCTTTAGGAATAGTATTTGTTTACTTGAGTGATAACAATTTTGTTAAATTGTTTTAAGTATTTAAAAATTTAATCTACAAGAATATGAACTAAAAGGAATATTAAGGTATATTATTTAATGAATATAAATATTAAGATATTTTTCCATTGGATAAAGATAACATTTACTTCAAATTCCCTTAGACTATATAAGAAAATAATTAACATTTCCTTTTCCTATCTTGTTTTGTTCTGTCTGTGACTGTTTTCATCCAACTTATAGCAAATCATTTATTGATACCATTATCTTAATAGTATATGAAATAATTCAAACAACCACTAAGATTCAATGGAAATAACACAGAAGGAGAAGTGTAACATGAACTAAGACTAATCAAAATGGCAAATTATTTTACCCAGCATTTTAATGACTAACTGGATTTATTTGAACTCATACATATTTGCAAATAAATATGTATATGCAAACACATATATTAGAAATAAAGTATACATATATAAAAGACAGTGGAAAATAATTTATATTTGAAGTATAGTATAAAATATATTTGTTTTTTTAATTATGAATAAGGATATATGTCATCTAAAATATATTAACAAACAACCAATATAAGAATAAGCATTTAAAATATAATTTATATGCAAATATGTACTTGAAAAAAAATATATGCATATATACACATATGAACATAAATATTTGAAAGATAACTAAAATAACTTTCATTTCAAATATACTTCTTTTTAAAATTTCTATGCATCTAATGATTCATTTTGTGTGTATAATGTTACATAAAATATACATTTTCATATATATGTATCAGAAAAAAATTGCTATGCATATACTTACCTATGATTACTATGTAAATTGTAGCCATATCTACATATTTTGAAAAAGTGATGAATCCTATTCTCTTAAGTACTCTTAGTGAAAAATAGTCAGTTTAGTGTTAGTTATTTTGGATTTTGGAAAAAATATTAAAATGTGTTTAGATAACAGTGGAAATGTGCAAATTCATGAAAATGAATCTTCTTATCTCATGACTTGGTTTTCCTGGTTAAAATGTAAATTTATATACATGTTTTTTTTTAATCTGACCAGTTTTCCTTCCTTCCTCACTTCCCATTCTCTACCAGCACCTTATCTACGCATGTCCATCCATTCCACCTACATTTCTGTTCAGGAAAGGGCAGGGTTCCCATGGATATCAACCAAACATGGCATATCAATTGCACTGAGACTAAGTACCTAGCTTTGTATTAAAGCTGACCAAGGCAACCCAGTAGGAGAAATGTATCCCAAATCTTTCAAAGGAATCAGAGACAGACTCTCCTCTCACTGTTAGGAGTGCCACAAGAACACCAAGCTATATGACTGTCACATAAATGTAGAGGGCTTAGGTCAGTCCCCTGCAGGCTCCCTGGTTATCAGTTGCTTCTTTGTGAGCTCCTGTAATTCAGTTGATTCTCTGAGATCTCTTGCAGTGTCCTTGCCACCTCTGGCTCTTACAATTCTTCCTTTCCCTCTTTTGCAGTATTCTCTGAGCTTGGTCAAATTTTTGGCTGTGGGTCACTACATCTGTTTCAGTCAGTTGCTCGATGAAGCCTTTCGTGTGATAATCAGGCTAGGTGCCAAACTATAAGCATGGCAGATTTTTTATTGTCAGACATCATTACGTTGACATTTTTTTCTCGATCTGTGTTTTGTTCAATTCTAGGTCTCAGGGCCATGCATCTTGTGTGTCCTTACACTCCAGTTTGGTTCCTGGGGATTAGAATCTGGGGCGTATGTTGCCTTGGCTCACAGTCAGATAAATCAGCTAGTCTTCAATCAATAAAGTCTGCTGGAGTTGGGTGGAAAGACTAGTCATGGGGAGCATAATGAGGTGGGAGGGCTTGGGCAGGATAAAGGGTTTTGGGGGAACCGAATTAAAGAACGGGGCAGTCCAACTGGGAGGAAGGTCACTTACCTGTTACTCAGACTATTGTGGTCTGTACCCAAGCAGTGCAATTCCACCATAGTTTAGGCAAAATAAAGCAAGTTGTCCTGTTGCTGTCTTTTCAAGAAGGAATGATATAAAATCAAAATAAATGAGGGACAAAATCTTAACATGAAAAAAAATTTTCTACCCATATACTTTTGTTTTTAAACCTTATTATGTTTATGTGAAGGAAAACATAATTCATAGAAAACTAAAGTGAAATTCCATTGTTTCATTCTCTACTTATGTGAATAGGAAAGTACTGATAATTCAAATGGAATAAAATAAATGAGTGACACATGAACTTGGGGGGAATAGATTTTTTTAAAATAATTGTTCACCTAAATTATCCAAGAAAACTTGAATATTAGTGAAAGTTGATGAATTTTAGTTAATTTGATTCAAAACAAATGATAGTTCTAGGGTAACTTTGACTGAGACAAACAAAACCTAATTACTCTGTGAGATTACATACTGGGAACTACAAACTATAAACACTAAAACTCCATCAGTGTTTCCTCTGGCAATACTTATAATAGTTACACCAGCACTGAAATTGAAAAGCAAATATTATTGCCTTTTTGAATGTGAACATTTTAAAGACTGAGGTAGAATGTCTTTTAAGGAAATAAATTGAAAATAGCCAAGTACTGACTGACGTGGTCTGAAACTATCACACCAGAGAAAATTTCACTTTGCATTAGTCCACTTCCCATTACTGAGTTCCTGCTAGTAGTTGTCTTTAAGTTCTAAATGACATTTTAGGAAATTATATGTATCTGAATTTGGGGCATATATGTTTAGAATTGGCATATCTTTCTGGGTAATTCTTCCTTGGATTAGAATGTAATGTCCTTTATCTTTTATGGTTTGAGTTTAAAGACTTATTTGTTGGGTATGAGAACAATAACACCTGCTTGCTTCATGGTCCCATGTCCGGGTCCAATTCCGCTACTCCTTATGTAGCTCTATTGCCTTCCCTATCACTGTCAATTTTCTTCTAATTGCCTTAAACATGAATAGTTGGGAACATACCGATACGTCAGGCATTTACTTATGTTTAAGTGACTGAATTTGAAAATATTTATTTAGATGCAAGTCTGACAGCAAAGAGTAGAATTTCTTAAAATATATCTAGCTGTACACTAATATAACAATATTTCAGTATATTTTTAATTTTATGTAATATTAATCCTAAGTAAAACTTTTGACCTAGATCTGATTTTGATGAAAATTGAAATGATAAATGATTAGGATATGAGAGCATCGTTCAGAGATACAGGGCTTTCTTAGCATGTGGAAATTCCTGTATTCAATCTTCCACACTATGAAGATGAAATAAAAGCCAACTTAAATAAAAATATAAATAAAGAAGAATGCATTTCCTATACAGGAGTAAGAGATGTATTAATGCCAGTGAAAATCCTACTGAGTTAAAGAATTTCTTGCTGAGGCTGACCAGTGGTGAAGAACACCTTTAATCTCAGCACTTGGGAAGCAGAGACAGGCGCATTTTTGTGTGTTGAGGCCAGGCAGCCTGTTCTACCAAAGAGAATTCCAGGACAGCTAAGGTGGTTACATAGTGAAAACCTACCTCTCAAAAACCAACAAAAAGAAGGAAAGAAAGAAAGAAAGGAATGAAGGAATGAAGAAAATTTAGAAGAATTTCTTGTTGAAATAAAAATCCCAGGATTATCATGGCCATGCATTTTATTTTTAATTTAGTTGGCATATATCTCACTCAAAAAATGTTACAAACTTCTTGAAAATTTTAGGGAAAGAATTTTAAAAATACGTACTTCTTCATAAATGTGTTTATTATGAAATATAAGCATATTGCTTAGAATTTTCTTTCTTTTTTTTGGTTTTATGAGACAGGGTTTCTCTGTATTGTTTTGGAGGCTGTCGGTCCAGCCCGGCCTTGAACTCACAGGGATCCGCCTGCCTCTGCCTCCTGAGTGCTGGGATTAAAGGCGTGCGCCACCACCGCCCAGCTAGAATTTTCTTAATTTATGATTTCTCCTAACTTGAGTATTCCTGGGTTGTGAGCTATCCTTTATCACGTGGGAGTAATCAGTGTACATTATTCCCTCTGTTAACTTTTGGATAACTTTATAGGAAGAAACTCTGAGGTCTTTTTTGTTTCACTTCTTTGACTACTTCTGAAATACAAGCAATACAGTCATACAGAGATGCACATTCTTGCCATGAGAGCTAACGTTGTCATCTGTTTTCTTGTACATCCTTTTATTTCTAAAAATGTGATATCAGCTTATATGCTCACTTCCTGCTCACTTTCCCTGAATATAATTTTTTTTAGTGTACTTCATGTAATGTAATGGAAGGTGACTAGATGGGGATGTAGGAAGAGAAGAGTAAGGGGCTATTGGATGGATTAAGCTATAAGTGAGAAGGAAGTATCCTCCCTGGTGGTTATTGATTAAAATACCAGAAGATGCTATGTAGGCTGAAGGGAGAGAATTGTAATCAATAGTTTTACTCAGTTGGGTATACTGAATGAAACAGTACTTGCTGGCCAGGCAAAATGAGCCCATTGGTAGGAGAAACAGAACGTGTTATGTAAATAACCATCCAACATAGAATTGATTTTGGTGCATACTCCGTGAGAGAGAATTCACATTTGGTACTTGCTCTTGGTTAAAACTTCTTTGGAATGTGATGGAGATGTTTAGAAAGATTGCTTAGTCTGTAAAATGACAGTTGGTTAGGTTTGAGGACTTGAGTGTCAATTCCCAGATTCTATGTGAAATCATACCTCAGGCAGAATGTCTCCACTATCTCATTTCTATCCAACTGGCAATAGAAAGAGATGGACATCTGGAGCTCAATGGTCAGTAATCCTAGAAATATCAGTGAGCTTCAGTTCTTTGAGAGACATTTATGATTTTTATATGACTGCTTATAAGAAGAAAGAGACAAAGAAAGACAGGCCATGGATTTGGCTGCTTGAGGAGGTGGGGAGTAGATGGTAGAGAGGAAACTATAATAAAATACACTGTATGAAAATAGATCTATTTTCAATAAAAACATTGAAGTCATGCTAAAGACATATAAAAGAAAGAAATAAAAGAAAGGATGCTGTGAAACAATGACGTGCACAAATGGATAGTTGTGTGAAACATGTTTAGTATGTAGGATTTAATTGGCAATATCATTAAACTCAAGAGCTTTTGTTGTGTAATAAACAATAGATGGAAGAATAGATGAAACGGGCCTCTTTCAATGCCTTATTATTCAATAAAACGTGGGAATCCAATATTTGGGAACGAACCAGTTGGATCCACAGAGCAATGAAGAAGCAAACACTTTACACTCTTCTTCACCTTCCTTGATTGGAAAGAACTAGCATTTTTAAGCCCTTCCTTATTATCTCTGTCCCTCTATCTTCCTCTGAGTTGGCCAGAAACTCAATGATCTATTCCATTGGTGGTCTTAGAGTGAAAACAGAAACAAATCTCCAACCACATTAGGACAACTCCCCTAATAGTTGTGAGAGAGATTGTGCAAAGATATCTAATAGTGACTTTGGGCCTTTAGGCCCACCTGCATTTTTTCAAACATACTCATAAACACAGACAAGTATACAAAGCATACACACACACACAGAGAGAGAGAGAGAGAGAGAGAGAGAGAGAGAGAGAGAGAGAGAGAGAGAGAGAGAGAGAGAACAAAACTCAAAACTCCAGCTGCCAAGTGCCAAGAAGGGTCACAGGTCCTTCTGGGGAAGTGACTGCCATTGTTTTGTTAAATGGACATGTGCTTGAGAAATTGTCTCTTTTTTAATGGTACCATTTTTTAAAATTTAAATTAGAAACAAACTTGCTTCACATGTCAATCCTAGCTCCCTCTCCTTCCCCACCTCCCTGCTCCCTCACCAGGAATCCCAGGCCCCCACCCAGGCAGGGTGAGGCCCTCCATGGGGGATTTTCAGAGCCTTTCATTTCTTCATGGCAGGCTCTAGGCTGAGAGTTCAGGCTGAGAGAGCATCCCTCGTTGTGGGATGGGCACCCAAAATCCATTTGTAAGCCAGGGATAAATACTGATCTTCTACCGAAGGCCCCATATATTCCCTAGGCCTCCTAACAGACACTCACATTCAGTGGGGTTGGATCAGTCCTATGCTGGCCTGCCAGTCATCAGTCTAGGGTCCAAGAACTCTGCCTTTTTCAGGTCATCTGTTTCCATGGGTTAAACCAGCCCACTCTTGACCCCTTTGCTCATCAGTCCTCCCTCTCTGTTACTGGATTCCAGGAGTTCACTTCAGTGTTTGGCTGTGGGTGTCTGCCTCTGGCTCTATCAGTCACTGAATGAAGGTTCTGTTTCCCAGACACTCTGGCAGTGGGATTGTAGACTGGCATTCTCTCATCCATGTCTAAATTCCATATATGAGTGAGTACATACCATGCAAAATTGTCTTTTAAATAACTGTGTTTATGCATATAGACTAGAACTGTTGTCAGCTTTGATGAGAGAAACATTTCTTTTTTTTTGCAGTGATAAGTAGTAAAACAAGACATTTATATTACCTCCTTTAATGCTCAAGGGACATCACTGAAGGAGAGGAAGAATGAATATTAAAGTCAACGAGAGGATATGATAGTGTGAAATTTTTATCTCCAGGCATGAAAGAGAAGTTGCATATTCAAGTTCATTTACTTATTCAAAACAAACGAAAATTCTATTTACAGGTAAAGAATGCTGCTTTTAGAAGTCACATATTACTAAATGATAATCTCCATGGCCTGGACAGAATGACACCCTATTAGTTGTTGATCATGGTGTCCCCAAAACCACTTCTTGAACAATGCAACTACCACCAGTATTCTAAGATCACTTTGATATACATCAAACACTTTGTTTGCAAGACACAAATAAATTAGCATGAAATTGATCTAGAAATTTTATCACCACAGACTAACTCTCATAACAGAGGATTATGCGAGGCAGTCTGTGAGGCTAGGCAAGGGAGGGAGCAAAGTCATCAGTGTCCTTACCCAAATGTGAGACTTTCCAGCCACAATACTAAATGTCATGCAGTATGTACCTGCTGATATATTAGTAGCATGGGTACGCTGAAAATAGCAATCCATCTTAAGACTGAGATTGAAAACTGCCATGTGGTGGTTTAAGTAAAAATGAACACCATAAATTCATATATCTGAATGCTTGGACATCAGAAAAGAGCCTTACTTGTGAGAGATAAGGAGGTGTAGCCTTGTTGGACTAGGTGTGGCCTTGTTTTAGTTAATATGTCATTGAGGTTGGGTTTTGTGGTTTCAAAACTCCAAGGCATTTCCAGTGGCCCTCTCTTCCTGCAGCCTGTGAATCCAGATGTAGAAATCTTATATCCTTCTGTGGCATTGTGACTGCCTGCATACTGCCATGTTTCCCACCATGATGACAATGAACAAAACCTCTGAAACTGTAAACCAGATCCAATTAAATGCTTTCCTTTATAGTAATTACTGTGGTCATGGTGTTTCTTCACAGCAATAGAACATGTTTCACTGGGGAAAAATCACACCAATCATCATAAACCCGGTAAAATCTTGTATGTGGCAATGGAGTCATGGACCTTTGGAGAAATGTATCACTGGTGTTTTGATGAATAGTCATGTTGACAAACTTCCCCTAAATGTTTCTTTATCCTTATAGATTAGCTGTGGTCAGCAAAGCTTCTTTTTTTTTGCAAGATGTAATGGTAAATGCAGAAACTAAAAGCAGTCCAGATTGAAGAGAATAATTGTCCCTTTAATGCTGAGTCTGAAGCAGGTCATATATACCACTTCATCTAGGCTATCAGTGCATGGTATAGTAGGATGTGGAAAGAATGGACGAGCCACAGGCTGAGGAAGAAAACTGGGAAATGCTATCTAATGGACAGAGCATGGTTGTTTTAAATCATGTATATACAGATTCTATAATTATCTGAACACGTTTCATTCAGACCAGATGTGGTGACATTTTGTTTGTACTTTATCAAATAAAGCCTCACTGGAGATTAAAGTGCTGAGCTAGTGCCTAGTTAACCATAGAGGCCCGGCACACACCATTGGTTCCAGCACTTGGGATATTATGCCTTTGATCCTAGTACTTGGGAGGCACAGGCCTTTGATCCCAGCTCAAAGGAGGTAGAGACAGGAATATAAAGTGGGTGGAGAGGGGATGTCAGGCTCACTCTGTCTGTGAATTCCTAGATACAGGCCCACCCATTTTCAGACTAAGGAGTTAGCAAGGTAAGGAGTAACTGTGGCTTGCTCCTTCATCACTCTGATCTTTCAGCATTTACTCCTATATCTGAATCTGTGTTTTTATATTAAAATATAGAATTAGCACTATAACCAGCAAGAATGTACCATCTCAGAGGTGCTACTTAAGAAGAGAAGCCATATTCTTCACCTGTGTAGCCTCTGGCAAATAATTACTCTCCCTGATTATCCTCATGCAAAAGTCCTAATTAAATAGAATATTTAAGATTGCACACATATTTTTGTAACAACAATTAATGAAAATAGAGACCATGAATTTTAAAGAGAAGCAGGAGAGGTGTTTGATAGACCTCAGAGGGAAGGAAGAGATGGGGGAAATGATGTAAATACATAAACCTGAAAAATAATGAAATATTTTTTTTTAAAAATACCTGAGTCCCCAAACACATATATGAAGAATATGTGCTTAGGAATATAAAAGGGTTAAGTGAGAGTAGAAGGGGAATAAGAGAGAATACACAATGATTAAAAAATTTATATATATATATATGTATATATACATATATATGTGTGTGTGTGTGAGAGAGAGAGTGAATAGAGATATAATGCATGTAATATCTGCATATTAACTTCAGTAAAAAAAAAGTTTAGCACAGAATCTGAATAATGTTGTCAGAGCCTATATTTTAAAACTCGGTGTTTGGTTGTTTGTTCTTAGAGTGCTTTTTTTAAACTTTTTTTTCATTTTTATTTGAATTACAAACAAGCTTACTTCATATGTCAAACCCAACTCCCTCTCCTTAACCTCCTCCCCTGCCTCCCCTACCAAGTGCTCTTGACCCCCTTCCAATACCCACTCTGATCCCAAGGGATGGTGAGACTCTCCATGGGGGATCTCCAGAGTCTGACATTTCATCAAGGGCAGGGCCTAGGCCCTCCCCCTAGAGTCCAGACTGAGAGAATCCCTCATTGTGGGATGGACACCCAAAGTCCATTTGTATGTCAGGGATAAATAATATCCAAGTTTCCATAGATTGCCTATGCCTCCTCACTGACAGTGACACTCAGGGGTTCTGGATCAGTCCCATGCTGTCCTCCCAGCCATCAGTCTGGGGCTCAAGAGCTCCATCTGATTCAGTTCAGCTGTTTCAGTGAGTTACACAAGACCATTCTTGACCACTTTGGGCATCAATCTTCCCTTTGTCACTGAATTCCAGGAGTTTAGTTCAGTGTTTAGCTGTGGGTGTCTGCCCCTGCTTCTCTCTGTCACTATAAAAGGTACTTTTTCCCCAGATTCTCTGGCAGTGTGATTGTAGGATGATACTCCATGTTCCATGTCTAAAATCCATATATGAGTCAGTACATACAATGTTTCTCTTTTTGTGCCTAGGTTACCTCACTCAAGATGATTTCTTCCAGTGTCAATCATTTGCCTACAAAGTTCAAGATTCCACTGTTTTGTATTTTTCCACTACATCTTACTCCATTGTGTAAATGTATCACATTTTCTCTATCTGCTCTTCAGTTCAGAGGAATCTAGGTTGCTTCCAGTTTCTGGCTATTACAAAAAAAATGCTCCTAAGAATATAGTGGAAAAGACATCCTTGTTGAATGAATGTGAATTCTTTGTGTATATGCCTAAGAGTCAAATTGCTGGGTATTGTGGTAGACTGATTCCCATTTTCCTGAAGAATCTCCTTACTGATTTCCAAAGTGCCTGTAAGAGTTGGCACTCCCATCAACAGTGGAGGAGTGTTCTCCCTTGTCCACACCCTCTCCAGTATATACTGTCATTGGTGTTTTTGATTTTAGCCATTCTGACAGGAGTAATATGGTATCTCTGAGTTGATTTGTTTTGCATTTCTCTGATGGCTAAGGATTTTGAGCACTTTTTCAAGTTTCTCTCAGCCATTTTAGACTCCTCTATTGATAATTCTCTATTTAGTTCTGTACCCAACTTTTAAATTAGATCCTTTGGTGTTTTGGAGACTTGATTATTGAGTTCTTTGTAAAATTTGGAGATCAGTCCTCTGTCAGATGTGAGGTTAGTGAATTTATTCTCCAATCTATAGGTTGCCTTTTTGTCTTGTTGAATATGTCCCTTGCCCAACAGAAGCTTCTCAGTTTCATGAGGTTCAATTAATTATCAATATTAGTGTCTGGGCTACTGGAGTTATGTTCAGGAAGCAGTCTCCTGTACCAATTCATTAAAGGGTACTTCCCATTTTCTCTTCTAAGAGGTTTGGTATGGCTGGATTTATTTTGAGGTCTTTGATCCATTTGAACACAATTTTTTTGCATGGCAATAGACATGGATCTATCCGCAGTCATCTACATGTCAGCCTCCAGTTATGCCAGCACCATTTGTTGAGGATGCTTTTTTTTCTATTGCATAATTTTAGCTTCTTTGTCAAAGATCCATTGTTCATAAGTGTGTGGTTTAATATCAGCATGTTCAACTGGATTTCCATTGGTCTACTTGCCTATTTTTTTGCCAATACCAAACTGTTTTCAGGACTATAGCTCTGTAAAACAGCTTGAAACCAGGGAGGGTGATACCTCTGGACATTGCCTTGCTAAACAATGTAATTTTGGCTACCTTGGGTCTTTTTTTCATACACAGTTGAGAATTTGTCTTTCAACGTCTGTGAAGAATTTTGCTGGGATTTTAATGGGGATTGCGTTAAATCTGTATATTGTTTTCGGGAAGATTGCCATTTTTACTATGTTGATTCTATCTATCCAAGACCTTAGGAGATCTTTCCATTTCCCTGGTGTCTCCTTTAATTTCTTTTTTTAAAGACTCAAAGTTCCTGTGATACAAGTCTTTACTTGTTTGGTTAATATTACCCCAACATATTTTATGTTGTTTGTGGCTATTGTAAAGGGAGATGTTTCTCTGATTTCTTTCTCAGCCCTTTTGTCGTCTGTGTATAGTAGGGTTACTGATTTCCTTGACTTGATCTTGTATCCTGCCTTTTTGCTGAAGGTATTTATCAGCTGGAGGAGTTCCCTTGTAGAGTTTTTTGGGTCACTTATGTAAACTACCATATCATTTGCAAATAGTGAAATTTTATCTCTTCCTTTCCAATATGTATCCTCTTGATATCCATTTGTTGCCTTATTTCTCTATCTAGAACTTCAAGAAAAATATTGGAAAGGTATGGGGAGAGTGGACAGCCTTGCCTTTTTCCTTATTTTAGAGGAATTGTGTTGAGTTTCTATTTAATTTGATGCTGGCTGTTGGTTTGCTATATATAGATTTTATTGTGTTTAGGTAAGTTCCTGTTATGCTGGATCTCTAAGACTTTTATCACGAAAGCATGTTGGATTTTGTCAAAGGCTTTCTCAGCATCTAGTGAGAGGATCAGGTACTTTTTGTTTCTCAGCTTGCTTAAATAGTGGATTATATTGTTGGATTTTCATATGTAAACCATCCCTGCCTCCCTGGAACAAAACCGGCTTGATCATGAGGGATGATTTATTCTGTTGTGTTCTATGCCAGTATTTTATTGACTATTTTGAATCAATGTTCATGAGGGATATTGGTCTGAAGTTCTCTTTCTTAGTTGTGTCTTTGTGTGGTTTGGGTCTCAAGGTTATTGAAGCCTCATAAAAAGAGTTTGGCAAAGACCCTTTAGTTTCTATTGCATTGAAAACTTTGAGGAGAATTGGTACGAGTTGTTCTTTGAATTTCTGGTAGAATTCTGCATTGAGGCCATATGGACCTAGCCTTTTTTTATGGTTGGAGACTATTGATAACTGCTTTTATTTCCTTAGGGATTGCAGGTCAATTTAAATTGCTTATCTGTTCTTGATTTAATTTTGGCAAGTGATATCTCTCCAGAATATTGTCCATTTCCTTTAAAATTTTATAATTTTGTAGAGTACAGGTTTTCAAAGTGTGACCTGATGATTTTCTGGATTTCCTTAGTGTTAGTTGCTATATCCCCCTTTTCATTTGTTTTTGTTAATTCGCATGTTCACACTCTTTCGTTTGGACAAATGTCTGTTTATCTTGTTGATTTTCTCAGAAAACAAATTCTTCGTTACATTCATTCTTTGTATTGTTTTCCTAATTTTGACTTCATTGATTTCAGCCCTCAATTTGATTATTTCCTAGTGTCTATTCCTCCAGGGTGAGTTTGCTTCTTTGTGTTCTATGGCTTTCAGCTGTGCTGTTAATGCTAATGTGACTATTCTCCAGTTTCTTCATATGGTTACTTAGTGCTATGAATGTTAACTTACAGAAAGCACAGCTGGTATTCTGTATAAGATTCTTTATACTTATCCATGTTTCTTTCTTTTTATACTTTTTATTTAAATTAGAAATAATCTTATTTTACATATCAATGCCAGTTCTCTCTCTCTCCCATCCTCCCATGCTCCTCATCAATCCCACTATTCCAACCTCCATCCACTCCCCAGGAAGGATAAGGCCTTCCATGGAGTATCATCAAAGTCTGCCACATCATTTGGAGCTGGGCCTAGTACCACCCTCCTGTGTCTAGGTTGAGAGAGTATCCCTCCATAGGGAATGGGCTCTCAAAATCCTTTTGTGTACTATGGATCAATACTGGTTCTACTGTCAGAGTACCCATAGACTGCCCAGGCCTCCTAACATATTTCTATGTCTTTTTTTCTGGATACTAAGGGATGGGGAGAAGGAAGGAGGGAGGAACAGAGGAAAAGAAAGAGAGAGAAAGAAAGAAATTATTTAGATATCTAAGAAATAGACACCAATCCACATATTTCTGAGGTAACTGAAACTTTTGTGTCATTTAACAATTCAGCAAAATTTTGAGTACTCAAGTGCAGTGACTTGCATTATTATCTGTCCAGCTTTTCTCTGCCCCCTTATGTGATTCTGAGATATCTGTTTGGTTGACCTATAAGGGTTCATTTGCTACACAGTGATGAGAATTACCTATCTTCTCTTTCATAGCCTTCTAATCTCTAAACTGCACATTTTGTGAACTAAATATACAGATATTCCCATTCCAGGATATCATGATGAGTGGTGAGTATGCCAGCAAACCCAGTCTACTATAAGGTAAGTAAATAACACATGTAAATTGTACATAACATACAATAAAATAAGCCTGAGAACAGTGGCCAAGGGAAGGATGTAGAATCAGTGGTCATGGTCAGATTCCCAAATTTGGGTGAGAATTAAATGATTGGCACCTGGTGTTCAAATACTCACTGTGATGTCAGGTAGAATGGCTGTGACCCAAGTGGATTTACACTTGTTAGTAAGCATTAGACCATCTGACACAAAGGTCCACTTTGCTACTATTTTCTGGGCTTTCTATACCCCAGGAGAGGTATCATATTTTAGCCAATGTTGCATCAAAACATAATATTTTTTCTCCCCTTTCAAATTGTCATTTGTTGATAGACCAGAATTTGAACAAAATGTGCTCAGGTGCCTGCCTCTTTCTCTCATTTGAAGAGCAGTAGAATGGAGTTCAATTTATATCACAATCTTCACAAATTTTCTTTGTATTCCCAGTTTCTGTTCTACAGTCAGAATCTCATAATTGGTGGAGAGGAGTGTCTTTGCTTGCAGCTGTTTTTTCCTCTAGTTGCTCTGAGGAGCAGGGGTATATATCACAGGGTACTTCCTAATGTCTTTACTATACACCCCATCCGGGAAGGCTCCCTGTCTCCACTTCTGCTGCCCTTCCCCTGAAGTAAGCAATACATTAGTTCTGATCTGCATATGCTCAGGATGACTGCAGGTGTCTTCCAAAGTCTAACACATACAGCAAATTGTCTCTGTTTGAGGTCTCTTTTATTTAAATACAAATCTCCTGCAAATTGAAGACAATTGTTATTCTCAAGTAAGAGACTAGGGAAGGAGCATGGAAAGATTAGCAGATATCCATAATGACAAGCTGTTAATAAACCAGGAGGCTTTATGTAACCACAATTCAGGCATTTGCATCACCCGTATCTGTTCTTCCTTCTGCTTGTCTAAAAGTGCTTGCTCCAGTTATATTTCCTTCTGCAAAAGAATTTCTGCAGGCCTGTGTCTCCTCCTGCACATAGCTCAGTAAAATAGACATGACATGAGATCTATAATCTTCTGTATTGTTTCTGAACTACTGTTCTTAAAATACTATCCTTAAACTGAAGAAATAATCCCTTAAGTTTAAAGAAACACAAAATTTAAGTTGAAGTTCCTTAAATGACTGATTAGGGGAAGTCACAAAGCCAGGATGAGAGGCTCCTTTCCACCTTCTTTTAAGTTAAACATATATGTCATTAATTTTCTAATGGATAGATGTCTAAAAGGTCAAACAGCACTGTGAGAAGTTCTTCGTGTCTCTTTATTCATCCAGGCTTCTTCATTCATCCCTCATATATTTATCAATCGCTTTCTGAGGACAGGCCTTTCACTCTACCTTGAAAGTCTACTTTGACATTTGAGTAAGCAAATGAACAGGAATTGCTGCTACATCCAATGGATTACATGGGGTAATTCACAGACTTATCTTCATTTTAACAATTAAATTGCATTTATTTACTTGTGTTTGTGGGTATGTATATATGTAAGAATGTGTGTAACTCTCTGTTGGCATGGAAGTGCCATGGCCTCCATGTAGCAGTCATAGGACACAATGTGGAAGTTGCTCCTCTCGTTCAACCATCAACGTCCTGTGGGTCAAACTCAGCTTGTCAGGTTTATGAGGTAAGTTCATTTACCTGTTGAGGCACATTGCCGCCACATCGTCAAGCAAAAAAAATTAACTTAAGCAATTAACTAAACACTTAGTGCTTAGTGAGGGAGAATACAAATGAATTCAAGCAAACTATATGTCTGAAGCAGTATCAGATCATCCTATTTCTTATGGTTTTCAGTGGACCTCTTTCTTATATTCTTAACTTGTGAATATTTACTTGAACTTAATTGCCTGCACCATCCAAACACCTAAATTATTTCATAAATAAAATGGCAAGCATTTACCAAACCAGCACAAAGAAATGGAAATAAAGATGTATTGGCTTTCTTTGATATCTCTGACAACTGGAGAGATTACTAAGTAAATGGTGGGCTATGGCAAAGCAAATCAAAACATTCTCTTTCATAATATACATAGTGTATTCATTAGACAGAATGCTGTGGTTGAGAGCTTTATAGACAGTGCAAGGAAATGTTTTATTGATGCACAAGATTATGGGTGACAGGATGGACTGGGAAGCAGCACTATTCTAGGAGCTAAGCCCCATTATCAGAAAACAGGGAGAGTTTCCTGACAGCATCAATAATTGTGTAGTTACCACACGGAAACTACCATAAATATAGCTATACCTCATTAATCAGAAGGAACATCTGGACTGCTTATTCACGCAGTGAATAATGATTTAGCAGCTGTGAATGTAAGAATCAGTCTTGCGTGAAATTTGGAAAATAGGGATAATACTTATATCATCTTGAAAGAAACTCAAGTTGCATGATTTATTTTATTCCTTCTAGGAATAAATACAAATTATCTCTCCTGAAGAAAGCAAATAATGATTTTTCTGCCTTGAGCAATGTCTGTAGCTGTTAATACTCTGGTAGCACACATTTGGTTAATCAATAAAACTCCCATAAAGTAAATTGCTTTCTTGTAGTGTATTGTAAAGATTTTAATTTGTTTGGAAATTTATATGAATTGATACTCTTAATACAATGCTTTCCTATGATTGAAGTTTTCTGTGATTTCTCTTGTCCTGTCTCTATGTTCTATGGTTCTGTATAAACAACAGGATTAATTGCTTTAATTCAAATCCTGGTCTTGTCACTCATAGCTATACTGTTCCCCTTGGTTCCTTGACAAACTTTTGTTTCTTAGCTTCACAGTTAGGTCCCCTCATACCAGAATTTCTTTCAGTTTGCAAGTTAAGGCTGTTCTTTTTTTTGCACTGTATAACACAACTGTATACATCTGGCAATGCTATTTCTTTTCATTCTTTCATTTAGAATATTGAGTAATCTATGTGTTTTGTATCAGCTTTCACAGCTCTCTACCATTCAGACTTAGTGCAATCTAGTGTTGAAATACCCCCAGAGTGGGAAGACCCTTACTCAAGTATCGGGATTAGCCGATGCCCCAACAATTCAAGAGAAGCCGATCTTTATTTTTGCTTTTTAGTTTTCCCTTTTATATTTCATTTTTTGCACATTTTCATGTCTCAATTACAATGTTAATTGCAATTAATACATTGAATGTGCACACTGGGAGCTAAACAACTGAAATGTATTATTAAAGATGAGGTTTCACAAGGGCTTCTGGCCAAGAAAGGAAGTAAAGTGAGCTCGTGACGTCATAACAGGTACCTTTCATCATTTCATCCTTTTTGTGGCCTTCCCACATTATAATCTTCTTTTTCTTTATTTTTTTTATTTTTAAGTTTTAATTTAAATTAGAAACAAGGTTGCTTCACATGTCAATACCAGGTCCCACTCCCTTTCCCTCCCCTCCACCCATGCCCTCCAAACAACCCCCAATATCCCCTTATTTCCCGAGGGAGGGTGAGGACCTCCATGAGGGTGTCCATAGTCTGACATTTCATCCAGGACAGGGCCTAGACCCTCCCCCAAGATTCCAGGGTGAGAGTGCATCTCTCATTGTTTGATGGCAGCCCAAAGTGCATTTGTATACTCTGGATAAATACTGATCTACTACCCAAGGCTCAATAGATTACCTAGGCCTCCTCACTGACACCCATATTTAGGGGATCTTGATCAGTCCCATGCTGGATTCCCAGCCATCAGTCTGGGATTGAAGAGCTAACACTTGTCAGGTCTGCTGTTTCTGGGGGTTAAACCAGCACAGTCTTAACCCCTTTGGTCATCAATCCTCCCTCTCTGTCACTGGATTTCTTGAGTTCAGTTCAGTGCTTAGCTGTGGGAGTCTGCCTCTGCTTCCATCAGCCATGGAATGAAGTTTCTGTTTCCCAGACTATCTGGCCATGGGATTGTAGATTGCCACTCCCCAGATCTATGTCTAAAATCCATATATGAGAGAGTACATGCCATGACTCTCTTTTTGTGACTGGGTTACCTCACTCACTGGGTTTCTTCTAGAGCCATCAGTTTGCCTGCAAATTTCAGGATTCCATTGTTTTTTCTGTTACGTAGTATTCCATTGTGTAAATATACCACATTTTCCCTCTCCACTCTTACATTGAGGGGCATCTAGGTTGCTTCCAGGTTCTGGCTATTACAAATAATGCTGCTGTGAACATAGTGGAACAGACATCTTTATTGTATGAATGGACATTTTTGGATATGCACTTAAGAGTAGAGTTGCTGGGCCTTGTGATAGGTTTATTCCCATTTTTCTGAGGAACCTCCATATTGATTTCCAAAGTGGCTGTAAAAGTTGGCACTCCCAGCATCAGTGGAGGAGTGAGGAGTGTTAACTTTCACCACACCCTCTCCAGCATAAATTGTCGTTGGTGTTTTGATTTTAGCCATTCTTTTTTTTTTTGTTTTGTTTTGTTTTTTTTTATTTTGTTTTTACGAGACAGGGTTTCTCTGTTCTGTTTTGGAGGCTGTCGGTACAGCCTGGCCTCGAACTCACAGAGATCTGCCTGCCTCTGCCTCCCGAGTGCTGGGATTAAAGGCGTGTGCCACCAACACCCGGCTTGATTTTAGCCATTCTTATGGGAGTAAGATTGTATCTCAGAGTTGTTTTGATTTGCATTTCCGAGATGTCTAAGGATGTTGAGCACTTTCTCAATTGCCTCTCTGCCATTTTGGTTTCCTCTATTGAGAATTCTCTATTTAGTTCTGAGCTCACTTTTTTAATTGGATACTTTGGTGTTTTGGAGACTTGCTTCTTGAATTATTTGTAAATTTTGGAGATCAACCCTCTGTCAGATGTGGGGTTAGTGAATAGATTTTCCCATTTTGTGGGCTGCCTTTTTGTCTTGTTAACTGTGTCCTTTGCTTGCAGAAGCTTCTCAGTTTCAGGAGGTCCCATTTATTAATTGTTGATCTCACTGTCTGTGCTACTTGTGCCATGTTCAGGGTGCTGCCTCCTATACCAATTCGTTCAAGGGTAACACCCACTTTCTCTTCTAAGAGGTTCAGTGTGGCTGGATTTATGTTGAGGTCTTTGATTCATTTGGACTTAAGTTTTGGCCATGGCAATAGACATGTATCTATCTGTATTCTTCTACATGCCAGAATCCAGTTATGCCAGCACCATTTGTTAAAGATGCTTTCTTTTTCCTTTGTATATTTTCAGCTTCTTTGTCGAAGATCAGATGTTCATACATGCATGGGTTAATATCAGGGTGTACAATTGGATTCCATTGGTCTACCTGTCTGTTTTTGTGCCAATATCAAACTGTTTTCAGGACCAGAGCTAAATAATAGAGCTTGAGGTCGGGATTATTGATGCCTCCAGCTGTTGCATTGTGGAGTAAGATTGTTTTGCCTATCCTGGGTCTTTTGTTTTTCCATACAAAATGGTTACTATTCTTTAAAGATCACTGAAGAATTGTGCTGGTATTTTAAGGGGGATTGCATGAATCTGTGGATTGCTTTTGGCAGGATTGCCATTTTTACTTCATTGATCCTACCTATCCAAGAGCATGGGAGATCTTTCCATTTTTTGATGGCTTCTTTAATTTCTTTCTTTAAAGATTCAAAGTTCTTATGATACAGGTCTTTCACTTGTTTGGTTAGCGTTACCCCAAGGTATTTTATGTTGTTTGTGGCAATTGTAAAGGGTGATGTTTCTCTGATTACTTTTTCAGCCCTTTTATCATCTGTATATAGTAATGCTACTGATTTTCTTGAGTTGATCTTGTAGCCTGTCACTTTGCTGAAGGTTTTAGTCAGCTGTTAAAGTTCCCTGGTAGAATTCTTTGGGTCACTTATGTAAACTATCATATCATCTGCAAATAGTGAAAGTTTGACCTCTTCCTTTCCAATTTTTATCTTCTTGATCTCCTTTTCTTGTCATATGTCTCTGGCTAGCAATTCAAGTACAATATTGAAAAGGTATGGAGAGAGTGGACAGCCATGTCTTGTTCCTAATTTTAGAGTAATTGCATTGAGTATGTGTCCATTTACTTTGATGTTGGCTGTTGGTTTGCTGTATATAGCTTTTATTAAGTTTATGTATGTTCCTGTTATCCCAGATCTCTCCAAGCCCTTTATCATGACGGGGTATTGGATTTTGTCAAAGGCTTTTTCTGTATCTAGTGAGATGATCATGTGATTTTTTTGTATTTCACCTTGTTTATATGGTGGATTACATTGATGGATTTTCATATATTGAACCATCCCTGCATCCCTGGGATGAAACCTACTTGATCTTGTTGAATGGTTGTTTGATGTGTTCTTGAATGTGATTTGCCAGTATTTTTTGAGTATTTATGCATCAATGTTTATGAGGGATATTGGTCTGAAGTTCTCTTTCTTAGTTGTGTCTTTATTTGGCTTGTGAATCAAGATTATTAAAGCCTTGTAGAAAGAGTTTGGCAAAGACCCTTCTGCTTCTATTGCATGGAATTCTTTGAGAAGAATTGGTATAAGGTGTTCTGCGAATTTCTGGTATAATTCTGCACTGAGGCCACCTGGGCTGGGGCTTTTTTACGTTGGGAGAATTTTGATGACTGCTTCTATTTCCATAGGGGTTATCAGTCTATTTTATTGCTTATCTGTTCTTGATTTAATTTTGGCAAGTGATAGTTATCCAGGAAGTCATCCATTTCCTTTACATTTCGAATTTTGTTGATTACAGGTCTAAAGTATTACCTGTTGAATCTCTGAATTTCCTCAGAGTGGGTTGTCATGTCCTCCTTTTTCATTTCTGATTTTGTTAATTTGCATGTTCATACTCTGTCATTTGGTAAGTTTGGACAAAGGTTTGTCTATCTTGTTGATTTTCTCAAAGAACCAACTCTTCATTGCATTGATTCTTTGTATTGTTTTCCTATTTTCTACTTTATTGATTTTGGCCCTCAGTTTGATTATTTTCTGGCATCTATTCCTCCTGGGGGAGTTTACTTCTTTGTGTTCTAGAGCATTCAGCTGTGTTGTTAATTAATTCTGTAGTATAACTATTCAATAGTTTCTTAATGTGGGCTCTTAATGCTATGAACTTCCCCAGTAACACTTCTTTCAAAGTGTTCCATAGTTTTGGGTATGCTGTGTTTTCATTCTCACTGAATTCTAGGAAGTCTTTAATTTCTTTTTTTTATTTCTTCTTTGACCCAGGAATGGTGCTGTTGTGCATTATTCAATTTCCCTTACTTTGTTGGATTTCTGCAATTTGTGTTGTTGTTAAATTCTAATTTTAATGCGTGGTGGTCTGATAAGATGCATGGAGTTACCCCAATTTTTGTAGCTGCTGAGGTTTGATATGTTGCCTAGTATGTGGTCGATTTTTGAGGAGGTTCCAAGTGGTGGTGAGAAGAAAGTATATTATTTTTCATGTGGATGGAATGTTCTATAGATGTCTGTTAATCCCAACTCGGTCATGACTTCTATTAGACCCTTTGCTTCTTTGTTGAGTTTCTGTCTGGTATTCCTGTCTAGTCATGAGTGTGGGGTGTTGCAGTCTCCCACTGTAAGTGTGTGGGGCTTTATATGTGATTTAAGTTTTAGTAATGTTTCTTTTACGAATGTGGATGCCTTTGTATTTGGGGAATAGATGTTCAGAATTGAAACTTCATTTTGGTGGATTTCACCTGTGATGAGTATGTAATGACCTACTTCATCTCTTTTGATTGATTTCACTTTAAATCTAATTTTTAGATATTAGGATTGCTACCCCTCCTTGTTTCTTGGGTCCATTTGATTGGAAAATCGTTCCCCAACCTTTATCTCTCAGGTAATGTCTGTCTTTGAGGGTGAGGTGTGTTTATTGTATTCAACAGAAGGGAGGGTTCTGTCTTCGAATCCATTCTGTTAGTCTTTATCTTTTTACGGATGAGTTAAGGCCATTAATATTGAGGGATAATAATGACCATTGATTGTTCATTCTTCTTTGATTTGGAATGGTTGTTGTTGGTGGAATTATGTGTGGAATTCCACCCATTTTTTTCTTTTGGCTGTTGGTAAAATGGGATTATCTAATGCCTATGATTTTCTTTTGTAGTTAACTTCCTAGGGCTAGAGTTTTCCTTCCAGAACTTTCTTTAGGGCTGTGCTAGTAGATATGTATTGCTTCAATCTAGTTTTGTGATAGAATACCTTGTTTTCTCCATCTATCATGATTGAGAGCTTTCAGAGTTATAGTATTCTGGGCTGGCATCCATGGTCTCTTACTGTTGGTAGAATATCTATCCAGGACCTTCTTGCTTCCAGAGTTTCCATGGAGAAGTAAGGTGTAATTCTGATAGGTTTGCCTTTATATGTTATTTGGCCTTTTTCCTTAGCTGCTTTTAATATGCTTTCTTTTTCTCTATATTTAGGGCCTTGATTATTATGTGGTGATGGGGCTTTTTGTGATCCACTCTATTTGGTGTTCTGTAAGTTCTTGTACTTTCATTGGCATGTCTTAGTTTAGGTTTGGAATGTTTTCTTCTATGGTTTTATTGAATATGTTTTCTGCCACTATGAGGTGGTTTTCTTAACCTTCTTCTATACCTATTATTCTTAGGTTTGGTCTTTTCATGGTGTCCATATTTCCTGGATGTTTTGTGTTAGGGATTTGTTGCACTTATGATTTTCTTTGCTTGATGAATCCATTTCTCCTAGTGTATCTTGGCAACACCTGAGATTCTCTCTTCCATCTCTTGTATTCTGTTGTTAATTCTTGTATCTGTAGTACCTGACCATTTGCTCAGTTTTTCTATTTCCACCCTTTCTACAGATTGTGTTTTTTTTAATTGTCTCTATTTCAGTTTTCAACCCTTGCACTGTTTAAATTGTTTCTTGCAATTTTCAGTTTATCTATTTGTTCATTTGTTGCATTTTATGAATTTTTGGTTTGTTTTTTGTTCCATTTCTTACCATTTTTGCTGTGTTTTTTCTTCCATTTCTTGCATTTTTTGGTTTCTTTTTTCTTCCATTTCTTGCATTTTTTGGTTTCTTTTTTCTTCCATTTCCTCGAGGGTTTTTCCTATGTGTTCTTTTAGTGCCTCTATCATTTTCATGAAGTTTTTTTTAAGGTCATTCACTTCTGCTTCATTTGCATTGGTATGTTGGAGTCTTGCTGGTGTGGAGTCTCTAGAATCTGGTGCTGTCCTATTTATTTTTCTGTTGCTGAGTTTGTTTTTGTTTTATCTCTTTCCTATCTCTTTTTCTAGTGGGTGCAGAAAGAGCTCCTTACTGGTCTGGTGGTTAGGGGACTAGACTTCCCTTTCAGTGGTACACGCAAGACCAATATGCTGGTAGTTCTTCTATTCCTCGTCCTAGTTCTGGTCCTGTGGGTGGAGAAGAATCCCAGGAATCTGGGGTGTGTAGTCTCCTGCCTAGTCCTCTGGTCTCCTAGGTGGAAGAGAAGACCTGGGATCTGGGTGCTTGGCTTCTTCTAGGATGGGAAGCTCTGTGGCTTTTTCCAGACAATCCCAAGGCACTGGAATGCAGGCCTGGATGCAGGGCCTGTTTTATCTGGTCCTGCTGCCAGAACTCTGGAGAGAGACCATTCTTTATGCAAGCACAAGAGGTTTATTTAGGGAATCAGTGCACTAGGGGCCGAGCTCGTTACACTCAGGGGCAGAGGAGTTCGACCCCTAGTAGCTGCAGTCAGGGGTTTTTAAAAGGGAAAAACCATAAAGAATGGGGGAGTTAGGCAAACATCATAAAGGATGGGAAGTTAGGTAATCATCATAAACATAAACGATGAGGAAGTTAAATCATAGCTTATGTCTTAACAGGAAGGTTATAGGTTATCTCAAGCAAGCATTCTTTGGGCATTGTACAGTTAAACACTGAGCATTAATATGGTGAGCTAGTTCCTGGATCAGGGAGTGTTATCTTTTAAGTTTATCTTGAGGTGTTTGGTTTCTCAGGAGAGGGCAGATGGACAAGGTTCTCTGTGATGGGCTAGTCGCTAGGGGTCTAAAAATGTTGAGTTGGAATATCTCAGTGTCTGTTTGTCACCGAACTTGTTCTTTCTATTCTTACTCAGCCATACTTCAACAGTAATGAGCACACATTCTTCTAGCTATCCCTTGTCTTTTTATTTATCATGGTATCTTATTGCCTTTTTTATCCATACATCTCCAAAAGGAGGACATTGGAATGAAGTGCTATTCAGAGGTTCTTCACTATTGAAAGAGAGGACAATACAGTAGGGAATAGGTGGGACAGATTTATAGGCTCTGGGAACTGTCAGTGCAATGCCAACCAGGAACTGTATTTTAAAAGAGTTATTAGTCATTGGGAATCAGCCTGTTAAAATACAAAGTTCTGGCTTTTGAAAACTCTCAGCTTCCAAGACTGAGATGTCTTAGAAGGTTCATAAAATTGGTTTAGGGTACTTTTTTTTCTTTCTTGTAACCAGAACAAACCCTGTAAATAATGGTGCCTGTAACCTATGCCTAGCCCACTCCCTGTAGATGGCTTCCTGTACAGACAAGTTAGCTGAGGCATTTATTTTTGCACTAACTTCAAAGTCCTCATAAGGTATCCTAATTCAGCCTTTTCCTCATTTACACATAGATATATACATCTTGCTTCAAAAACTCCATCTACTTCCAGACTGTCCCCTGAGTTATTTGGACCTGCACATGCTATTTCATATAAAATAAACGAAGAAATAAAATGATAAGTAACTATGTAATCAAAATCATTTGATTCTCACCATTACCACTTCCTTAATTTTTGATTGCACCAGTATTGTCTCTACCAAGACTTCTTTGATTTGATATTTTCCATTGAATCTAATGCACATATTCACAATCTACCACTTGTAGTCAAGTCTTTTAAGTCTCTAATTATAACCATCTGGCAAGTTCCTAAAACAGTTCATTTATTCATTGATTTTGCTCTGGCTGCACCTGTACTGAGTAGTGTGTCGGAATAAAATAATGGCTTTTAACCTTCAAATTGTAGCCAAGGACATCAAAGAGCTATTTCATATATTTCTATAACTAGTTTTAAGGATTTTTTTGGACAGTGGTGTACATGCTTCTACAGTGTCTCTCAAGCCTAATGAACTCTATCTTAAGATGGGTATCATTTGTTTGGAGGAAAATTATGTAAATAACTTTCTAGAGATTATGAGGATTTTCCAAATAAATAATATTCTAATTCAGCTATAATCTATTTAAATAAATTAATATCTTACTTTTATAGAAGCCTGTTCTCATATTGCAGGCAAAGTTTTTTTCTTTCTTGTTTTTAAGATGTACAGGGCATCAGTAGCACATTTGTATTTTAAGAAATAAAGTAGAAATTAAGTAACAAAAGAGAAAACGAGTAATACTAAATAAATTTCTGTGAAAAGTTATTTTAATGAAATAATTCACATTTTAACATACTCTAATGTAATCTGTAACTTTTAAAATGATTTATTTTGTCTATTAGGATTTTTTAAGTAGAACATCACAATTTATTGAGTATGCAATGCTTCTCATGGTCTATGAATGTTTATATATACCTGGCCAGTATGATTTCCTTTGAGATTCATTTTTGAAAATTATAGGACTTGTAAGACTGAATCTATTATCATTGTAAGACTTTCACATTACAGAAGAGAAATGATTGAGATATAATTTTAATAAATAATATGATTATTTGAAATGTATTTATCAATTGCTAGAAATTATCTCTAGCTTTAAATTGAATATTTATATTATAAATGCCTACGTAAATATAACATAAAATATTACCATAATAGAATGTTTTCTGAAATAATTTGTTCTAAAAATTACTGAGCAAAAAAACAATAAAGTTCACAACACAATTCAGAGCAAAGTATGCAAACAGTACATACATATGTCCTCTTCCTCCATACAAGCATATTACCAGTAAATTAATTCAAATCTATGAAAACAAATAGCTAACTGTGGACCCGTCAGCACCCAGGTTATGCAAAAATTCCAGGAATGCAGCAAAAACTAAACTTCTCTCTTCTCTATCTAATGAGAAATAAACACAAACTATATGAAGGTAGCTTTCTCTCTTACCTTATCAAGAATAATTTCTTTTTACATACATTTACATATCTCTCCTTACATACACATCTCTCTCCTGCACAACCCGTCATCTCTACACAAAGTTACATCTCTTTTCACACAGTTACATTTGTTTCTCCAGCTGTATCTACATTCTACACAGCCACATATCTCTATACATGGTTACATCTATCTTTCTTCCTTTCATTCAGCCTAGAAGCACAGCATATGGAATGGTGCAGCAAACACCTAGTGTGTGTCTTTAAAACTTCAAGATATTCTCCGTCTGTGATACTTCCTCTGATTCCCTTGTCAGTGCTATATCTTTAAGCACATAATTCCTTTGAAGTGTATTTTACAATATATTCTCTCATGTCTTTGATGCAATATCTAAAAATGTTGCCCTCAAAAGGTAGATTATGTGATAATTATTCAGTGTTTCCTTCTGGTAGTGGTGCAGTTTTCTACTTTATACATATAAATTTGTTAATAAATGTCTAATTTTTTGCAAATGCTTACGGTTTTTTGCCTGAATCTACTGATATTTTATGTACTTCTGGTGTCCCCCACGGCTGTGTAATCAGCTCCAGGATATTCAGGCTGTAGCCTGATGAGATTTCCTGTCCCTCTGGTATCTTCTCTGCTACTGCTACCCAAGTAATTTGTAACTAAATGTTTATCATTGTATTTACTAATAAAGACTCTGAAGTCATATATTATATGAAAACATGCTAGGTCAGAGAGGCCTGTAGGATCAACCAGATGTCCTTCCATTTCGGCTGGAGATCCAGCAAGAAATTATATTTCAAACTGTCTTAAATCAAAATATCTCAAAGCTCCAAGTCCATCTCTCTTCCTTTCTATTCATTTCCCTATCCATCTTCCCAGCTCTTCTAGCCTCTCCATGACAATCCAAGATTGATTTTATTAACATAGTCTCAGGTTTCAGAGCGTGATCAAGTATTCTGCAACAGTTTACTTCTTATTTGTAATGTACTAAAAGTAGATTTCTTAGAAATGATGATTTTATGAGACATGGGCCAATTATTCAAAATTTATACCACATTTATGAAACAAAGTTGAGAAAAACAATTCTGTTACATTTTTATACAATAAAATTAATTCTCTTTACAGGAAAAGTAAAATTGGGAGAGAAATAATGTATCAGAAGACATATGTTGAATTTACTCTGAAGCTAGAGAAATGACATGATATCCTTTTGCTTTGAATAACTGATTATTAAAACCATGCCTTTTCTTCCTAAGTTTATCATTGCACAATATTTTTTTATTATTTTATTTTCCAGTTTAAATATAGATAAGAAACAAGGTTGCTTCACAAGTCAGTTCCAGGACCCTCTCCCTTTCCCTCCCATCCTCCCGTGCCATCCCCTCAACCCCCCCCCCGTTATGCCCTCATTCCCCCAGGGAGGGTGAGGCCCTCCATGGGGGTGTTCATAGTCTGTCATTTCATATAGGGCAGGGCCTAGACCTTCCCCAAGGGTTCAGGGTGAGAGTGCACCTCACATTGTTCTATGGGAGTCCAAAGTCTGTGTGTATACTTGGGATGGGTACTGATCTGCTGCCCAAGGCTCAATAGATTACCTAGGCCTCCTCACTGACACCCAGATTCAGGGGGTCTTGATCAGTCCCATGCTGGCTTCCCAGGCTGATGCCTGGGATTCAAGTGTTAACCTTTGTCTGGTCAGCTGTTTCTGGGGGTTAAACCAGCCCAGTCTTAATCCCTTTGATCATCAGTCCTCCCTCTCTGATACTGGCTTTCTTGAGTTCAGCTCAGTACTTAACCAAGGGAGTCTGCCTCTTCTTCGATCAGCCACTAAATGAAGTTTCTGTTTCCCAGACTCTCTGGCCATAGGATTGTAGGCTGGCACTCGCCAGATCTATGTCTAAAATCCATATATGAGAGAGTACATGCCAAGTTTCTCTTTTTGTGACTGGGTTACCTCATTCAGGATGGTTTCTTCTAGTGTCATCCATTTGCCTGCGAATCTCATGATTCCATTGTTTTTTTCTGCTGAATAGTACTCCATTGTGTAAATGTACCACATTTTCTCTATCCACTCTTCGCTTGAGGGACATCTAGGTTGCTTCCAAGTTCTGGCTATTACAAATAAACCTGCTATGTACATAGTGGAACAGACATCTTTGTTGTATGAATGGGCATCTTTTGGATATATGCCTAAGAGTGGAGTTGCTGTTTCTTGTGGTAGGTTTATTCCCATTTTTCTGAGGAATCTCCATACAGATTTCCAAAGTGGCTGAACCAGTTGGCACTCGCCCCTTTCACCACATCCTCTCCAGCATAAATTGTTTTTGGTGTTTTTGATTTTAGCCATTCTGACAGGAGTGAAATGGTATCTCAGAGTTGCTTTGATTTGCATTTCCCGGATGGCTAAGGATGTTGAGCAATTTCTCAAGTGCCTTTCAGCCATTTTAGACTCCTCTATTGAAAACTATTTAGTTCTGCAGCCCACTTTTTAATTGGGTCCTTTGATGTTTTGGAGACTTGCTTCTTGAGTTCTTTGTAAATTTTGGAGATCAACCCTCTGTCAGATGTGGGGTTAGTGAATATTTTTTCCCATTCTGTGGGCTGCCTTTTTGTCTTGCTGACTGTGTCCTTTGCCTTAGAGAAGCTTCTCAGTTTCAGTAGGTCCCATTTATTAACTGTTGATCTCACTGTCTGTGCTACTGGTGTTATGTTCAGGAAGCTGTCTCCTGTACCAATTCATTCAAGGGTACCACCCACTTTCTCTTCTAAGAGGTTCAGTGTGGCTGGATTTACGTTGAGGTCTTTGGTCCATTTGGACTTAAGTTATGTGCATGGCGATAAACATGAATCGATCCGCATTCTTCTACATGCCAGTTTCCAGTTATGCCAGCACCATTTGTTGAAGATGCTTTCTTTATTCCATTGTATATTTTTAGCTTCTTTGTCAAAGATCAGATGTTCGTACGTGTGTGGGTTAATACCCCGGTTTTCTATTCGATTCCATTGGTCTACCTGTGTATTTTTGTCCCAATACCAAGCTGTTTTCAGGACTATAGCTCTATAATAGAGCTTGAGGTCAGGGATGGTGATGCCTCCGGACGTTGCCTTGTTGAACAGGGTTGTTTTGGCTATCCTGGGTCTTTTGGTTTTCCATAAAAAATTGATTATTGTTCTTTCAAGGTCTGTGAAGAATTGTGCTGGGATTTTAATGGGGATTGCATTGAATCTGTAGATTGCTTTTGGCAGGATTGTCATTTTTACTACATTGATCCTACCTATCCAAGAGCATGGGAGATCTTTCCATTTTCTGAGGGCTTCTTTAATTTCTTTCTTTAAAGATTCAAAGTTCTTACGATAGAGGTCTTTCACTTGTTTGGTTAGCATTACCACAAGGTATTTTATGTTTTTTGTGGCAATTGTAAAGGGTGATGTTTCTCTGATTTCTTTTGCAGCCCTTTTATCAACTGTATATAGTAGGGCTACTGATTTTCTTGAGTTGTTCTTGTAGCCTGCCACTTTGCTGAAGGTGTTAATCAGCTGTAAGATTTCCCTGGTAGAGTTCTTTGGGTCACTAATGTAAACTATCATATCGTCTGCAAACAGTGAAAGTTTAACCTCTTCCTTCCCAATTTGTATACCCTTGATCCCCCTTTGTTGTTGTATGGTAATAGCTAGAACTTCAAGTACCATGTTGAAAAGTTATGGAGAGAGTGGACTGCTTTGTCTTTTTCCTTATTTTAGAGGAATTGTGTTGAGTTTCTGTTTAGTTTGATGTTGGCTGTTGGTTTACTGTATATAGCCTTTATTATGTTTAAGTATGTCCCTGTTATCCCAGATCTCTCTAAGACCTTTATCATGAAAGACTGTTGGATTTTGTCAAAAGCTTTTTCAGCATCTAGTGAGATGATCATGTGATTTTTGTTTTTCAGCTTGTTTATATGGTGGATTACGTTGATGGATTTTCATATGATGCACCATCCCTGCATCCCTGGGATGAAACCTACTTGATTGTGGTGAATGATTGTTTTGATGCGTTCTTGGATCCGGTTTGCCAGTATTTAATTGAGTATTTTTGCATCAATGTTCATGAGGGATATTGTTCTGAAGTCCACTTTCTTAGTTGTATCTTTGTGTGGCTTGGGGATCAAGGTTATTTAAGCCTCATAGAAAGAGTTTGGCAAAGACCCTTCTGCTTCTATTGTGTGGAACACTTTGAGAAGAATTGGTATATGCTGATCTTTGAATTTGTGGTAGAATTCTGCACTGAGGCCATCTGGACCAGGACTTTTTTTGATTGGGAGACTTTTGATGACTGCTTCTATTTCATTAGAGGTTATAGGTCTATTTAAATTGCTTATCTGTTCTTGATTTAGTTTTGGCAAGTGATAGCCATCCAGGAAGTCATCCATTTCCTTTAAATTTTTGAATTTTGTGGAGTACAGGTTTTCAAAGTATGACCTAATGATTCTCTGGATTTCCTCAGAGTCTGTTGTTATGTCCCCCTTTTCATTTCTGATTTTGTTAATTTGCGTGTTCACTCTCTGCTGTTTGGTAAGTTTGGACAAAGGTGTGTGTATCTTGCTCATTTTCTCAAATAACCAACTCTTCGTTACATTGTTTTCCTGGTTTCTACTTTATTGATTTCAGCCCTCAATTTGATTATTTCCTGGTGTCTACTCCTCCTGGTGGAGTTTGCTTCTTTGTGTTCTAGAGCTTTCAGCTGTGATGTTAATTCTCTGGTATAACTGTTCTCCTGTTTCTTCATGTGAGCACTTAGTGCTATGAACTTCCCCCATAGCACTGCTATCAAAGTGTCCCATAGGTTTGGGTATGTTGTGTCTTCATTCTCATTGAATTCGAGGAAGTCTTTAATTTCTTTTTTTATTTCCTCTTTGACCCAGGGATTGTACAGTTGAGCATTATTCAATTTCCATGAGTTTATAGGTTTTCTGCAATTTGTGTTGTTGTTGAATTCTAATTTTAAAGCATGGTGGTCTGATAAGATGCATGGAGTTATTCCAATTTTTTGTAGCTGCATAGGTTTGATATGTTGCCAAGTATGTGGTCGATTTTTGAGAAGGTTCCATGTGGTGATGAGAAGAAGGTATATTCTTTTTTATATGGATGAAATGTTCTCTAGATATCTGTTAATCACAGTTGGGTCATTACTTCTATTAGACCCTTTGCTTCTTTGCTGAGTTTCTGTCTGGTGTTCCTGTCTAGTGGTGAGAGTGGTGTGTTGAAATCTCCCACTATAACTGTGTGGGGCTTTAGATGAGATTTAACTTCTATTAATGTTTCTTTAACGAATGTGGATGCCTTTGTATTTGGGGCATAGATGCTCAGGATAGACACTTCATCTTGGTGGGTTTCACCTGTGATGAGTATGTAATGACCTCCTTCATCTCTTTTGATTTATTTTATTTTAATGTCTAGTTTGTTAGATATTAGGATTGCTACCCTGCTTGTTTCTTGGGTCCATTTGATTGAAAAAATTTTTCGCAACCTTTACCTCTCAGGTAATGTCTGTCTTTGAGTGTGAGGTGTGTTTCTTGTATTCACCAGAAGGAAGGTTTCTGTCTTCGAATCCATTCTGCTAGTCTGTGTCTTTTTATGGGTGAGTTAAGGCCATTAATATTGAGGGATATTAATGACCATTGATTGCTCATTTTTCTTTGATTTGCAATGGTTGTTGTTGGTAGAATTATGTGTGGAATTTTACCCCTTTGTTCTTTTGGCTGTTGGTAGAGAGGGATTCTCTAATGCCTATGTTTTTCTGGTTATAGTTAGCTTCCTTGGGTTGGAGTTTTCCTTCCAAAATTTTCTGTAGGGCTGGGTTAGTAGACACATATTGCTTGAATCTAGTTTTGTCATGGAATATCTTGTTTTCTCCGTCTATAGTGATTGAGAGCTTTGCCGGGTATAGTAGTCTGGGCTGGCATCCATTGTCTCTTAGTGTAGGTAGAATATCTATCCAGCACCTTTGCACAATATTCATTATTATACTATTTCACTAGAGAATCTGTGTGCTTGTGTGCCTGTAAACTATTAGAAATTTTTTCTTTTAAAATTTAGTTTTAATTATAAAAGATGGATAGTATCCATAAAGACAGACAAACTCTGAGGGAACATTCATTGTTCTGATAGTGAATGTCAACTTCTCTAAAGAAATATGTCCAATAACCATGATGTTTAAGCAATTGGCGTCACAGACCATCTGTCTGTGTGGCATGGAGTCTACCCAGAAAGATCATTATCAATTAAAATAATATAGTTAAGATAGTTTTACTTAAACTGTCTCTGCAAAAGCAAGGCATGTGCTCTACTGACTAGTTGTTTGATTTTTATTTCAGTTTCTGCTATTTTTCTAATTTGCTTTTGTACCTCTTTTGCTGATTGAGAGAGAGGTCTTATTAGCTAAACTCTCAAAAATATTGGAAGGGTGAATACTCAGAATAAAATTAACTGATACTTCCTCATTAAAATTGCCAGTGTGTAAAATTATAAGTATTCTTTTTATCAATGTGCTGGTCATTCTCAGCAGTGTAATACACAATTACTAACTCATACTCCTTATTAAAAATGAATCTTAAAGAGAGAAATGAAATAGAGATTGAGAAAGCCTAAGAAATACTTCACAGAATGTTTTGAAATTAGGCAGTAAGCAACTGAAGAACACACTAGCAGTGTGCATATACTATAAAAGAATCAACCTGCACAAATTCCATTCAGTGAAATCCCTGGGTACACATTTCCACCCAGTCTATCATTAACAAAGCAATAGAAGTTATCTCATCCAGAAACTTTTGCCAGTATTGTTTGGGCTTAACACTTTCCCCCTAAAAGATTGAAGTACTTGTTTAATAAGCAATGAAACCAACAATCCTTAGTAAGCCATTTAATTGAATTGAGATCTTTTTTCTCTTTTTTCTTACTTTTCATCCTTCCTTTCTCATCTCTCTTTCCTTTATCCCTTCTCTTCCTTTCCTGTCCCCTCTCTCATCTTCCATTTCCTTTCCCTGCCCCATTCCATTTAGTTTAAAATATCTAGTATTAGTGACTTCAAAATTCCTTTAAGTTCCTAATTGACCACAGGATGCAAAGAAAACCTTGGACCCATACCAACCAGGAGAGGAAGAGACCCCACCTTCATCCACTGGAAGAAGAGATGGGAAATGACAATAGAAGAACTCATTCAACAACAGTAAAAGCAAATTGATGCCACCAGATTCTACTCCAGCAAGACCTGGATATTCGACCACAGATGAAGCAGAAGTGAAGACCTTAAAAACAAATTCATAAAGATGATTGAGAACCTAAAAGAGGAAATGGGTAAATTCTTTAAAGAAATGAAAGAAAACAGAAATTTAAAATTGCAAGAATCATTCAAACAGTAAAAGGTTTGAAAGCTATAATAGACAAAATAAAATAAACACAGTCTGAGGCTATGCTGGAATTAAAAAGACTGGTAAATGATCAGGAACTACAGAAGCAAGCATAACCAAAAGAATACAAGAGATGGAAGAGAGAATCTCAGGCATTGAAGATACACTAGGAGAAAGAAACTCATCAACCAAAGAAAATCTTAAGTCCAACAAGTCCCTAACACAAAATATTCAGGAAATAAGGACAGTGTGAAAAGGCCAAACCTAAGAATGGTAAGTATAGAAGAAGGTAAAGAAGCCCAGCTCAAAGGGGCAGAAAACATATTCAACAAAATCATTAAAGAAACTTTCCCAACCTAAAGAACTTCCAAAGGTATCAATGTCTCTGACTACAAGTTCTATTTTAGAGCTATAGTTCTGAAAACTGCTTATTATTGGCACAAAATAGATCGTTAGACCATTGGAATCAAATTGAAAACCCTGATATTAACCCACACACTTATGAACACCTGACTTTTGACAACAGAAGCTAAAATTAACAATTGAAAAAAGAAAGCATCTTCAACAAATCGTGGTGGCATAACTGGATGCTGACATGCAGAAGACTGCAAATAGATCCATATCTATCACCATGCACAAAAATAATGTCCAAATGAATCAACGACCTCAAGATAAACCCAGCCACACTAAATCTTTTAGAAGAGTATGCTTTAATGAATTGATAGAGGAAACCACTTCCTGAACATAACATCAGTAGCACAGACAATTAGTAAATGGATCCTCCTGAAACTGAGAAGCTTCTACAATGCAAAAGACACTGTCAATAAGACAAAATGGCAGCCCACAGAATCGAAAAAGGTATTCACCAACTCATCAGCTGACAGAGAGCAGGTCTCCATAATTTACAAAGAACTCAAAAAGCTAGTCACTAAAACACCAAATGATACAACTAAAATGTGGGGCACAGAACTAAATAGAGAATTCTCAACAGAGTCCAAAATGGCTTAGAGATACTCAAGAAAGTGCTCAACATCCTTAGCAATCAGGGAAATGCAAATGAAAACAACTCTGAGAAACCATGTTACTCCTGTCAGAATGACTAAAATCAAAAACACAAATGTCAGTTAAGCTGGAGAAGATGTGGAGAAAGGGTAATACTCTTTCAGTGCTGGTAGGAGTGCTGACTCATACAGCCTCTTTAGAAATCAATATGGAAGTTCCTCAGGGAAATGGAAATCTGTCTACCACAAGATCCAGCAATTCCACTTTTATGCATATACCCAAAAGTTGCACATTCCTACAATAAGTACATCGGTTCCATTATGTTCAAGCAGCATTATGTGTAATAGCCACAACCTAGAAGCAACCTAGATGACCCTCAACTGAATAATTGATAGAGGAAATGTGATACATTTACACAATGGAGTTCTGCTCAACAGAAAAACCAAAATCAAAAAGTAATTGAATCTTGAAACTCACGGGCAAATGGGTGGAACTAGAAGAAGCCATCTTGAATGAGGTAATGCAGTCACAAAAAGAAAAACATGGTATATACTCACTTATATATGGTTTTGAGACATAGAGCAAAGAATCACCAGGCTATAAACCACAGTGCCAGAGAATCTAGGAATCAAGGAGGACCTTAAAGAAAGACATGCATGATCTACCAGAGAAGGGTAAGACACAAGATCTCCTGAGTAAATTGGGAGCGGGGGCGGGGGGGGAGAAAAGCTAGGAAAAAGAGAAGGGAAGACGAAGAGGGGAAAGGAGAACATGAGGGAGCAGGAAGGTTGAGTCAGAGGGGATAATAGAGGAGAGCAAGAAAAGAGATCATAATAAAGGGAGCAATTATAGGCTTAAGGAATAATCTGGCACTAGGGAAATGTCCAGAGATCTACAAGGATGACACCAACTAACAATCTAAGCAAATAGTGGAGAGGCTACCTTAACTGACCTTCCCCAACTATGAAATTGATGACTATTCCATATGCCATCCTAGAGTCTTCATCCAGGAGCCAATGGAAATAGAAGCAGACACCCACACCTAAACACCAAACTGGACTCCTGGAATCCAATTGCAGAGACAGAGGAGTGAAGAGCAAAGGGTTTAAGACCTGGATGATGAAACCAACAGAAACAACTGACCTGAAAAAGTAGAAGTTCATGAACCCCGCATATGACTGATCCAGACCCCATGAATGTGGGTGGCAGTAAGGAGGCCTTGGTAATCCATGGACTCTCTGATAGCAAATCAGTATTTACCCATAGCATATTAATGGACTTTGGAATTTAATTCCACACAGAAGGATACTCTCTCAGCCTAGACACACAGGGGAGGGCCTACACCATACTCCAAATAATATGACAGACTTTGTAGATCCCCCAAAGAGGGGCCTTGTTCTACCTGGGGAGCAGGCAGGGGTTGGGACAGTGGGTTAGTGGGACGAAGTGGAAGAGTGGAGGGAGACAGAACTGGGATTGACATGTAAAACAAGCTTGTTTCTAATTTAAATAAAAAATAGAAAAACAACAGCAAATGAGAATCTAGGTCAAAGTAATTTCTTGTTTAAAATCTATATATACTGAATATATAAAGATTAGCTTCTATATTCTTATTTTGATACTCAGACCTCATTTTTTGAGTCTTTCCTTTCTCATACCAAGTCTTCTTGTAAGGCTTTTTCTGAAAACCATGTCTTGAAGGCCATTTAAATTAATATATATCAAGGAACACAACTTCACAGGTATAATGCAAACAAATAAAATGTAGGTTAACCCAAAAACATAGTCAATCTTCCTATGCAGGGATGTGTATTTTCTGGAAACAAAGAAGCATAGAAGGGAAAGAATGAATTATCAGATGGTCATATATTCTGCTCTGATTTTCATGCTCTGTTGACTGTTCTTTGCTTCATTGCTTGCCTACATGGTAGAGATGAACAACACTGTGCACTCTATAGCTGTATGTGATTTATGACATAACATTTGGCAAGTAACAAAGTTTAGTCAATTGAAGAGAATATAATGAAGGAAATATGGTGTGCTGTGAAGATGGTATCTGTGTTCCACTTTCATTCTTCTTATCTCACTCTTATATTATCAATGTATTCATGTCAACTATGGGGAATATGTATTCTACAAACGCAATTCACAATTGAAAGTGAGAAATCTCGCTGTGGATAAATAGGGGAAAGCAGTGTCATTTTCTCTTGCCTGAAATCTGAACCCAACTATAGTGAGCAGAATGTTCCCATAATATACATTAGTATACAAATGATTTCCCATATGGCCAAAGATTTACATTATCTCATGAAAAGTGCCTTTATTCCTTGTGACTTGTGAATTAATAGTCATAAACAACAAAATACTTTAAGGAGATCATGACCAACATGAGAGAGCCATCTCACTAACGCACATTGATGTCTCCTTATATAGATTTTATATAGATTTTGATGCACTATGATTCAAAATACCAGTACAATTATTCACAGACATTGAAAGAACAATACTGAACTTTACATGGAATAACAAAAGACCCAGGGTAGCCAAAACAACCCTATACAATAAAGGAAATTCCAGAGGAATCACCATTCCTGACTTTAAGCTCTGTTTTAGAGCTATAGTCTTGAAAACAGCTTGGTATTGACACAAAAATAGACAGGTAGACCAATGGAATCGAATTCAGAACATTGACACTAACCCACACACCAACAAACACTTTATTTTTTACTAAGAAACTAAAATTATACAATGGTCAAAAGAAATCATCTTCAAAAAATGGTGCTTGCTTGGCTGAATGTAAAAGACTGTAGGTAGATCCATGTCTATCACCTTGCACAAAACTTAAGTCCAAATAGTTTAAAGACCTCAACACAAATCCAGCCACAGTGAAACTCTTAGAAGAAAAAGTGGGAGGTAACCCTGAACATATTGATACAGGAGACTGCTTTCTGAGCATAATACTAGTAGCACAGACACTGAAATTGACAATTATTACATGGGACTTCCTGAAATTGAGAAGCTTCTGTAAGGCAAAGGACACAGTCAACAAGACAAAAAGGCAGCCCACAGAATGGGAAAATCTATTCACTAACCCCACATCTGACAGAGGGCTGTTCTCCCAAATTTACAAAGAACTCAAGAATCAAGTCTCCACAACACCAAAGGATCCAATTAAAAAGTGGGCTACAGAACTAAATGGAGAATTCCCAATAGATGAGTCTAAAATGGCTGAGAGACACTTGAAAAAGTGCTCAACATCCTTAGCCATCAGAGAAATGCAAATCAAAACAACTTTGAGATAACATCTTACTCCTGTCACAATGGCTAAAATCAAAAACACCAATAACAGTTTAAGCTGGGGAGGATGTGGAGAAAGGGGAAAACATCGCCACTGCTGGTGGGAATGCCAACTCATACAGCCACTTTGTAAACCTGTGTGGGAGTTTCTTCAGAAAAATGGGAATCAGTTTGCCACAAGATCCAGAAATTCCACTCTTAGGCATATACTCAAAATGCACATTCGTGCAACAGGGATGTCTGTTCCACTATGTTCATAGCAGCATTAATTGTAGTAGCCCGAACCTGGAAGCAAACTAGATGCCCCTCAACTGAAGAGTGGATAAAGAAAACGTGGTACATTTGCACAATGCAGTACGTCTCAGCAGAGAAAAACGATGGAATCTTGAAATTTGCAGGCAAAAGGAAGGTACTAGAAGAAACCATCCTGAGTTAGGTAACCCAATCACAAAACTACAAGCGTGGTATGTGCTCAGTCATATATGGATTTTAGACATGAATCAGGGGAGTGATAGTCTAGAACCCGACAGCCAGAGAGTGTGGGAAACAGGGAGGACCCTAAGAGAAATATACATGGTAACCTAGAGAAGGGGAACAGAACAGAATCTTATGAGTGCTTTGGGAGCAAGGGGGGGCTGAGGAGGTGTGAGGAAAATGGATTAAGAGAGGGTGTGAAGAGGAGGGAAAGCAGGGCATTAGGAGCAGGAAAGTTGAGTCAGTGGAATAGAAGAGAGAAGGATGAGAGATACCATAATATAAGGAGTCATTATAAATTTGAAGAGAGATCTGGTGCTAGTGAGATGTCCAGAGGCCTACAAGGATGACACCAACAGGCAATCTAACCAATAGCAGAGAGGCTACCTTAAATGCCCTTCCTTGATAATGTGCTTGATTACTTCCTTGTTTGCCATCCTAGAGCCTTCATGCAGTGGCTCTAGGATGGCAAACACAGCTAAACACTGAACTGAACTCCTGGAACCCAGTTGCAGAGTGGGAGGAGTGATGAGCAAAGGGGTTAAGACTTGGTAGGTAAAACCCACAGAAACAGCTGACCTGACCAAGGGGGAGCTCATAGACCCCAGATTAATAGCTGAAAGGCCAGCAAGGGACTGATTCAGACCCCATGACCATGCGTGTCAGTGAGGAGGCCTCAGCATTCTTTAGGGCCTCAAGCAATAAATCAGCATTAGCCCCTGTTATTCATATTGACTTTGGGTGCCCATTCAACATGGAGGGATGCTGTCTCTATCTGGACACATGCGGGAGGGTGTAGGCTCTGCCCTGGATCATATGACAGACTTCGGAGATCCCCCATTAAGGGCCTCACACTCCTTGGAGAGTGGAGTGGGGATTGGTTGAGGGGTTGGGAGAGGGCTGAAGAGGGGTGGGAGAGGAAGGGAGGGAGTGGGGTTGATATATGAAGCAAACTTGTTTCTAATTATATTAAATGAAAATTTTAAAAAAGGCTTCATAATTTCCTCTATCTGTACATATTTCCTCCCTATTCTCAGAGTCAGTACTCTAAAAAAATCATATTAGGAGCATTGTCTCTTCGCTTTTCATATACCAATGTTTATAATGTTCTGAAGCCCATATTGTAACCTGCAAACAAATTCCTTACTTTTTAATTAAGGAAGTATAATATTGAAACATTACCTATTAGAAAGGAAATGTCCTGACATCTTGGTGTCTGTCTGCAGATACCTGTTCCAAGTTTTAAACTATCTTCCACTATAAAGAATCATAAAATTTATTTTCAATTTTGAAAATTCATATAACAAGCCACTTGTGATTTCCCTATCATCTGAGCACCTAATAAGCTTCATCAGTTTCAGGTTGAGATTATACCTCAGTCTCACCCTTTAATTGTAAGAAACTTGAGTAGAATTTTCCTTGACTCATTAAAATTAGTTTTGTCCTTGACATGCATACAATTTTTTACCTTGATACAAAGACAAAGAGGCAGGTCTGATTGTCCATACCAAATTATTATTTGGGTAAACATAAAAATAAACTTATAGGATTAAAAGTATGTGGAATATATGAGGCAAAAGTTTAGCAATAAAAGTGTTCAAAGGGAGTCATAACTTATGCAAATATTAATAACTAAATAAATTATTCAATGCTGGTATAAATAACAGAGTAGCTTCAGAATAAGAAGAAAATAGAGAGCAAAGAAAGAAGATAAAGAAATTCATTCAAAACAATATAAACAACGGATAGTGGGAGTAAATGTAAAATAAAACTTGAGATGAACAGATTAAAGTGTTACCTTTGTGATATGTACCTAATAAATAGGAAAAATAGTGAACCGTGACAGAATAAATCTAGGAACCCATAAGAAAATACCCGGTTTAAAATGTCAAAACCCCCAAAATTAACAAAACAAATACTAAACATGTAGAACATATATGAACTCACACAACAAATAAATCTGTGAAATATATTGCAAATGCGAGACTTTTTAATATGGTACTTTTAAGGAGAAATGCACCTTGAATCAACTGTTTATTTTGAAAATTAAGAAATAAAGCATGGATATTGCTCTCATCAAAAAACATAGAAAAGCAAAGCTTTAGACTCAAGGCAGCAATTAGAATAATGGAAAAGCATAGCATCAAAAAGATGAGAGAATAAAATTACAAAGTACAAAAGCATACATAAAGAACAAAATGAGAAAGGAAACAGTAGACAACTATTTCAAAGTCTGAGTAAATTAACTTTGGGTAACATTTTTAATAAACCCTGAAGCAGATGCAAATATGGAAGAGGCTAGGAGAAGAGCTAAATGCAAATGTACATTTCATAAAGTGTTATAACTAAATTTCTCAAAAACTAGAAAGTGCCAAAACTACATGCAATGAAAAAATCTTAAAAGTAGTTACTAACATGAGTGTTCTCATAGTATATATCAGAAAAACCATAAATGCCAATTTATCTCATCTTTTAGGTGGATTTAGCAGTCTTTCAGATATGCAATTGACTTTGGATTTATTAAGTATATTGAAAACATGAAGCATATTTACCAATTTCAGACTATTAAATCAATATAACATTAAAAAACTAAAATATCTAGCACTATCAGTACACAAAAAGACTTGATATAGTTTTGAGAATAAGATTTAGTTGTTTTCATGACACAATGCTTTTGACATCATCTAACAATATGAAGTAGAATGTCACTATTATCCCTTCTCTGCAAAACTATGACATCATCCTCTCTTGTCTCTTTATGTCTTTCCTCAACTCTGCCTAACCTATTCTCTACTCAGAACTGGTCTTTCTAAAGTTAACCTAGGTACTACATCTCTCCTACTTAAAAGCCTTTGTTGCCTTCCTATCTCATTTTTAGCATGAGTCAAGGTCTTCCTAAGACTCAAGGCTCACAAGAGGCAGCACTGTCATTCTCTCCAAGCTCACAAGTCATTAACTTTTTTTTTTCCTTTTTAGACCTTCCGACCTGACAGTCACTGTTTCAGCTACACAGTCTTCCTGCTCAGACAACACATTCTGATTTGGCTTTGAATCTTGGGACGATTATTTCTCATCCTTGCAAACCTTCCCCTCATTCATAATTCAATTTGGTGTAATTACTTGTTTGAATTTTACAATACCAGGAAATCTCAAGCCCATGTAATAGATAAATATGGATCTTTTACATTATTATTATTGGACTTGTTTCATCTAACCTTAGGTCTATCTGTATCTCCAACAAGGAGAATAGTTATTTTTTCTGACGACTGACAAATGACAGTATTAATAGGAGATGTTATTGTTTGCTGAGACTTAGGGCAATAAAGCAGGAAACAAAAAACTCACTATATGGAGTTAATTGGGAAAGGGAATCAGGAGAGAAGTAGCTGTTGGCCAACTTGTCACAGAGATGGAAGAAGGAAGGTAAGAGAAAAGCGGAAAAGAGACACAGAGACAGAGAGAGAGGAAAGGAGAGAAGAGGGAGACAGGAAAAGTTCGGTCTGTCCCAGGGGAGCAGCAAGAAATAGAAGAGAGTGGGAAAGAGAGGATCAGGAAAGAGAAGACAGCAGAAAGATGAGTGGGCAAAAGACCTTTCGGTGGGTAGGGTCTTTCTTTTAAAGGGAGCCTTTGCACCTTTGTGTAAACTCCATGGAACCCTGGCTGACCAGGATACTGCCTAAGTGCATTCTGCCGGATGACAGAGTCAGTCTGGAATAATGCCTGAATCCTTATAGGGAACATAATAAAATGTTATAAATGGAGAATAAATCTGCTGTAAATATGCAAAGATATAGATTAAATGGTGTGAGAAAACAATGATAGTAAATATAACTCTAGAATAATTCAATTTTTGATGAATTTCTTGAGAACTATTGATTTAAAATAGTTAAATTTAGCCAGGCGGTGGTGGCGCACGCATTTAATCCCAGCACTCGGGAGGCAGAGGCAGGCGGATCTCTGTGAGTTCGAGGCCGGGCTGGACTGACAGCCTCCAAAACAATACAGAGAAACCCTGTCTTGTAAAACCAAAAAAAAAAAGTTAAATTTAGGGATGAGAAGTCTCAATTGGTATAATGTCTACTGTAAAAGAATTAGCACTAGGGTTTACATCCCAGCACTCATGATGAAAGCTTGTTGTAATGGCACAAGTCTCTAACCCTAGCATGGAAGGGACTGAAAAAGGGGGAAAATTACCCCCTGCTTTTTGTCTGTAGATGCAATGTGAACAGCCACCCCAAGATTCCGCCATTGTGACTTGCCTGCTGTAATGAGCTTCATTCTGTATCTGTGAGTGAAAAGGCACCATTGCTCCTTTAACATGCTTCTTGTCACCCCCTTTGTTAGAGCAACGAGGCAGGTGACTAATGTGGTGATATATTGTTTATGGTTTATTAAAACCACTGAAAATCAAAAAAGCAAAGCAGGCACACTAAGTAGCTAGAGAAGTCAGGCACATACCTTTAATTCCAGGATTTAGGATTAAGTGGTAGATGATCTCTGAGTCCTCGATGTCTTCGGGCTACCAGAGAGTTAATCAGAGCTCATGTCTATAATCCCAGGATTTGAGAGGTATGAAAGTTAGAGGTACTCAGTCTGAGAATTAGTCTCTCGTCATGCTGAGGAAAGCAGAGCACTCTGAGTGAAACTGAGGAGTAGTGAAGTCGGGAGTAGTATAAGGATGCCCATTTAGTCTGAGCTGAGGTAGAAGTAAGAGCTAGTGGCAAGCTGCTTTGCTTATCTGATCTTCAGCTTGAAGCTTGAACCCCAATGTCTGTATCCATGTCTTTTATTTTTAATGCCTATTTTTACATTGGGTATTTTTGTGAACTACTTTTTGTGAAAACTGTAATATGATTCAAAATACAGTCTAGAAGGAAACTAAAATTGAGTGGAAGTTTTTAGCTAAAAGATTTTCGACTAACCAAATATTTCATTTAATCTGAACTCCTCATACCATCTCTTTGATGACATAAGGGTAAACATGCACGCCTTTGAGGAAAATAATAGAAGAACTGAAACATTGATAATAGCTTTGGGAAGAGTTGTGGCATAGACGAAGTTTAAATGATTTTGAGGTAATAAAGCTTTACATCTTTACACAATTACCAATTTCTAATTTCATTTCAAGTAAGGTAACTTTATTTACAAACGCTACAATTTAAGAGCTTGACATTTAACTATTTTAGTGTGTATGTTTACATTGTGTATGTGTGTGTGTGTGTGTGTGACAGAGAGAGAGTTTATATGTGTGAGTGTATGTGTATGTACACACATGTGTCTAGGTGCACTTGCCTGTATCTGCATATGTGGAGGTGAGATGTCAACCCTGGGTGTACTTCTCTCATGTTCTTTACTTATCTGTTAATTGAGACAAGTTCTTGAATTAGGTTTGGTCTCTTTAATTAGTCACAATGGATTTTCACCAAGTGCTAAGGGTTCACCTCTCTCTGTCCTACAAATTCATGTGCTCACTTTCAAAACTTATGCTATTTAAATGTCCCTATAAATAGAGTAATATCCGGTTTTGGTTACTGTACTGGCTAGTTTCATATCAACTTGCCACAAGCTAAAATCAGCTGAGAGGATGAACCTCAATTGAGAAAATGTCCCCATAAAATCAGGCTGTAGACAAACCTGTAGAAAATTTTCTTATTGATTGTTGGGAGCGGGCCCAGCCCATTGTGGGTGGTGCTATCCCTGGATTGGTGGTCTCTGGGTTCTGTAAGATAGCAGGCTGAGGAAATCATGGGAAGCAACCAACATGGCAGCAACATCCCATGACTTCTATATTTCCTCCTGCCTCAAGGCTCCTTTTCTGCTTGAGCTCCTGTCATGACTTCCTTTGACGATGAACTGTAATGTGGAAGTAACAGTTAAATAAATCTCTTCTTCAACTTTCTTTCCAAGTTTCTTGTGGTTCATCACAGTAATAGCAAACCTAACAAAGCGAGTTACTTTTTGTGTTTTTGACAAATGGAAGAATTTTTACTTTATTCTTCTTATTTTAATGCAAATGTAGCATTTCTGCAAATAGCTCAACACAGTTTTCAAAAAACCTGAGAATGGACCCATAACTCAAAGAAATATCATAGACATGTTGCAATCTAACCTGACATAGGTTAAAATACACTCATTCCAACCCCGATTATTGTATTATTCATCAGGAAGGACATGCATGTCATACATACATCTATTTCATAGTTTATTAGTAATAGACTCATTTTATCTGGGTTTTTATTATATTGACAACAAGGAGACACACAGTAAAAACAGTGGATTCCCTTATTAATTCTAAATTCAAAGTATAGCACAAATTTTTTTCTAGTACTTATTTTGAAGAGTACTGAGATAAAGATCCAGTTGCAAAATCTGATCTCTAAAGGTGTTTTTAAAGTATTTTTCCTAACAAATACCCCTTGTCTTCATTCACATTATGTACACAATGCCAGAATATTCAGTGAACTTTTTAATTAAAGTGACTATAAATGATATATAATAGCCAAGCAGTTGACACACAATAATTACATAATCATCATTGCTTCTCCAGAGATTTTAACAATAGATGCTGAAATGTTCCAGGAACTCACTTTGTAACAATACATACAATCAGTAGGAACTTGGATTAAAAGAGATCAACACAATTACAGCAAGGTAGGAGAAAGCAGATGTTTAGCTAATATATATAAAAATCTGTAATGGTCTTATTTTCTTTTTTTCTGTGACAATTGTGACTTACAATTATCATCTGTTAGAAAACTTCGTCAAAGATAGTCTAGTATCTTTGAAGTTATCTATAAAATAATGACATTTAGCGATTTTTATGAGCAGCAGCCTCATGTTCATTTGCCATATTTCTGACAGAAAAATCTCATTTCTTCACAGAATAAACACAAACATTCTCATTTATTATTCACACACAAAGTGACACTGTCAATAAGCAATTATGCTATCTCTGTAGTATAAATACTATATGCAACAAAAGGCTAAATTAGTTTCCAGTTTGAAGAAAAATTTCCACATGACAGAAGTGCTTTGTTTTCTTAAAAACATGCCAATGTGTTCAATGATTTCAGTATACTGCCATCTTCTTAAGTGGATTTTAAGTTACTTTCTCACAATACTAAAAGTTCGTAAATGCATTGTTCTTAACTACAGCAGCATAATTTTTTTCAACTATAGATTTAGTCAGGCAATTCAGTATTTAGTATATTTGCAGTCTCCTACCCATTATTTGTACTAACAGAGTTTTCAACAACCTCATGATTTCCTCTTGTCTTGTTTGGTTATGCTCTTATCTCTTCCTCTTAGTAATGTATCTCTGGCTTCCACTCCATATCATTCATCTACAAAGTCCTCACCTTTCTTTGACTACTCCTATAATTCTTCATATTTGAACATTTCACAAATTTTTCACTACCATTATAAATACTTACTGTAGGAATCAATGTTCAACAGATCAACTAAACTCAGTTATCTAGTCCCCCTTTAAATGTTATCACATTTAGAGTAAGGGCTTCAACACACTAAGTAAACAGAGAATACTTGTACAGGAACCAATTGATGAATTAAGAGATTAGGAATTAATATTCCAAATGGAAAAAGATAATACTTGTTCTCTAAATAATACACTCATATAAAATTAGGTGTTTCAACCTTGATGAGATTACAAATTATGCTTATTACAAACCTGAAACTCCTGGAACTTGTCAAAAAATTAAAATGAAAAGATTGCAATTTATACTCTTTGGTGTTTTGAGCATGTGTAATCAATTTAACTGCCTACGTTAAACTCAAAATCGTTTTTTAGTTTATAATAACTTTTTGTTTGTTTTTTTGTTTTTTTTTAAACTCTATGGCTACATTTGTTTTTTGCTGCTTTGAAAATAATTTTTTATTTATTTTTAAGTTTAAATTTAGATTAGAAACAAGGTTGCTTCACAAGTCAGTTCCAGTTCCCTCTCCCTTTTCCTCCCCTCCTCCCGATCCCTTCCCCCAATCCCCCATTATAACCTCATTTCTGCAGGGAGGGTGAGTCCCTCAATGGGGGTGTCCATAGTCTGTCATTTCATCCAGGCCAGGGCCTAGACCCTCCCCCAAGAGTTCAGGGTGAGAGTGCATCTCACATTGTTGGATGGGAGTCCAAAGTACGTGTGTATACTCGGGATGAATACTGATCTACTGCCCAAGGCTCAATAGATTACCTAGGCCTCCTCACTGACACCCCCATTCAGGGGGTCTTGATCAGTCCAATGCTGGATTCCAAGGCATCAGCCTGTATATTTTTGTGCCAATACCAAGCTGTTGTCAGGACTATAGCTCTATAATGGAGGTTAAAGTCAGGGATGGTGATGCCTCCAGATGTTGCCTTGTTGAATAGGGTTGTTTTGGCTATCCTGGGTCTTTTATTTTTCCATACGAAATCGATTATTGTTCTTTCAAAGTCTGTGAAGAATTGTTCTGGGATTTTAATGGGGATTGCATTGAATCTGTAGATTGCTTTTGGCAGGATTGCCATTTTTACCACATTGATCCTACCTATCCAAGAGCATGGGAGATTGTTCCATTTTCTTATCCTTAAAGATTCAAAGTTTTTGTGATACAGGTCTTTCACTTGTTTGGTTAGCATTACCCCCAAGGTATTTTATGTTGTTTGTGGCAAATGTAAAGAGTGATATTTCTCTGATTTCTTTCTCAGCCATTTTATCATCTGTGTACAGTAGGGCTACTGATTTTCTGGAGTTCATCTTGTAGCCTGCCACTTTGCTGAAGATGTTAATCAGCTGTAAGTGTTCCCTGGTAGAGTTCTTAGGGTCATTTATGTAAACTATCATATCATCTGCAAACAGTGAAAGTTTGACCTCTTCCTTCCCAATTTGTATCCCCTTGATCCCCTTTTGTTGTCTTATGGCAATGGCTAGAACTTTGAGTACAATGTTGAAATGGTATGGAGAGAGTGGACAGCTTTGTTTTGTTCCTGATTTTAGAGGAATTGGGTTGAGTTTCTGTCCATTTAGTTTGATGTTGGCTGTTGGTTTACTGTATATAGCTTTTATTATGTTTAAGTATGTTCCTGTTTTCCCAGACCTCTCCCAGTCCTTTATCATGAAGGGGTGTTGGATTTTGTCAAACCTTTTTCAGTATCTAGTAAGATGATCATGTGATCTTTGTTTTTCAGCTTGTTTATATGGTGGATTACGTTGATGGATTTTCATATGTTGAACCATCCCTGTATCCCTGGGATGAAACCTACTTGATCGTGGTAAATGATTGTTTTGATGTGTTCTTGGATCTGATTTGCCAGTTTTTTGTTTACTATTTTTACATCATTGTTCATGAGGGATATTGGTCTGAAGTTCTCTTTCTTAGTTTTGTCTTTGTGTGGCTTTGGGATCAAGGTTATTGAAACCTCATAGAAAGAGTTTGACAAAGACCCTTCTGCTTCTATTTCATGGAATATTTTCAGAAGAATTGGTATAAGCTGTTCTTTGTATAATAATTTTATTTAATATTATAAACTCAAAATCTTAAAAGGAAAAAGAAAACTCAATTAATTACAAACACATGTGCCTTTTTATATAAGTAATTCTAAACGTTTTATAAATTCTAATAAAAAATTACATCTTCTTACAAAAAATACTCTTAAACTATTAAGGGCAGCTAATTTGTTATGAGTTCAAACATGGATGAAAATAGATAAGAGATAAGAAGACAGAGTTCCAGGTGTTCCCACAACGTGTGAGGTGACTAAAATAAAGCACTATTTCCTCTCAAGAATCTTTTACTCTTCCATTCTTCCCCATCACCTTGTCTCCTTTGATAGGACAATATAACCCTCTGTGCACCTCTAGCCATTGTTCGTCTTATAACCCCCTCACATTGCCTCTTCTCTTTCCTTATGTGTGAATTCTCTTTACACGTTAATCAAACAAACAAACACATAAATAAATAAATATAGATGCCATTATCTTACATAGTGGAAGCAAACTTAATCCAAAGTTATTAAAAATTATTTGTAAAACGCATACTGGATATGTAAGACTATATAGTCAACAATCTTGTAAGAGATTGAAGGTATATTTCAGAAAACAGCAGATTATTTGAGCAGATTAATAAAGAAAACATTAGGGGCCTGGGGATATTGCAGATGTTCAAAGTTCATTTCCTAGAACCTGAAACATGGGGAAAAACACTGGTCACTCTGGGGATCCAACACCCTCTTCTGACCTCCTAAGTTACTATATTTATGAGGTGCACATACACGTATGAGCAAAAATTCACACACACACACATACACACACACACACCTTTTAGAGCTCTGAAAACAATAGCAATTATAAAACTTAATGTAACACCAGCAAAACCTTTACATATATAGGAAGCAAAACAGGCAGGTGTGTGGGATACTAAACAATAAGAATCAGAAATTTCACTAACATTCCATTCATTATCAGGTTATTTTCTGGAAGAGCAATAAGAAAATAGAAGATATTATGAAGAATTGGCATTAGTGTTTATTGTCAGATTTATACAGAAATGCTGCAATAAAAAACAATTCTATTGCCATTAAAATAACTGACTATTTGCAACTCTTCCAAACCTTAAATTGGCAGTGAACACTACGTAACTCGTGCTATCTGTATCATTTTCCCCATATCAAAAACACAGGAATTAGAAAAAGAAAAACTACCCATCACCTGGCTAATAAGAAGAAACATGCTATGTAAAATATGAGTAAACTATGTCTAATGGTATGTACAAATATTTTTTAAATGATCAACATTTTTCAGTAATGTAAGATTGGTAATATAGAGGTAAACAAAGATTGTAGTGTGGCATATCCTTAGAATAAATACAAAATAACACTAATACCTTCACAAATAAAAAAATGCAACTAACAAAATCGACATACTTTACAACAAAAAATTAAACAAGCTCAGAATATAAGGAGGATTCAATGGGATAAAAACTACACGTGAAATTCTATAGCCAGTGTCAAACCTAGCAGAGAAAGACTGAATGTTTCTTATTTCCAACATTCAGGAACAGAACATGATTTTATCACATTTCTTTCAACATTGTACTATAGCTGGGACAGTGCAGACACATAAAAATATAAAATAAGGGACATCAAAATCAAAAAAGTATAGCCAAAATTAAATAGTTTTTCTATATTCAGGAAATAAGGTAGGCACAGAACATACCCAAAGATCTTCCCTGGCCTATTAACAATGTTAAAAAGCATACCCAGGTTATAGTACTCACAAGTACAATACAAAAATATGCTCCTGGGCCTGGAGAGATGGCTTAGCAGTTGAGAGCATATCCTACTAAAACAAAGCCTTCTCTCACCAACTTGCTTCCAGTCAGGAACACAATTACAGCAGAAATACTGTAACTAATATATCCTTTGGTTGTAGTTTGAATGAGAAATTCTCCCGTATGTTTATATGTTGAATAGGTTATCCCCCATTGATGGCACTGTTTGAGGTGACAGTGGAACCTTGAGGTGATGAATGATTTCAGGTGGAATGATTTGTCACTAGGGGGTGGGTTTTGAGGTTTTCTCACCTTGACCCACTTTCTCCTTGCTTGCTCTGGCTGCATGACTCCATGCTTCTCTTGCCATTAAGCTCTCTCTCTCTCTCTCTCTCTCTCTCTCTGTCTCTCTCTCTCTCTCTGTGTGTGTGTGTGTGTGTGTGTGTGTGTGTGTGTGTGTCTGTGTCTGTGTCTGTCTCTCTCTCCTTCAACAGGAATTCTCTGAATAAATGCCATGGAATTATTTTGAATATATGAATTATTTTTGTAATATGTGAAAACATTTTTAGGTGTGATGAAAAAAACATGTGTGTGTGCGTGTGCACACACACATACATGTTTACTTTTTCTCACATTATTTATCACTTGAAACTGGACCTTGGCTGTTGGAAATAGTGGTGCAATTAGCATTTATGTGCAGTTATCTCTATGCTATATTGACTTGGATTCCTTTGGAAAATATCCATTAGATATATACTCACTGATTTCTATGGTGGCTGGCCTTGCTTACATTACAGGAATAGTGTATAACAGTTTCTTGACAGAATATTCCATTCTCACTGTGGTAAGATTAATCTCATTGTGGTTCAATTTATCTAATGGGTAGCAGGGTTAAACATTTTTCTTATATTTGTCATTTTCATTTCATATTAGCCTATTTTTTATTGTGTTTTTGATATCATCTTGTTTATTATTTGATATATCAAGGATATTTTATATCAAGTTGGCAATAGATTTCTCTCCCATAAAATATATCATAACCACAGTTTCACCTCGCTATTTCCAGATCCCCCACTTCCCATCTTGCCCAGATCTATTTCCCTTCCTTTCCCTTCACAAAAGAGCAGGCCTCCAAGTGAAGGCAGCCAAACACAACAAGATACAACAAGAAATAGCAAAAGCCCTGATATGGAGGTTGGACAAGGGACAGAAGGAAAAGAATCCTAACAGCAGGCAAGATAGTCAGAGACACACCTGCTCAGGCAGTTAGAATTCCCACAGAAAACATCTAGCCAACAGCTCCAATATATATACAAAGATCTGGTGCAGATTCATGCAGGTCCTTTGTTGGTCTTAGAATATTTGTGAGTCCACATGAGTCCTGCTGTGTCATTTTAGTGGACCATATTCTCCTGATGTCTACCGTCACCTCCATCTCCTATAATATTTCCTACCCCTCTTTTGTAGGGTACCCAGAGCTCTGAGGAGAGGGAACCAATGGAGAACTATAATTTACATTCTCTTTCCACATAATGTCTGGTTGTGTGTCTCTGCACTGGCTCCCATCTGTGGCTGGAGGAAGCCTCTTTGATGATGGTTGGAAATGGTAGCTATCTATTAATATAGAGGAATGTCATTAGGAGTAATTTCATTGATTATTTTTACATTCGTGTTTGGTTTTACCCAAGGTCTCTGGTTGTACCAGTTACTGTTTCCTAATCATCCAGGCAGTGGAGGGTATGGGATCCTTCTCCTGGTATGGGCCTCAAGTTAATTCATATGCAGTGGAAGTTTCCAATATGAGGGTGATCCTTGTGAAGACTCCTACTAATGGAGGATATGAAGTCTTAACTGGCCATCTTTTGTAGCTAGGAAGGCTTCCAGTGGTGTGAATGGGTTACATTGAGTGGAGTTTTTGACTGTGGGATATTCCCATGAATATCTGTAGGCAAGAAAAGCTGATGGTAGGACAAAGGGTTGCTCTATAAGAACTGACATGGGAGGTATTGCTGAGGACAATATCCACACAGTTCACTGAACACTGAGAGGTGAAACTGGGATAACATTGGAGCCTTCACCTTCATATGTTGTAGCTTCTTTGGCATGGGAAAGTACTCTTCAGGTTACAGAAAGAGAAAACTGGACAACTACCAAGTCACATAACTCTCAACCTAAAATCTTTTCTGCCTACAAGATGTGCTTGGACAATGGTAGCACAGAAAGTCTGGGAACGAACAACTGATGTATCAAAATTTAAATTGTCTTGTAATATACTTTCAAAATCTCAGTTATATTTAAATCTTTATAATTCCTGTAGTAATGCCTCTACTAAGAGTATTGTAAAAGACAAATTTACAGAGCTAGAGAAAGATATAGATAGTAAGCCAATTTAACAGTATATAATCAGACAATAAATAATGTCTAATTCCACCTCTCAAATCTGGGGGCCAGATTTTAATATCAGAATCATCTGGACAATTAATAGAAATATCAAATCCAGAGAAATGTCACTGGTAACAAATTTAACTGAATGTGCTTGAAAAACTTTTAATACATCTGACCCTAATGCTCAATAAAATGTAAAACCTTCTGGCTAAGATGTATATCATAATTTCAATATATTTATAGGAAATTAGTTAATTATTTAATAGTTTGCTGTTATCAGAGTTTAAGAAATGGAAAGAAGATAGATATACTATAGAAGTATCAAATGCAAAATAGCAAACTATTTTATACTGATTATAAATCATAATGACTATATTTGATCTTTATATTTTATGTACTTCATTGTTACTAAAATACCAACTTCTAAGGTTATTATAACAAAATGTCAAATGCTTGAGGTGTTGTGAATTTTAATTATTTTAATTTAATCACTCTATATCATTTTGAAATAATCAAATAATAGAATTAAAGTTTCCATTGTGTAATAATGGAACCAATTATGACATCTCAAATTATTACAAACCCACACACCTATTAACACTTGATTTTTGACAAAGAAGCTAAAACTATACAATGGAAAAAAGAAAGCATCTTCAACAAATGGTGTTGGCATAACTGGGTATTGGTATGCAGAAGACTACAGATAGATCCATGCCTATCGCCTTGTACAAAGTTTAAGTCCAAATGGATCAAAGATCTCAACATAAACCCAACCACACTGAAACTCTTAGAAAAGAAAGTGGGAGATGATCTTCAACGAGTTGGTACAGGAGACCACTTGCTGAACATAACACCAGTGGCACAGACACTGAGATAGACAATTAACAAACTAAGAAGCTTCTGTAAGGCAAAGGACACAGTCAAAAAGACAAAAAGGCAGACCACAGAATGGGAGAAGATATTCACTAACCCCACATCTGACAGAGGGCTAATCTCCAAAATTTGCAAAGAACTTAAGAAGCAAGTCTCCAAAACCCCAAAGGATCCAATTAAAAGATGGGGTACAGAACTAAATAGAGAATTCTCAATAGAGGAGGCTGAAATGGCGGTGAGACACTTAAGAAAGTGCTCAACATACTTAGCCATCAGGGAAATGCAAATTAAAACAACTTTGAGATACCATCTTACTCCTGTCAGAATGGCTAAAATCAAAAACACCAAAGACAATTTATGCTGGAGAGGATGTGGAGAGAGGGGAATACTTCTCCACTGCTGGTGGGAGTGGCAACTCATCCAGCCACTTTGGAAATCAGTATGGAGATTCCTCAAGTAAGTGGGAATCAATCTACCACAAGACCCAGCAATTCCGTTCTTAGGCATATACCCAAAAGATGCAAATTCATACAACAAGGACATCTGCTCCACTATGTTCATAGCAGCATTATTTGTAATAGCCAGAAAGTGTAAGCAATCCCCAACCCCAGCGATTCCAGCTTCAGGTGAGATTGTGTCTCCGGCGGGGACCTCCTGCCCATCCCCATTCCCCCTTAATTTTCCGGGCTCCTTCTGGGATCCAGAAGACCTGCCCACACAGGAAAGACATCAGCCCCTCCAAGACCCCAACCCCAGCGAGTCCAGCTTCAGGAAAGACATCAGCCCCTCCAAGACCCCAACCCCAGCGAGTCCAGCTTCAGGAAAGACATCAGCCCTTCCAAGACCCCAACCCCAGCGAGTCCAGCTTCAGGAAAGACATCAGCCCTTCCAAGACCCCAACCCCAGCTAGTACAGCTTCAGGAGACCTGCCCACACAGCAAAGAAGTCAACAATTCCAAGACCCCAACCCCAGCTAGTCCAGCTTCAGGTGAGATTGGGTCTCCTGCGGGGACTGTCAGCCCATCATCCATCCCCCTCGATCTTCGGGGGCGCTCCCAGCATCCAGAAGACCTGCCCACACAGGAAAGACACCAGCCCCTCCAAGACCCCAACCCCAGCGAGTCCAGCTTCAGGAAAGACATCAGCCCCTCCAAGACCCCAGCGAGTCCAGCTGCAGCATCCCCAGCTTCAGCAGCAGGAAGGAAGGAGACCAGTGGAGACGGAAAGACCCCACCAGCACCCACTGAAAGAAGAGATGGGAAGAAGACAGAATAAGAGATCACTCAGCAATAGAAACACCAACATGACCCCATCAGAATCCAGGGATCCGACACCAGCAAGAACTGAAAAGCAATACATAGAGGAAGAAGAGGAGACAGACCTTAAAAATTATTTCATGAAGATGATGGAGACCCTCAAAGAAGAAATGAGGAAATCCCTTAAAGAAATAGAAGAAAAAACAAACAAAAAAATCCATGAAAAGGGGGAAAATTCAAGAAATAAACAAATCTCTCAAAGAATCTAAAGAGCACCAAGAAAGAACAACCAAAAAAATTAAGGAAACAACTCAAACAGTTGAAGGATTGAAAGCTGAAATAGAAACGATAAAGAAAACACAGAATGAAGGGATGCTGGAAATAGAAAAGCTGGGTAAATGATCAGGAACTACAGATGCAAGTATCACCAATAGAATACAAGAGATAGAAGAGAGAATCTCAGGTGTTGAAGACTCATTAGAAGATATAGAGTCGTCAACCAAAGAAAATCTCAAAACCAACAAATCCTTAACACAAAATATCCAGGAAATATGGGACACCGTGAAGAAGCCAAACCAGAGAATAATAGGTATAGAAGAAGGTGAAGAAATTCAACTTAAAGGTACAGAAAACATATTCAACAAAATCATAGAAGAAAACTTCCCTAACCTAAAGAAAAATATGCCTATGAAAGTAAAAGAATCTTACAGAACACCAAATAGGCTTGACCAGAAAAAGAAGTCACCTCGCCATATAATAATCAAAACATCAAACATACAGAGTAAAGAGAAAATATTAAGAGCAGCTAAAGAAAAAGGCCAAGTAACCTACAAAGGCAGACCTATCCTAATTACACCTGACTTCTCAATGGAAACGATGAAAGCCAGAAGATCCTCGTCAGATATCCAAACACGCTAAGCGAACAAGGATGCCAGCCCAGAATACTATATCCAGCAAAGCTCTCAATTACCATAGATGGAGAAAACAAAATATTCCATGTCAAAGCCAGATTTAAACAATACGTATCCATGAATCCAGCTCTACAGAAAATGCTAGAAGGAAAACCTAGAGCCAAGGAAGATAACTACATTCACAAAGACACAGGCAATATATAATCACACTTTACAAAACATCAAAAGAAAAAGGGAGGAGAAACTACACAAAATAACTTCACTAACAATAAATCAAGCACAAACAAGGATCACCAATCAATGATCATTAATATCCCTCAATGTCAATGGCATCAACTTGCCTATAAAAAGACACAGACTAGCAGAATGGATACGAAGACAGAACCCTTCCTTCTGCTGCATACAAGAAACACATCTCAACATCAAAGACAGACGTTATCTCAGAGTAAAGGGTTGGGAAAAGATCTTCCAATCAAACGGTCCCAAGAAACAAGCGGGTGTAGCAATCCTAATATCTAACAAATTAGACTTCAAATTAAAATCAATCAAAAGAGATGAAGAAGGACACTTCATATTCATCAAAGGAAAAATACATCAAGACGAAGTCTCAATTTTATACATCTACACCCCAAATACAAAGGCACCTACATTCGTGAAAGAAACATTACTAAAGCTCAAAATGCACATAAAATCTCACACACTAATAGAAGGAGACTTCAACACTCTGCTCTCACCGCTAGACAGGACCTCCAGACAGAAACTTAACAAAGAAACAGAAGAACTAATAGAAGTTATGACCCACCTGGGTTCAACAGACATCTATAGAACATTCCACGCAAATACAAAAGGATATACCTTCTTCTCGGCACCACATGGAACCTTTTCTAAAATTGACCACATAATAGGAAACATAGCAAATCTCCACAGATAAAAAAAAAATTGGAATAACCCCCTGCATCTTATCAGACCACCATGCATTAACATTAGAATTCAACAATAACACAAATCGCAGAAACCGTACAAACTCTTGGAGATTGAACAATGCACAATTGCACCATCCCTGGGTAAAGGAACAAATAAAAAAAGAAATTAAAGACTTCCTCGATTTCAATGAGAATGAAGACACAACATACACAAAATTATGGGACACTCTGAAAGCAGTGCTGAGAGGAAAGTTTATAGCACTAAATGCCCATATGAAAAAACTGGAGAACAGTCATACTAGAGAATTAATAGCACAGCTGAATGTTCTAGAACAAAAAGAAGCAAACTCCCCCAGGAGGAGCAGACGCCAGGAAATAATCAAATTGAGGGCTGAAATCAATCAAGTAGAAACCAGAAAAACACTGAGAAGAATCAATGAAACAAAGAGTTGGTTCTTTGAGAAAATCAACAAAATAGACAAACCTCTGTCCAAACTAACCAAAAGACAGAGGGAGAGCATGCTAATTAACAAAATCAGGGATGAAAAAGGGGACATAACAACAGACTCTGAGGAAATCCAGAGAATGATCAGGGCATACTTTGAAAATCTGTACTCCACAAAATTTGAAAATTTAAAGGAAATGGACAATTTCCTGGATAGATATCACTTGCCAAAACTAAATCAAGAACAGATACACAATCTAAACAGACCTATAAACCCTAATGAAATAGAAGCAGTCATCAAAAGTCTCCCAAATAAAAAAGCCCAGGCCCAGATGCCTTCAGTGCAGAATTCTACCAGAAATCAAAAAAGAGCTAATTCCAATACTCCTCAAAGTATTCCACAGAATAGAAACAGGAGGCTCACTGCCAATCTCTTTCTACGAGGCTACAATTACCTTGATACCCAAGCCACACAAAGACACAACTAAGAAAGAGAACTATAGACCAGTTTCCCTCATGAACATTGATGCAAAAATACTCAATAAAATACTCGCAAACCAGATTCAAGAACACATCAGAAAAATCATCCACCATGATCATTTAGGCTTCATCCCAGGAATGCAGGGATGGATCAACATTAGAAAATCTACCAATGTTATCCACCATATTAACAATTTGCGAGAGAAAAACCACAAGATCATATCACTAGATGCTGAAAAAGCCTTTGAAAAAATCCAGCACCCCTTCATGATAAAGGTCCTAGAGAGATCAGGGATAACAGGAATGTACCTGAATATAATAAAAGCAATATAAAGTAAACCAACGGCTAACATCAAACTAAATGAATAGAAACTCAAAGCAATTCCTCTAAAATCAGAAACAAGACAAGGCTGTCCACTCTCTCCATATCTTTTCAATATTGTACTTGAAGTTCTAGCTACAGCAATAAGACAATAAAAGGAGATAAAGGGGATAAAATAGGAAAAGAAGAAGTCAAACTTTCACTATTTGCAGATGATATGATAGTTTACATAAGTGACCCAAAACTCCGCAAGGTTACTCCTAGACCTGAAAACACCTTCAGCAATGTGGCAGGATACAAGGTAAACTAAAAAAAATCAGTGGCTCTATTATATACAGATGATGAAGTGACTGAGAAAGAAATCAGAGAAACATCACCCTTTACAATAGCCAAAAACAACATCAAATATCTGGGGATAATGTTAACCAAGGAAATTAAAGACCTGTATATCAAGAACTTTGTGTCTTTAAAGAAAGAAATCAAAGAAGATGCCAGAAAATGGAAAGATCTCCCATGCTCTTGGATTGGTAGGATCAACATAATAAAAATGGCAATCTTGCCAAAAGCAGTCCAAAGATTCAATGCAATCCTTATCAAAATTCCATCACAATTCTTCAAGGACCTGGAAAGAACATTAATCAACTTTATATGGAAAACCAAAAGGCCCAGGATAGCTAAAACATCCCTATACAATAAAGGAACTTCAGAAGGCATCAACATACCTGACTTCAAACTCTATTATAGAGCTATAGTCCTGAAAACAGCTTGGTATTGGCACAGAAATAGGCAGGTATACCAATGGAACTGAATCGAAAGCTCTAATTTTAACCCACACACCTATGAACACTTGATTTTTGACAAAGAAGCTAAAACTGAACAATGGAAAAAAGAAAGCATCTTCAACAAATGGTGCTGGCATAACTGGGTACTGGTATGCAGAAGACTGCAGATAGATCCATGTTTATCGCCTTGTACAAAACTTAAGTCCAAATGGATCAAAGATCTCAACATAAATCCAGCCACACTGAAACTTTTAGAAGAGAAATTGGGAGATACTCTTCAACGAGTTTGTACAGGAGACAACTTCCTAAACATAACACCACTCGCACAGACACTGAGATCGACAATTAACAAATGGGACCTTCTGAAACTAAAAAGCTTCTGTAAGGCAAAGGACACAGTCAAAAAGACAAAAAGGCAGGCCACAGAATGGGAAAAGATATTCAGTAACCCTACATCTGACAGAGGGCTAATCTCCAAAATTTACAAAGAACTCAAGAAACAAGTCTCCAAAACACCAAAGGATCCACTTGAATGGTGGGGTACAGAGCTAAACAGAGAATTCTCAGTAGAGGAGGCTAAAATGGCCAAGAGACACTTAAGAAAGTGCTCAACATCCTTAGCCATCAGGGGAATGCAAATCAAAACAACTCTGAGATACCATCTTACTCCTGTCAGAATGGCTAGAATCAAAAACACCGAAGACAATTTATGCTGGAGAGGATGTGGAGAGAGAGGAACACTCCCCCACTGCTGGTGGGAGTGCTGACTCATACAACCTCTTTGGAAATCAGTATGGAGATTCCTCAGGAAAATGGGAATTAATCTACCACTAGACCCAGCAATTCTACTCTTAGGCATATATCCAAATGAGGCAAGTTCATACAACTAGGGCATCTGCTCCACTATGTTCATAGCAGCATTATTTGTAATAGCCAGAACCTGGAAGCAACCTAGATGCCCCTCAACTGAATAGTGGATAGAGAAAATGAGGTACATTACACAATGGAGTATTACTCAGCAGAAAAAAAAACAATGGAATCTTGAAATTCGCAGGGAAATGGATAGCACTGGAAGAAACCATCCTGAGTGTGGTAACCCAGTCGCAAAAAGACAAACATGGCATGTACTCACTCATGTATGGGTTTTAGACATGGATCAGGATAGTGCCAGTCTGCACTTCCACTGATAGAGAGTCTGGGAAACAGGAAAGTACCTAAAAGATATGCATATATGCATAGTACCCAAGAGAAGAGGATGGAGACAAGATCCCCTGAATGGATGGGGAACACAGCTAGGTGTGGGGGGAGTGGGACCTGGGAAGAAGAGAGGGGGTGAAGAGGAAGAGAGTTGGTCATGGGGGAACAGGAAGTTGAGGGGGTGGGGGTAGAATAGGGGGAAGAGGGAATCATAGGATCGAATACAGATCAGGCACCAGAGCGACCTCGAGTGATCTAAAGGGATAACAACAATTGGTAAGCTAAGCAATAGTGGAGAGACCACCTCGAATGCCCATTCCTGATAATGAACTTGATGTCTATTACCATCTGGGAGCCTTCATCCTGTGACTGATGGAAGCAGAGGCAAACACACAATTAATCACTGAACTGAACCCAAGGAACCCAGTGACAGAGAGAGAGGAGTGATGAGCAAATTGGCAAAGAATGGGCTGGCAAAACCAGCAGAGACAGCTGATCTGAACAGGGGAGAGCTCTTGGACCCAGACTGACAGTGGGGAGGCCAGCATGGGACTGATCTGGAACCCCCAAATGTAAGTGTCAGCGAGAAGGCCTGGGCAACCTATGGGGCCCTGAGCTGTGGATCAGTGTCTATCCCTGGTATACAAACAGTCTTCGTGTGCCTATAGCACAAAGAGAGATGCTCTCTCAGCCTGGACTCTTAGGGAAGTGCCTGGACCCCACCCAGAGTAAAATGACAGACTCTAGATATCCCCTATGTGGAAGGATTTGGCAATAGGGTGGGAGGGTGGGGGGAAGGGGAGTGCTGGAGGAGGGGAGGGAGAGGGAACTGGGATTGACATGTAAAACAAGCTATTTAAAATAAAAAATGATTAAAAAAAGACTATACAAATTTAAGGGTAGATAATTGGGGCTGGGGCTGGAGAGATGGCTTTAGTCAGCAAAGAATTTAATGTATGTGTATGAGGCTGTGAGTTTGGATCCCATGCATCTATGCTGAAATAAAACAAAACTAAATAAGCAAAAAAAAAAAGAGTGGATAGAGAAAATATGGTACATTTACACAATGGAGTATTACTCAGCAGAGAAAAACAATGGAATTTTGAAATTCGCAGGTAAATGGATGGCAGTAGAGGAAACCATCCTGAGTGAGGTAAACCAATAACAAAAAGGCAAACATGTTATGTACTCATTCCTATATGGCTTTTAGACATAGGATAGTGACAGTCTGTACTTCCACTGAGAGAGTCTGGGAAACAGGAAAGAACCTAAGAGATATATGCATGGTACCCCAGAGAAGAGGAATGTTGCAAGATCTTCTAAACAGATGCAGAGCAGGCAAGGTGTGTGGGGGCGAGTGGGAGCTGGGCAGAAGTGTGGGGGAGAAGAGCAAGAGAGAGTAGGTCATGGGGAAACAGGAAGCAATGGACACATATTTACAGTAAGTCAAAAGAATAACTATAATTTCAGATAAAAATGTATTTACAAATAGTGTTTGCTATAGGAGTTCAAAAATATATAATGGTAATTTTAAAAGCTGGTTAAACATCCTTTTTTCCTCCAGGTGAGCCATATTAAAACTGTGGAGTTTCTATAACTAGCTCTACACACAAAACCTACGAGAGAGAAGTCAGCACTGAAAGTTCCTGACTATGCTGCAACAGAGGCAGAGGGAAAGTGTCTGTTACATTTGAAATATATTTGTGCTACTGGGAACAGAGGTGTCTTGCTATCATGGAAAGTCTTTTGTTATTACAAATTTTTAAATGCCATATTTTCTAGGCCTCTGCAGTGTTTGAAGACCATACTTCTATTTTAAATATACCTGTTAGACCTAGAAAACATACGTAACATGATTATAACTTTCCTTGCTCTATATCACTATTTTGACCTGTCTTTCTATATTATCCTTAATACCTTTCAAGGACCAAATCTTTATATATATATATACATATATATATGTATATATATATATATTTTAAATGAGCTGGGTAGGTATGATACCTCTGTTAAGAATAGAAACATATATGCAGTATATCTAAAATAACCTTGAATTTGTTCTTTTTATTATTTTAATTTTAAATCGCTTGTTGACATGTCAATCCAGTTCCCTCTCCTTCCCCTCCTCCTGCACCCTTCCACCATCCCCCCAGCCTCCCACCCTATCACTACTTCCTTCCACATAGGGGATATCTAGAGTCTGTCATTTCACTCAGGGCAGGGTCCAGGCACTCCCCTAAGAGTCCAGGCTGAGAGAGCATCCCTCTTTGAGTTATGGACACAATAAGACTGTCTGTATGCCAGGGATAAACACTGATCCACTGCCCAGGGCCCCATAGGTTGCCCAGGCCTCCTCACTGACTCTCACACTCAGGGGGTCTGGATCAGTCCCATGCTGGCCTCGCAGCTGTCGGTCTGGGGTCCAAGAGCTACCCTTTGTTCAGATCAGCTATCTTTGCTGATTTTGCCAGCCCATTCTTTGACAATTGTCTCATCGCTCCTCTCTCTCTGTCACTCTTAGGCATATACACAAAAGATGCACATTTATACAACAAGGACATCTGTTCCACTATGTTTATTTGCAATTTCCAGAACACTAGAAGATACTAACCTGAATAAGGTAACCCAGTCACAAAAAGACAAACATGATATGTACTCACTCATATATAGATTTTAGACATGGATCAGGCAAGTGCCAACCTACAATCTCACTGCCATTGATTCTGGGACACAGGGAGGACCCTAAGAGAGACATGCATGGTAACCCAGAGATGGGGAATGAGGAATGATCATCTGAGTGGAATGGGAGCATGGGGGGAGGGGAGAGAGAGATGAGAAAACGTGAGGGGGAGAAGAGGAAGGGATAGAAAGACATGGGGGAGCAGGAAGTTTGAGTCAGGGCCAGAATACAGGAGAGCAGGTTGAGAGATACCATAATAGAGGGAGTCATTATAGGTCTGAGGAGAGATCTGGCACTAGTGAGATTTCCAGAGATCTACAAGCATGATACCAACTGGCAAACTAAGCAATAGTGAAGAGGTTACCTTAAATGCCCTTTCCCAATAATGTGTTTGATGACTACCTTATATGCCATCCTGTAACAGAAGCAGAAGCAGATACCCACAGATAAACACTGAACTAAACTCCTGGAATCCAGTGACAGAGAGGAAGGAGTGATGTGCAAAGGGGTCTAGACCAGGTGTTGAAACCCACAGAGACAGCTGACCTGAACTGGAGGAACTATTGGACCCCAGACTGACGAATGAGAGGCCAGCATGGGACTGATCCAGACCCCGTAAATTTGGTTGTCAATGAGGAGTCTTAGGCAATCTATGGGGCCTTAGGTTGTACAACAGTATTCATCCCTGGCGTACAAATTGACTGTGGCTGCCCATCCCAAATGAGGGATGTTCTCTCAGTCTGGATACATGGTGGAGGGCCTAGGCCCTTCTCTGGATAAAATTACAGACTCTGCTGATCCCAAACAGAGGGCCTCACCCTCCCTGGGTAGTAGAGTATGTATTGCATGGGTTCCTGGGGGTGCATGGGAGGAGAGGAGGGAGAAGTACCTGGAATTGACATGTACAGCAGCATTGTAATATGATTCTTCAAGCCAGCTTAGTCCTAGTGCTGTATCTACCCCAAATAGCAAACAGAGACTCTGTTAGTTACAATGCTGCCAGCCAATGTTAAGGGCTTCTCATTTTCTCATTGGCTAGTTCTCTCTTAAGCATAAACCCATGACTACATATTTCTATATATTTCTATAATAACTTATCTTTCCTAGGACAGAATCCTGATGCTTACTCTCTACCCCAGTATCACATGGGCAGTCCCTACTCTTGATTATATTCACCAGCTTCCTCCTTGGCTCCTAGTCCCACCTGTCTTGTTTCCCTATTAACCAACAGTGCTTTACTCATCAACCAATAAGACAAAATATACATAGAAGGACTACCGTCATCATCTCCTCTTTTCTGTCTAAATGAAAAGAAAGAGTTTAACTTGAATATAGTCAAATTATATATAATAGAACAGTTATCAAGTAAGAACAAGAGTTACAATATTTAACCCATCAACATTTAGTAAGATTTAAAGAAAGTAGTTTATCATAAATGCTATCTATGTGCATGTAAAATCTAATATGTAGCTTATGTTTTATCATAATTAAGGAAAATTATAATTATAACTATCTGTCTCTAACTCCATCAAAGGCCACAGAAGAATAATGTGTAAACACTAGAATTGACAGAGACATCTTGCTACCTGGACAGTCATCCAAAGTTCCTCGGTAATGTTGGGGCATCTATCTTCACCCCATAGGCCACAGTGTGTCTGGAAGATTTCTCAGCAAAGCAGAAAATTTTTAACTATTCATCTGTATTGGCAGTTTGTCTGTCATTTTTATAATTTAAGTAACAAAAAACATTAAAAAACACAAAAACAAAAACAGTGTATAAGCAAAGAAACCATAGGAGTAAAAATAAAATACAGAGACAAAGCATTATGAAACAAAATCCTCAAAAAACCACTGAGCTCTTTTTGTTGGCCATCTTCTGCTTGGCATGTATCTGCCCTAAGTGTGATTTGTATATCCAAAGAGATTGATTCAGTTGGATGAAGTGAATTTTCCTTTGTAAATATTTTTCAGTTGACTTGGGTACACATCCACTCTCAGCAATAGGAAACAATCACTCTTAGACCTGTGCAAGGCCTATTCATGCTGCTGCAATCTCTGTGAGTTCATGTGTGTGCTAGTCCTCCTGTGGTTAGAGTACTGGGTTTGTTTGGTGTCCTCTAATATCACTGGCTCTTATGTTTTTTCTGCCTCCTCTTTCACAATGGTCCCCAAGGTTCTGAATTTTAAATGGATTTAAGCTTCCATCACTGTCAGAATCATTAAGAATCTAATCTTGTAACGTTTTTAGATGAGAGTGTTCAAAGATTATATCTGAAGTCCTCAAAACATTGTTAGTTTATGTTATTACTATTAATATTGTTCTTGTTATTAGTTCTTGTAGCAAGGCAAATGTTGTATTAGCTAACTCCAGAATAAAGAACCAGATATTTTGTCTGTTTATGAGTAGAAACAATAAAGTTTCTAGATAATCATGCTATTTTCGTTTGGTTACTTTAGTCTCTCATTTAATGTTTGGTCTCCTGCCGTGGGTTAGAAGCAGACATGTCTGGCAAAATAAGAAAAGAAAAGAAAAGGAAGGAAGGAGAGGGAGGAAAGAAAGAATTGAAGGAAGAAATAATACTGATATACTGCTATACCATAGATCAGTGTCCTGCCCAGTCACCATCAGAGAGATTTCCTGTGAGAGCAGATGTGAGTTGGTGCAGACACAAGCCAGACATTATGCAGAGTCAAAATTGGGAGGCCCAATAAGGATTCCCCTTTCAGAGTTTGGGAATGCCTGTGGCAGAGTAGAAAGAATGAAGGAATCACAGGATATGGAGGATACCAGGAAAATAAGGTCAACTGAAAACATAGCAGGACTCACAGAGACAGAAAGGACAAATATGCAGCCTGCATGGGTATGCACCACGTCTTTTGTATACATAATACAGCTGTTAGCTTGGTGTTATTTTGTAGATTACAACAGTGGGAGCATGTGTGACTCTTATGGTTGCCTTCTTTGAGACTTTTTTTTGTCATGTAGGGTTGCCTTGTCCCACCTTGTCAACTTTACTGTTGTCTTACTGTATCTTGTTTTGTTGTGTTTGGCTGTCCTCTCTTGGACACCTGTTTTTTTCTGAAGAGGAAATGGAGGGGAAGTGGATGTGGGGAGAGGGAAGATAGGGGTGAGGGAGCAGGGAAAAGCAGAAACCGTGCTTGGTATTCGTTGTTTGAGAAAATAATCTATTTTTAATTTCTTTTACAATAGGAAAATAATAAAGCAAAAACAGACAGCAAACAAAAAGAAAAAGAAATGTGTCCTAAGAAGAGAATTGTGATTGGATAACTGGCAAAAAAACCCTATTGGAATTCAGCTTGAAATTTTATTCTTCAACACTAAACTATGATTGTTCAATATAAACTTTGATATTGTACTGTCAGTATTTTTCTTAATCTATTATTCAGCCAATGAGCATGCATGTAAATTTTAGGTTGTCTTTATAAAAAACTACACCCACTTGTACAAACACAAATGACATTTTCCAGGTAAACACATCAGTATTACTCAAGTAAGCATCAGGTGTTACTCTACCAGTTGCAGAGAACAGTAAATCTTGCAGGGGGCAGAAGCCTACTAGTTTCATGGATGTCAATTGGTTTCTTATAAAACATGGGACTCTGGAGAGACTGGTTTACTTATCCAACCTTGAATTCATGAGTGAAGTTTGTGTGTGAATAGTGTGTGTGTGAGTGTGTGTGTGTGTGTGTGATGTTCCCTATGATTTAATCTCATCTAAAATATAGACATACACAGATCAAATAAGGTCTTCCAACTAGTAAATTACTGCTTATCATTTTATGTAATAATGATTAGCCATTTAGTTTCACATATTTTAAACTGAACTCTGGCTGCACCAGTGGCAACAGGATTCCTAGTAACCATCCCCAGCAAAGGGCAGGTTGGCAGCTTTGAGTGACACAAGGCCAGTGGTGGCTGGTTGCCAGGATAGAGAATGCATTCCCCAAGCCTCTTCTTAATCCCTTGGTAATATTTCCCATTTTGTGAAATCTATTATTGGTAGAGTGATAGTTCATCTAAACAAAATGAATAAATGCAAAATGCATTTTCTTCATGCTATTAACACTGTTCATTCCAACAGCACAAATGGACATTATAAAACCACAATCCAAACCAAGAGAAGTACTTATACATTATTCAAATGTTTAATCTAAGATCCTGAGTGCATTACCTGCAACAAATGAATTCAAGTTTGCATTTGACAGATCTTTCTTTCCATACTACCAGGGAAAGGGAAGTTAGTCCTAGAATATAATTTAGACTAACAGCATTCTAATTCTGATGCCAATCGCTTTCCTTTACCATCACTCATAACAAGTAGATCTGTTCTTGTTTGTTATTCAAATCTGTAGTCTGTAAATGTTCTGAGATACTTTCAGGTGGCCCTGCCTGTATTAAGAGTCAGTCCAAAGTGGTTGTTGCCATTTATTTTAATGATTATTGGAATGAAGCCAACATTGTCCTAATTTGTATTGCAGAACCCTAGTGTTATTATTCACCTCTTAGGCAACAGAGGCAATTGGTTTCTTGAGCCTTTCTCACTCCAAACTTGAATGAAAAGTATATTTTATTGCTTTACAATGAATTGTCTACTGTTATGACCAATGTTCAGGTCACACATTTGATAGGCATTCACTTCTCCTCAGATACTTCTGCAAAGTATCACTGCATGTTGTATAAACCTCTAAAATAATTTTTAAGGACACCATCTTGAAGTATGACTCTAGACACCTAATGTGCAAATTTGTTGAGTAAGGGTTGTGGAAGAGTAACTATGAGTAAAGAAGGAGTTCCCTACATTGCTAATAAGCATTCTAGTGGCTTAATAACATGAGGCATCATATTGATCCTTACAAAATAGTTTCAACATATAAAACACAGGAATACAGCATGTGTGTACACATATTTTACTCTTAAGAAAAATGCATTACACCATAAACTAGTAATATCAAGTGACTGAAAAGGAAAACTGTTATCTCACCAAAGGAGCCTAACATGTGCTTCTTTAGAGGTCAAATTATGTAAAATTTAATAAAAATAATCATGAAAATTAGGTAATTAGTCACATAATTAGTTTTCCCATACAAGGTCATCATCTCTGAAATCACATACAGAAGCAATGCCAAATAGAATCAGCAGTATATGTTTATATATACATATATACACATATACATATATCTATTTATGAATATGTCTATCCATATGATGGGGAAGTCCTGTGTATATGTCAAGAAAGCACTGTTGGCCAATAGGGAAGCGAGATAGGTGGGACTAGGAGTCGAAGAGGACTCTGATAAGGAGAAACACAGGGAGTCATCATGCAGCTGGCATAGGGGTAAGAAGTACGGACACTTTTCTCTGGTAAGAGAAATACTTAGATTAACAATTATGGAGAAAATACCTAAGTCAGAGCTAGCCAGTAAGAAACAAGCAAGGCCAACAGCTTCATAATTAATACAGTGCCTTGTGTACTATTTGGGGACTGCAATTGTGGCAGGGCCCAGGTGGATGAAGGGGCAGGATGCTCCCAACAAATGGTTGCCAGGAATGCGATATGAATTTCCACGTAGAATAACAAAAGCTTGAAAGGAATTTTAGAAACAAAATAACGGAGGGGAGCACAGCTTCTTGGTAGCAGCATTTTTCTCAGGTGGGCTCTGTTTTACTATAGATGAGCAGAGACTCACAGGTCACTTAATGGAGTCTACCTGACACAGCATAATCAAAAAAAAAAAAAGCAAGTTTCTTTAAGAGGCTCTGCTAACAATTGAAAGGTTGTGCGTACAGTTGAAAGTGGCAGTGACCACATCTTCAAGCCCGTAGGTTTTGCTGGATGTTATCATAGACTGAGGCAATGAGCTGGAGTCAAGCTTATGCCTGCCATCTTGGAAAAGCTGCAGTTTAAACAGCTATGGTTTTAACAGATAAGACTCATGGCCAGAAAAACATAAAGATTTACAATAAAGTCAGATTCAGATGAAGAAAAACCTCTAAAGGTTTACAGTGTGTTTAAAAATATATGGAAGATTGAGAGAGAAAAAGAAACGGCATAGTGGTAAATAGAGAAGTCGGCTGTGGTGGCACACGCTGGTAGGACTTGCTACAGAGGTAGAGGCAGGCAGATTTCCAGAGAAACCCTGTCTCAGAAAAATAAATAAATAATAGTAAAAGAAATAGTGTAATAACAATAGATAAATAAATAAGCCACATAAAGATGGAAAATATACAGAAAGTCTGGATACTGTATGCTATTGTGTTTCAGTTTTTTGATTGCTAAGGAAGGAACAACTACTAAAGTACACTTGGTTTTAAATGCTGCTGAACTAATTCAACTTATATCTTTTGAAAATGCCTTGACTTCTAACTTTAAATAGAAGGATGTGTTACTTTGGAAAATAGTTTTTGTTTGTGTTTCTAGAGAAAATGGAAAGCTGTGGATTCCTTCCTGGCTTCTGTGGTTTGATGAACCAAGACCCCTGGAAGCAGTAAGCCAGGTGTTCCAACAATTAAGACAGCTAAGATTATGCAGCCTTCCAGACCCTGAAAACAAGGACTTATACAGCTTTCTGAGTTTTGTCATGACCGGCATGGTATGAACAGCGCCCCCATCCAGCACGAAGCAGTTTGGAATGAGCGATGTCCAAATCCACTTATTGTGGTATGGAAATGAATACTTTGTATATGTATGTTTTTTCATTTATTGATACAAATTCAAGGTCAATTTTGTGATGTGTATATTTCTCCTCTTGATTAAGTATTGTGCTTATACTGATCTTTTAAAAACATAATGCATAATTGAATACAGACTATAGATAGTTACTTATAGTAGTCAGAACTAATAGTTAGGTTAGTTAGGTTTTCTAGATAAACAGAGATATATTTGAGAGAGATAGACAGTCTTCAAACCTTTCAAAGACCATCAGAAAAAGGCATTTAAAGTGGCTTAGGGTTTTTTTTTGACATTGAGAAATGTCTGCTCCTGGCAACACCAATTACTTCTGAGAGGAAGATGGGCATCGAAGAAACTAGTTATGGAATTTGCTTTCAGCATGGCAAGATTAGCCTTTTGTCCAAGGAAATGCTCTTGCCTAGACTACTTGACTATTGCTCTATAAACTGGACCTGAAGGACCCACAGTAAACAGTACTTCAGGGTTCCTGATTCATGGAAGAGTCTACAAGACTTTCTTCAGGACACAAAAATGAATGGCAGACTGCCAATGCAGATGGACAGTTTGAAATTTCCTGCTTTGCTGAGAAGTCTTCCAGACAAACTATGGCCTATGGGCTGAAGATGGATTCCCCAACATACAGAGGAACTTCAGGTGACTGTCCAGGCAGCAAGATGTCTCTGGCAATCCTAGTGTTTATATATTATCCTTCTGTGACTTTTGAAGGAGTTGAAGGCAGATAGTTATCATCATTGTTTTTCTTAGTTATGATAAAAGATAAGCTACATATAAGACTTGAGACTCATACCGATAGGAGAGATGATAAAATATTTTCTTTAAATCTTGCTAAATGTTAATGGACAAATATTATAAATATGTTCTTACTTGATAGCTATTCTGTTATATATAATTAGACTATGCTAAAGTTAAGATCTTTCTTTTTGTTTAGACAGAAAGGAGGAGATGATGGGAGATGTCATCCTGAAATCTGTCTCTTAGTGGTTAATGAATAAAACACTGTTGGCCAATAGGGAAGCAAGATAGGTCAGACTAGGAGTCAAAGAAAACTCTGGGAAAGAGAAACACAGGGAGTCATCACATAACTGGCATAGGTGTAATAAATAAGGACCCTTTTCTTTGGTAAAAGAAATGCTTACATTAACAAATATGGAATAAATGCTTAAGTCAGAGCTAGCCAGTAAGAAACAAGCAAGGCTAACAGCGTCATAATTAATATAGTGTCTTGTGTACTATTTGGGGACTGCAATTGTGGCAGGGCACAGGTGGATGGTGGGGCATGTTGCTCCCAACATCCATATATATATATTTAACAAAAATACTCAAAGCAAAAGAGGCTACCAGTGTGAGAATGGGGCATGAGAGAGGGTGAAGAGATTTTACAGAAGGGGGGGTAATGTATTTACTTCTTAATTTAAATAATCTGACTTAAAACTAAAAAAGTAAATTGAAACAGTAGTGATTGCTCATTAAAAACTGAAACACAAATACATATAATTCAGTAAAACAAACATTTTATTAGTTTGTGGTTACAAATTATTGTTCATAGTATCTTATTTGTTTTTATATTTGAAACCCATATTTAAAAAGTTACCATGTGAAATTAGTATTGCATGTAATTAAGCATAGTCACTGTTTACTAGGAACTCAAAAGCCAAAGATATGAGTATATAAGATTATCCCAATTTGTTTATGTAGAAAAGAATAATATTATCCCCAACTTGTCTTTATATGGCATTAATTGTCTATTTATTACTGTTAAATAAATGTTAACATAGGAAACGTTAGGTTATTACAACAGTGAAGCATTTCTTAATATGAATGGTTGTAAAATGCAATGTTTATATGTAGAATCTTTTTAAAGAATAAAAATTTCAATATATACATAAACATGATACCATCTATATATGGTTTGTGCAAGTGGAAACACCTACAAATTCTGACTTACAGAAACTAATTAGAACATTTTATCAAAAAAAATTTTTTAAAAATCCCTTTTAATGCCAGTTTTTGGAAGCAAAGGTTCCACAGTGGAAGTCAACACCTACACAACTCATTGGACTTATAGAAGTCTAGCTGGAGCCCACATAGAACCTTCGTATGTATGTTCTAGTACTTTTAATAGATAATTAAGTTCTGCATGCTACCAAAATAGAAACACAAACACCAATCCAATCAAAATCGTTTGATCTACAATCGTGTCCTGACTATAAGATACCCTAGGGAAATTGTGGCACAAAGCCTGTGGAAATAACCAAACAATGTCTGATTTGACTTTAGACACACTCCATGAGATGGAATCTATACTACCATTGTTTTGGAGATCAAGACCTAGAGACAAGATATCCCAGGAACCTAAGGCAAAGTCAAATAATATATGTTTTTAAAATCAGTGATAAAATGACTCCTCATGAGTTCTACTCATAGATGAATGCCCTGCTCAGTCATCATCAGAGAAGTTTCCTCCTGTGGGAAAAATACAGTTGAACATAAATCCGAGAATATCATACCCTGGAGCACTAAGCCCCAAATGGGATGTCTCCTTAGAATTCCTCCTGACAAAGCTCAGGGAACACTGCAGAAGTGGAGGCTAGAAATCTGTTAGAACTAGAGACAACAGAGGACACCAGAAACAAAGCCTTCTAAATCAACATGAACAAACCTCATATGAACTCACAGAGACTAAAACAACATACACAGTGCTTGTTTGGGTCTGCGTCAGGTCTTCTATGCTTATGTCTTTAAGTTTAGCATTGTTATTTCATTCCTGAATGTGTGAATGAGTGGGTCTCTGACATTTATTCCTTCTCTTGGGCTCTTTTCCTGCTGTTGATTTGTCTTGTCTAACGTCAATGTGATAGATTTGTTTTATCTTATATTTTATTTTGTTATATATTATTTTAACCACTTTAAAGCTGGACTTTTCCAAAGATAGACAAAAAGCAAGCAAATCTGGATGGAAAGGACTGAGGGTGTAACTGGGAGTAATAGTGAGAGATGAAACTGTAGTAATGATACATTAAGTGAGAATATATTTATTTCCAATCAATGGAGGAAGTAAATATTTTAAAATAAAGTAGTTGCAAAAATAAATGTGTAATTAAATGAAGAGCTTCAATATGAAAATAATTAATATGAAAAGTACATAATTATGTGATTACTACATTATCAACTACATATATTTTCTTGAAAGCATTTAGGCATATCTTATCTAAATGATAGAATACTACAGATGGGTGAAGTGCCACATTTATCTATTCTGCTTTGTTCAGCAGCAGTACTTGATATTGTCTAGAAAAGGAATATTTCAGCCAAAAATCAGAAATTTCTATGAATTGAAGCTATTTGTTTTTCATTGAACTAGTAGGTAAACATGTATATTCTACATCAAAAATTATAGTCATTTGTGTTGTCTCAGAACATCAATGCAGCTGACAAACAGATGGAAACAAAAATATAACTTTATTAATGATGAATGTGTTTACAAAAATCTGCTTTTAGATCTGTAGTCTAATGTGCTTTCTATTCCTCTGCTGTATAATTACATAAATTTACTACTGGTCATGCACCCAGCTGACATCTGCAAACTACCCTTGCGTGATCAGTCCTAAACATAGCTTCTCTGTGGGCAGAGATAACTAAAGATAGGGAGAGAGATCAGAGGCTAAGTCAGACCCACTTTGAAATATCTATCAAAAACAGAATGAGTATTTTTAAGTTAGGTTGCTTACCAAAGTAAAACCCAAGCTAACAAAGGATAAATAAGACAAAACCCACATCATAGAAGTTTGCAGGTAACCGTTCAAGGAAAGATCTGCCTCTGTTTAACATGTTGTCCAAATGTTCTCAACAAGTCATTTTATGCTGCAAATTGACTGCAGAAACATATATCCACCTGCACTAAGTCAGCTGGAGAGAAATACAGACAGATACAGAGATACAGAGACAGAGAGAGAGAGAGAGAGAGAGAGAGAGAGAGAGAGAGAGAGAGAGAATCAGTCTTTGTTTCCTTGGAGGGAGAACTCATTTGCAAAAGGAAAAAGCAACCACAGTTCATTAAATTCAAAATGAATAAATGTCAAGTTTTAGTTTAGCAATTTCATATTCAGGACTAATTTTATATTTCATTATCAAAAGTAAGCAAGAGATTAAATGATGATCCTTTGTCATGTTAGAAAAAGGCCCAATGAATTGAATTGGCAAAATAGGCAATAAATGTCAGTCTAGAAATCTAAAGCACGATAAATCAGTATTCTACCAAATATATGACTGACACTAATAAATCAAGACAGTAGAAATCTCACTTATAAGTTATATCTCAGTACACATTATGGTTATGAACCCATCCAAGGGAATCTATCATAGACTACTATGAAAAATAAGTTATTCTGGTCATTGTTTGTATCCAGTCTTTGGAAATAAAATTTTGGGAGAGAAATTAGATAATCCTTAAATGTATTTCACAAAACATAAAAATGACTTAAGTATAATGCCTTTGACTGTGACCAGTTTGGAAAACAAGTCTTCAACAATATCAAGACTATCCTACCATAAACCCTAAGTGGAAAAAATGTCATATGAATATACAACTTGATGGATTTTCCAGAACTTCAGTTGTAAAATCATGACCTACCCTTTAAGAATCGGGTGTAATAAATGATTAAAAATGATCTGAAAACTTGGTTTGACTTAAAAGTGATTTCATAACAAACTACCGTTTTACTGCTTATCTATATTTCAGAAAATTCTGAAAGTCTGATGTCTGAATAAATGAGATTTTCCTCTAAATTCCGGATTTTGCAAGGACATGGAAAGTTTCATCATCAGTAATGTACTTTTTAATCCTCGATGAAATGCCTAAAATAAGTACTGAGTCATTACAAAGTAATTCCAACTGGAGGAGAGTATTGAATGTGCGTTAATATTCCTTGGTAATGTGACTGCGCAGTCCTTTTACCAGCACCAATGCAGGGACACTTAACATTATGTGATTAACTTAGCATGTTTTAAACATTTCTGGTTTTATGGAACCAGCAATAAATCAGCATGTTTGTAGATGAGGTTGAGGAAGAATAATCTCCATGGGAGGAACAGTTTTTAAGGTTGTCTAATATTATGCCTTTACTCTGAGATGTCTTTTGCGTTGAACTTCCACATATGAATCACTTTTAATCAGAGAAAATACGTATGATAATCAGATGCAAAGCAGCAGAAGCTTGTAGTGAATTTGTTCTAATGAGAACTTAACTTCTGCTTATGTCAGATAATTTAGCTCTCAAAGCTATAACTGACTATTAAGCCAAAGAAAAGTCTAAGCAAATCTATAATAAATTCCTACAGGAAACTAGAAAAAATAAACTTTCTCTGTAACCTTTAAGCATTCTCATCATTAAAAAGGTCATCATTTCTCTTGAGCTACAGGCTCTCACATCACATGCCTCATCAATTCTATGTCTGTGTAGAGCCCTTCAAATAATATCTGGGATCATGTTAGAAACACTAACAAAAACTCACTTGCTCTAACTATGTTCATTTGTTGAGCCCGCAAGGTTAAATAAGTCTAATTAAAGGTGGTGGTGAATTTCAAATGACATTTGCACACATTCTTCTATCCTTCACATACTATTCAAAAGACCTGAATGCTAACATTGTCTCCAGGCTCATTTTTAACCGCATGATACTTACAAAGTAAAAGAGTGTGAATCAGCTCCTGAGAGCAAAAAGAAAACAAATCAGGGAAGCAGACAAGACATGTAATACCATGAGGAATGATTATGTGTTTCCTTGAGCAGGAAAGATAAGGCTCCAGCTGCTTTTATTTGCTGAGGGTCGCAGGTCACGCATACAGGTTTGCCTTGTCCTGCCTTTGTGTTTGGCTTTGAAAATCATACTTCATATCAGGTTTGCTTTTAGAAAAAGCATGTAAGATGGGAAAGATGAATTTAATAACAAAGAACAAATGCTAGAGGAGATGTGGGAAAAACAAACAAAAGCAATCTTATTAAGGGTTTGCAGGTTTGCAAAATGCTGCAATCAGTAAAATCATTGGTGTAGAACTAAAAATAAGCTCACCATATGACCCAGCAATACCACTTTTTGGCATATGCTCAAAGGAATGAACATTCTATTCCCCAGACATTTGCACAAATGTGTTCATTGCTGCTTAATTCACAATGTCTAGGAAAGGGAAAAAACCTAAATGTCTTTCCATAGATGGATGGATAATGAAATGTGGTGCCATATTATACACACACACACACACACACACACACACACACACACACACACACACACTACAGAATACTAGTCAGAAATAAAGAAAAAGGAAATAATGAAATTTGCAGATTAATGGATGGAAGTAGAACAGACTCAGTCCTTCAGACCTAGAAAGGCAAACGTCATATGTTATTGCTCATTCGAGGCTACTAGGTCCAAGTCTTCAGATGTGAGTACACATTATAGATAAACAGCAGAAAGCAGTAAAGTAAAAAGGGGAATTTTCTGGGTATTTCACTGAGGGAGAAATAGAGAGACGTATAACAGGATACATGTTATCTGATCAGGGAAATATTAAAAAGGGGATTCTAATTAAGGAAGAAGAAAAATACCAAAGTAAAGAGAGGATTATAGACCTAGAGTCCTGAAAACAATTTGGTATTGGCACAAAAATAGACACGTAGACCAAAGGAATCTAATTGAAAACCATGAGATTAATCCACAAACCTATGAATACCTGATTTTCGACAAAGAATTTAAAATTATACAATGGAAAAAAGAAAGCATCTTCCACAAATGGTGCTGGCATAACTGGGTATTGGTATGTAGAAGACTGCAGATAGATCCATGTCTATTGCCATGCACATAACTTAAGTCAAAATGGGTCAAAAACCTCAACATAAATCCAGCCACACTGAAACTGTTAGAAAAGAAAGTAGGAGGAACCCTTTATGAATTGGTACAGGAGACTGCTTCCTGAATATAATACCAGTAGTACAAGCACTGCGATTGACAATAAATGGGACCTCCTGAAACTGAGAATCTTCTGTAAGGCAAAGGACACAGTCAGCAAGACAAAAAGACACCCCACAGATTGGGAAAAGATATTCACTAACCCCACATCTGACAGAGGGCTGATCTCCAAAATGCACAAAGAATTCAAGAAGCAAGTCCAAAGAATCCAATTAAATACACACTTTAATAATTACATACTTTAAATCAGTATTCATTGCAAAAAGATTTCTATGACTTAGTTATCAATGATAATATTCAGCAATCTGTGCAAGGGTTGTTCCCATATTGAGAAGGAAATCTTGTCTTCCTTGAACAATTAACTTTTTAACCTTCCAGAAATCTCTTTTCCATTTAAGGTTCTTGATGTGGAAGCAATCTGTGAATGTCTTAGGATAGGGAACAATTTCCAACTTTCTCATTATGGTTTAACATGTTAGCTTGAGAATTAAAATGAATAAATGAAGAGAAAAAGTTCAACAGGAAAAAATGTGTATTTATAATAAGTAAGGTTTATGTGACATGAGAGTCCTCATAAAATCATGAAGACCTAAAAGGCAGTGAGAATTTGTGCTTATATGCCAAATTAGACAAAGAATAGTAAATTGTGAAAATGTAACTAAATTATGTAGAGAGGCTAGAAGACAAGAATAATTATAACAAGGTCTGCATAGAATTCCCTTAGGCTCAACTTCCCTCAGCAATGAGAAGAACATATTTTCTTTCTAGGATAGATGGTATACTTAGAAAGAAAATTTGAGCAATTACTGTAAAAATATATTATGAAGCTCAGTGTGGTTGGCTTACAAATGCTGCTTTTTAAATGTGTTAATTCAAAAGAAACAATATGTCCAAGTGGCATATTTTGGAGTAGCATGTCCTTAACATATGCAGTATCAAGAGATTCCATGTCAGTTATAATTAAACAAAAGTTACGATGGAAAAACAGTTTTAAAACATAAAAAAATTATCCCGAGTGTAAAATAAATTTAGAAGAGAAAACATGCTATTTAACATTCTTTTTGTTTTTAAGTAAGTTTATTGCAGAGTGGAAAACATGAATAGGAACCCTGGTCACAGGGTCTTGGTGGATAGGGTCCTCAATTTCTGGAGATCTAACTTTCTGGAGCCCTACATGTAGAAATCTCTATGAATTCCACATCACTTGTGCCTGAACTAGGCTGCTCGTTCAGTCAATCTGGTATAAGGTTACCTTGACCTCTGACAGTCCACACCTTCAAGGTCTCCACTCACCCAAGATGAGTGCAGGGTACGATGAAGTTGGTGTCCCATGGCTGACAACTGTGAATTATTATTATTGTCAGTATCCTCAAAGGGCATTCATTTCTCCAGGGTGATTTTTAAAATGCATACATGTATCTATAGGATTTCTTCTAAGATGACAGTCACCACAGAATTAGAGAGAACAATAGTTTTCCAGGCAGCATTTTCTAGCCTCACGTTCAAGGTTGGAGGCTTACTAGGGAAAGACTCATTGCGGTTCCAATACCCACTTGTTTTCATTACTATAGCTCTGTAGTAGAGCTTGATGTCAGGGATGGTGATGCCTCCTGAAGTTCCTTTATTGTACAGGGTTGTTTTGGCTTTCCTGGGTCTTTTGTTTTTCCATGTAAATTTGAGTATTGTCTTTTCAAGGTCTGTGAAGAATTGTGCTGGGATTTTTAAAATATGTTTTTAATTTAAAATAGAAACAAGCTTGCTTCACATATCAATCACCTCCCTCTCCCTCCCTTCTTCCCACGATGCCCCCATCCCCAGGTCCCCACCCAATCCCCACTCTGCTCCCCTTGGATGGTGAAGCCATCCATGGCGGATCTTCAGCGTCTGTCATTTCATCCAGGGCAGGGCCTAGGCCCTCCTGCATGTGTCCAGGCTGAAAGAGCATCCCTCAATGTGGGATGGTGTGCTGGGATTTTGATGCAAATTGCATTGAATTTTTAGATTGCATTGGGTAAAATTGCCATCTTTACTATATTGATCCTACCTATACAGGGAGTGGGTCATTATACTATTCCAAATGGGTGTGGGTACAATTTTATAGAAGTCTCTGCATCTGCAGACCGTATCTGAGGAAATAAGGGTGTCATACAAAGGTTCAAACTCAAAGAAAAAGAGTCTATGAAAGAGAGACCAATACCATAGGAAAACATAAATATAGGACAGGCACGAATAAATATCTTTGGTGTTGGTTTGAGTTGATCAAGGGGCTATCAAGACATGGGGGAGAATGATCTCTACACATCCTGATCACTATCCCTGTTTATTTACACTACCCTACTAATTCTCACTTAATTACACTACTCAACAACACAGATTTCAGAGAAAACACAGGTCTGTGAAAGACCATTTTGGTATGTTAAAATATCCTTAATGTCCTAAGATGAAATATGAATTAGAAACTCTCTAAAAGTAAGAGCTTGCTAAAGCCATAGCAATACAGCCATTATTTTTCCAATTGGAAGCCATTTCAAAGAAAAACACAGATATTTTCAGATTTAAAATTATTTTTACTTTTAAATAAAGAAACAGTATTACTTAAACAAATTTAAACAATTAAGAAAGTCTTATTAAACACAAAGGAAAGTAGCATCCAGTTCCTTTCTTAATGAAAATGGAATTATCAATAATAATCAATATGTCATGAAGAAACAGACAAAAATCTTTCTGGTCTATGATGTGTTTCCTTATCTACTTGGTGAACTAAGAACATTCTATCACATAAAAACAATTAATTAGTGTTTTTAACAATGACTTCAACCAACGCAGGATCTTCCGCATTCTATTATTTTAAAGAGGTTAAAATTTTGAATGTTCTTTATTTTACTTCCCCACAAAATACACATAATATAAACTTGAGTTTAAAGTCCTTGCTTAAGTTCTTTATTTCCTAAGCCAGTTTAATAAAAAGTATTCCTGTACCAACTGATGGATACTTTTGAGAATTTGTTAAATTTATAATAGAATATTTTTGCTGTCTCACTCAAACTCAAAATAATTGTACTTTCTACTAAGGAAATCCAGCAGCCATCTTTTGTAGTCACTTGTCACAGCTCCTAAATCATTAGGAACCTAATTTCAGACTTTGGGTATATGTTATACCCAAATATTATGAAGAAGTAGAAATAAAACTAAAATTTTGTGTCCTTGTTTTCAATTGATCTGTATTCAATTAGTTTGCTAAATTCCCCAGAGAAGGCAACTGCTAATTTAGTTAAAATGTCTTAATAGAATGGTTTAAAATAGTGACAAACACATGTCACTCAGAGCATGGCAGCCAGACAGATGAGTACAACCAGAGGCAGCCTAGAAAAATAAGTCAGTCATACCTAAGTCCAAATTTTTTCTAGACTTTTGTTTGAAATTATCCTCTTCATAAGAATGATTTTCCCATGATAGAGGTCATATTCAAATCAGATATCTAGAGTGTCTGTCAATGATGCTATGTTGAGGCCTTAGGTTTGATTCTTCAGTGCTATTTGATACAAAAAAATAGAATGATGGTAACAACACAGTAACGCTTTCAGTGATAACCTTAACTTATAAAATGAAATGCAAAGAATGTTATCTATGTGTTTATTTTATAGAAATAATTTTGTGCGGGCTGGAGGGATAGCTAAGCCGTTAAAGGCTAGGCTCACAACCAAAAATATAAGAAATAATTTTGTGCATGTCTGCTTAAGTGTATAGTGTTGTGAGTAGAGTTTTCGTGGGTACTCAGTAAACTATTGGCATCAGTTAAGCCTAGCAGTAAAACTAAACTTCAGCAGATGCAACACATTACACTATACTTTAAATAAATGTATTTTTATATGTTAAATATATACACCAAGAGGAAAATGTAAATTGATATGAATTAAAAAGCTGTATGTTCTAATAAATATTAAGACTCAGAAATCCAACTGTGAGCAAAGACTTTAACTAACCTAATCCAAGTTAGGCAAATAAGAGTCTCCAGAGTCAGGTTTACTCTAAAGCTGAATGAAACATATGTTGCTCTTTTAGAAAATGAGTTTTTCACTCAATACTGGCACAAGGCACCTCCAGATATCTCCAAGTTTCTTAGTGTCTTCCCACATCATGAGTGTTAGCACTTTCTAATTTGAAACTGTATAAAATTTTATAATTGAAAGGCTACACACCAGAAATGTTTCAGAAGGAGAAACTAAAACAAACCAGAAAAATTGAAAAGATTTAGAGCCAGTTAGCTATGAAATAAACAGTGCAAAATAAACTTAATAACTTTCTACAAATTTTTAAGTAGTGATTACAATTTCACTGATACATTTTCATTGTGTTAAAGAAGAAAAAATAGAGAAAATAGTACTAAAACCATAAATTGGTTAAAATTTAAGTAGGAGATTTTGAAGAAAAAGTAATTTAAAACCAAATGTTGTTGATTGAAAATATGTCATTGTTGCTCAGAAACTACCCAATCATTTATTTTAATATAAATTAATGCATGTCTCAGGCAAGAGTACATTTCATTGTATTTTTATTTGAATCTCCTGTTTGAAAGTATTTTCTATGATAAAAAATTCTCATTTATCTCCATTTCAATGATGGACAATGAGAGTTGGGAGATATTAACTGAGTGTGTCACCAAACAAGTTTATGTATTTAGATCCTCCATTAAACATTTTATATAAAATATAGATACCTATTTCAACTCATTCATCAATAGTCAATTAACTGATTCTTCAGGGATCTGTATAAAACTAAATATTTCCACAAAATATCACCATTCATAATGAGATACTATTTTTGAATAAATGTATTTCAGATATCCTTCCATTTGGTGATTTCAATAGAACAAGTCTCTATCTATTTTAAATAGAAGCATTATTGAAAACGGTGAATATTTAGCCGGGCGTTGGTGGCCCAAAGAGGCAGGCAGGTCTCTGTGAGTTCAAGGCCATCCTGGTCTAAAGAGCAAGTTCCAGGAGAGCCTCCAAAACAATACAGAGAAAGCCTGTCTTGAAAAACCAAAAAAAAAAAGAAAAAGAAAAAGAAAAGAAAAAAGGTGAATATTCTTTTTAAGCACTTTTTAATATTTTAATTTTAAATAGCTTGCTTCGCATGTCAATCCCAGTTTTCTCTTCCTCCCCTCCTCCCTCATCCCCCCACCATCCACTCCAGACTCCCACCCTATCGCCACTTCCTTCCACATAGGGAATATCTAGAGTCTGTAATTTCACTCCCCTAGGAGTCCAGGCTGAGAGAGCATCTCTCATTGTGTTATGGACACACTAAGTCCATTTGTATGCCAGGGATATTATTAAGTACTTATTTACTAAAAGTAACATACACTGCAAAATTGTTTATGAGGAGCTGGTATTTCTTTTAGTTATCTTAAGCTGTCAGTTTGACACAATCAAGAATTGTGTGAGGTAGAGCGAACTGAGGAACTGGTTACTTCAGATTGGCCTATGGGCATGTTTATGGGCATTTCCTTAATTATTTTTTTTATCAGCTACAAATATTATCATGGTAACATCAAGTCCTGTCATATGTACAAGATAATTAGAAACCTGACATGTTGGATTTGATGTTTGATACATACTAACAGGAATTTTTGAAAATTAATCTAACTGTTGAAGAAACCTTGTTAGAGTTCAAGGGAAAAAATAATGTGTGTTGAGTTCAACGGGATGAATATGTATTAAGAAATTCCCTTGGAGTTCAACATAAATGAAAAGGAGAAACAGCTACACACTTATGGAACCATTCTTGGGTTTAAGGAAGAAAAATAAAAGAAATTAAAGACTTCATAGAATTCAATGTGAATAAAGACACATCATACCCAAACTGTTGTACACATTGAATACAGTGATAAGAGGAAAGTTCATAGCACTAAGAGACCACATGAAGAAACTGGAGAATAACACATTAAAGAATTAACAGCACAACTGAAAGCTCTAGAACAAAAAGAAGCAAACTCACCCCAGAAGAGTAGATGCCAGGAAATAATCTAATTGAATGCTGAAATCAATAAAGTAGAAACTAGGTAAACAGTACAAAGAATCAGTGTAACGAAGAGTTGGTTATTCGAGAAAATCAACAAGATAGACAAATCTTTGTTCAAATTTTCCAAGTGGCAGAGAATATACATGAAAATTCACAAAATCAGAAATTAAAAGGGGTCATAACAAAGGACACTGAGAAAATCCAGAGAATCATCAGGCCTTACTTTAAAAGCCTGTACCCAAATTCGAAAATCTAAAGGAAATGAACAATTTTCTGGATAGATATCACTTGTCAAAATTAAATCCAGAACAGATAAGCAATATAAATACACCTATAACACCTAATAAAATAGAAGTAGTCATCAAAAGTCCCTCAACCAAAAAAAAAAATCCAAAGCCAGATGGTTTCAGTGCAGAATTCTACCAGAAGCTCAAAGAACAGCTAGCACCAATTCTCGTCAAAGTATTCCACACAATAGAAGCAGAAGGGTCATTATCACACTCTTTTTATGAGGCTTCAATAACCTTTGTAACTAAGCCACACAAAGACAAAACTAAGAAACGCAACTACAGAACAATATTCCTAACACACATTAATGCAAAAATATTCAATAAAATACTGCTAAATAAAATCCAAGATGACATCAGAGAAATTGTCCACAATAATCAAGTATGGTTTATCCCGGGGATGCAGAGATGGTTCAACATTCAAAAATCCATCAATGTAATCCACAAAAGAAATTAATTGAAAAAGAGAAAACACATCATCATATCAATAGATATTGAAAAAGACTTTGAAAGAAGTCAACAGCACTTCATGATAAAGGTCTTGGACAGAGCAGGCGTAAAAGGAAAATACCTAAACAAAATAAAAGCAATATACACCAAACCAGCAGCCAACATCAAACTAAATGGAGAGAAACTCAACATGATTCCTTTAAAATCAGGAACAAGACAAGGCTGTCCAATCTCTCCATACCTCTTCAATATTGTAGTTTAAGTTCTAGTTAGAGCAATAAATAAGCAAAAGGAGATCAAGACGATACAAAATGAAAAAGAAGAAATCAAACTTTCGCTATTTGTAGATTAAAACTCTACCAGGTAATTCCTACAGCTGATAACCCCCTTCAGCAAAGTGTCAGGATATACGATTAACTCAAAAACATCAGTAGCCCTACTATACACAGAAGATAAATGGGCTGAGAAAGAAATCAGAGACACATCAACTGTTACAATTGCCACAAAGAACATAAAATGCCTTGGAGTAATGCTAACCAAACCAGTGAAAGACACATATAGCAAGAACTTTGAGTCTTAACGAGAGAAATTAAAGAAGATACCAGAAAATAGAAAGATCTCCCCATGTTCTCGGATAGCTAAGATCAACATAGTAAAAATGTCAATCTTGCCAAAAGCAATCTACAGATTCAGTGCACTCCCCATCAAAATTCCAGCACAATTCTGCACAGATCATGAAAGAACAATTCTCAACTGTATATTAAAAGAAAAAAAGACCCGGGATAGCCAAAACAACCCTATACAATAAAGGACTGTATGGAGGCATCTCCATCCCTTACTTCAAGCTCTATTATATAGCTATAGTCCTGAGAATAACTTGGTATTGGCACAAAAATATACAGGTAGATCAATGAAATTTAATTTCAAACCCTGATATGGACACACACACCTATGAACACCTGATTTCTGACAAAGAAACTAAAATTATTGAATGGGAAAAAGAAAGCATCTTCAACAAATGGTGTTGGCATAAATGGATGCTGGCATGTAGAAGACTGCAAATAGATCAATATCTATCACCATGCACAAAACTTAAGTACAAAGGGATCAAAGACCTTAACATAATTCCAAACACACTGAACTTCTCATGAGAGAAAGTAGGTGGTACCCTCAAACAAACTGGTACAGAAGACTGCTTCCTAAACATAAATCCAGTAGTACAGACACTCAAATTGATAATTAGTAAATGGGACCTCCTGAAACCGAGTATCTTCTGTAAGGCAAATGACATAGTCAACAAGACAAACAGCAGTCACTTAATGGGATAAGATATTTCCAACCACACATCTGACAGAGAGTACTGAGTTCCAAAATATACAGACAACTTAAGAAGCTAGTCATCAAAACATCAAATAATCCAAGTAAAAAGTAGGGTACAGAACTAAATAAAGAATTATCAATAGAGGAATCTAAAATGGCTGAAAAAGCACTTAGAATATCCTCAGTATCCTTATCCAGCAGGGAAATGCAAATCAAAACAACTCTTTTTTTTTTCTAAATCACTCTAGCCCCTGAGCTGAATATTTCTAATAACTAATACCTCTTCTTTTCTGCCCCTTCACATTTCTCATTTTGTGTATTTAATTATATTATTTCTTATTTTTAAATTTTATTTTCCAGTTTAAATTTAGATAAGAAAAAACGTTGCTTCACAAGTCAGTTCCAGGTCCCTCTCCCTTTCCCTCCCCTCCTCCCGTGCCCTCCTACCAACCCCCCCCAGTTATCCCCTCATTCCCCCAGGGAGGGTGAGGCCCTCCATGGGGGTGTCCATAGTGCAGGGCCTAGACCCTTCCCCAAGAGTTCAGGGTGAGAGTGCACCTCACATTGTTGGATGGGAGTCCAAAGTCCTTGTGTATACTTGGGATGGGTACTGATCTGCTGCCCAAGGCTCAATAGATTACCTAGGCCTCCTCACTGACACCCAGATTCAGGGGGTCTTGATCAGTCCCATGCTGGATTCCCAGGCTGATGCCTGGGATTCAAGAGTTAACCTTTGTCTGGTCAGCTGTTTCTCGGGGTTAAACCAGCCCAGTCTTAATCCCTTTGATCATCAGTCCTCCCTCTCTGTTACTGGCTTTCTTGAGTTCAGCTCAGTACTTAACCGAGGGAGTCTTCCTCTTCTTCAATCAGCCACTAAATGAAGTTTCTGTTTCCCAGACCATCTGGCCATAGGATTGTAGGCTGGCACTCCCCAGATCTATGTCTAAAATCCATATATGAGAGAGTACATGCCATGTTTCTCTTTTTGTGACTGGGTTACCTCACTCAGGATGGTTTCTTCTAGTGTCATCCATTTGCCTGCGAATCTCATGATTCCATTGTTTTTTTCTGCTGAATAGTACTCCATTGTGTAAATGTGCCACATTTTCTCTATCCACTCTTCGGTTGAGGGACATCTAGGTTGCTTCCAAGTTCTGGCTATTACAAATAAAGCTGCTATGAACATAATGGAACAGACATCTTTGTTGTATGAATGGGCATCTTTTGGATATATGCCTAAGAGTGGAGTTGCTGGGTCTTGTGGTAGGTTTATTCCCATTTTTCTGAGGAATCTCCATACTGATTTCCAAAGGAGATTCCTCAGAAAACAACTCTTATATACCATCTTATTCCTGTCAGAATGGCTAATATCAGAAACACCAATTACAGTTTATGTTGGAATGTATGTAAAGACAGGGGAACATTCCTCCATTGCTTGTGGGAATGCAAACTGGTACAGTCATTTTGGAAATCAGTATGGTGGTTTCTAAGGAAATTGGGAATCAGTCTACCTCAAGATCCATCAATTACCCAAAGGAGGAACATTCATATAGAACTGTGTTCATAGCAGCATTATTTGCAATAGCCAGAACCTGGAAGCCACTTTAACACCCCTCAACTGAAGAATGCATAAAGAAAATGTGGTACATTTACACAATGGAGTAATACTCAGTGGATAAAAAACAATGAAATCTTGAAAGTCGCAGAGAAATAGATGGAACTAGAAGAAACCTTCTTGAATTAACTAACCCAGTCACAAAAGGAAAAACAGTATGAACTCACGCATACATGCATATTAGACATAGAACAAAGGATTACCTGTCTGTAAGCCAAACTGTCAAACAAGCTAGGAAACAAGGAGGACCCTAAGAGACACATACTTGGTCCCCCAAGAGCTAATTAAGAGCATAGGGTCAGGAGAGGAAACTAGGGAAAAGGGAAGCAGAGGAAGGGAGAGAAGATGAAAGAGCAGGAAGGTTGAGTAGGGGAAAGAATAGAGAAGAGCAAGATAAGAGATACCATAATAGTGGGAAGCATTATAGGTTTAAAGAGAAATTATGCACTAGGGAAATGTCCAGAGGTCTACAACGTTGACCCTAACTAACAATCTATGCAATAGACGAGAGAATACCTTAAATGCCTTTTTCCAATAATGAGATTGACGGCTACCTTATATGCCATCCTAGAGCCTTCATCCAGTAGCTGATGGGAGCAGAAGCAGATAACCACAGCTAAACACTGAACTGAACTCTGGAATCCAGTTGCAGAGAGGGAGGGGTGATGAGCAAAAGGGTCAAGACCAAGCTGGAGAAATCCACAGAAACAGCTGACCTGAATGACGGGGAGTTTATGGACCCCTAGACTGATAGGTGGGAAACCAGCATAGGAATGACCCAGACCCCTGAATGTGCATGTCAGTTAGGAGGCCTGGGTAAACTATCGGGCATCTGATAGTGGATCATTATACATCCTTAGTACACAAATGGGAGCCCAATCCACATAGAGGGGTACTCTCTCAGGCAAGACACAGAGAGAGGGTCTAGGCTCTGTTCTAAATGATGTGACAGACTTTAAAGATTCCCCATGGAAGGACTCCTCCTCTCTGTGGAGCAGAAATGGTGTGGGATAGGGGTCTTGTGGTTCAGGGGAGGAAGATAAGCAGAGGAAACTGGGATTGACAGGTAAAACAAGCTTGTTTCTAATTTAATTTTTAAAAAGGGGGAAAATTAGTAGCTGGGGAAGCTTGTCATAGCTGAAGTTAGCTTTCTTTTCAATGGGAATTCTCAGGCAAGTGTGACTTCCCAATGATTTGGGATGAGCTGACATGTAAGGATTCATATACCTTTCTATAAATCAACAAATGTAGGTGTGATTTCCAACCGAATAGCTCTTACTTGAAGAATTCTGTGAACTTGGAATGCAGCAGAAGATGGATGCATAGCTCATGGCAAAGTGGCATATCAAGGCCTCTATGGAGAGTTAATCTGGGCTGAGCATCTCGTCATCAGGAAGATATGACACTTGAGATAACCTGAAAAAAATTGCGTAAAGAGAATAATGTTTTGATTTGATTTAATAATTGGTTTAGTCCTGGGTGAATAATGAGACTTTTACTTGATTGTGCTTTGTTTTGAGTTTTTCTTTTAAAATAGGGTTTTCTTTTGTTTAATAAGCATCATAACAGGAAATAGTAAAAACTAATAGAGAAAAGGTTATTCGGGGGCTCTGCAACTTTTGTGCCGAAAATATCCTGATTTTGTTATACTACTCTGTTTTTAATTGACTTTTAATGACTCGTAGGTGGCTATTGAATAAGGAAGTATCAAAAATATATTGTATAATCATCTATTAATGATCTGTGGCAGCATTAGAAATAGCTTTTGATATTACTTTCCATTGCTAAATAACCTAAATTAGTTTCATGATTCACATTTATCAGATTTATATTGGTAATTGTTCATTTCTTCTAAGTAGGTAGGTAATGAATACAAGTCTCCCTCACAAACTTTATGTCAGGAAAAATGTTATAATTTTAACTTTCAGATGGAACCTCAGAATGCTTAATTTTGCAAGAAACAGGCCCACAGAACCTTTCCAACACCTTCTTTTGTAATCTCTGCAGCTACAGTTCCCTGTTTTCACTGTGTTGTGTAAGAAGCTCATATGAATGAATCATTCAAGGCAGCTATAGATACAGGACTTAAATTTTAACTGAGGTTGTATACAAGTCATGTGACAAAGCATCTTATAGTTTATTTCTTGACATAGACTAGTTTTAAATAAAAAATACAAACAAAATTTTATCATTTCCCAATCAATATATTCTGATCACAGTTACTCCTCTCCCAACTCTCAGATCCTCCTTTCCTCTCCACCCTTACAAGTCTCCCTTCTTTCTTCCTTTAAAAAACATGCAAGAAACACAAACACACACCCAAACAAAAACAGTACCAATCACATAGTGAGAAACCATAGTATCCACGTATAAGACCAATAAGAGAAAAAAATGTCCAAACACAACATGAGCTGAAATTATACAAAAAAAACATTAAGTTCACTTTTTTATTTGCCATCTATGGCTGAGCATGATTAACTATTGAGATTCCATTGGGAAAAAACTAATTTTTCCTTTGCAAGTACTTGGGAAATGGAAATAGCTTCTTGGTTAGAGACGACAGCTTGTATTCACTTCCCCATGTCAGCCCTGGGATCCCAACTTTCCTGAACCTGTGCAGGCCTTGTGTTTCCAAATCTCTATGAGTTCACATGTGCATCAGTACTCCTGTGTCTAGTAAGCACTCTTTCTTTGACCTCTTCCATTCCTGATGGTTCTTACAATCTTATTTCCTTATCTTCTTCATAGATCCCTGATCACTGAAAGGAGAAGGTTGACAAATACACTTTATTAGGACCTAGCATTCCAACCTCTCTCACTCTTCCAATGTTGTCTAGTTATGGATATCTTTCTTAATTTTCACCCCCTATTAGAGGAAGCTACTCTGCTGATGATTGAGACACTGATCTATAAGTATAGCAAAATGTTATTAGGAGTCATTTCTGTTGCTGAACTGTAGCATTTGGTTTTCCCACAAATCCATGGGTTATGTAATCTCAAATTATTGACCACACAATCAATGTCAGGAATAAATCCCATCTAATGGGGTGGGCATTAAATTGACATCAGAAAGTGGTTGGTTACACCCACAATGTTTGTATCAACATTGCACCAGTACAAGATGCAGGGAGGTTACTGTTGTACATCACATGGTCTGTAGCTGTGATCTGTAGCGAGCTTTTGGTGTGTTCGCAGCTACAGTACTACCATATTACACAATGATCTGAGGCTAAAGGGTTAAAGATGAAAATAAAGACAAAGACAGCAGCTCATTCTTACAAGGAGAATGGCATTGATTTTTACAAGATTGGAGCCTTATATACCAAAGGCAGGAATGGTGGAAAAACACCAAGGTCAGAAGCCTATGTTGCCAGGGCCCTCTGGCAAAGGGGTGAGCCAAAAACAGGAATTAGCATTTAGACAATAAACAGTAACTTGCATGCAGGCCTTACTAGGAGGAGAGGACAAGAAGTGTTTTACTAAAAGCTCCTAGTAACAAGCAGTCAACAGACCCCCATGGGAGAAGGGTGCAACAAATCCCCCCTTTTATGGTATTTATCTTTCTACTTTGGTACCCTACAGAATACTCTGATGGTTATCTTTCTTTTATGGCAGTGTGTAGAGTGTCAGGAACGCTGGCTGGTAGTTATGAAAGTTCGGGTTAGGCACCAGTTCAACTTTTTCACATGTATAATATTCCAAAGTCAGTAGATTAGAGACATTAATATGTCTCTGAGTCCCAATTTTTGTTACAACAGTCATTCTGGAAAAATATGTTTTCTACTTCAAAAAATATAACCACTCATCATATGTGCTGTGAAAAAAATCATTTCTGTGGTTCATTATATTAATGTATCTTGATATATTGTATATTACATTAACAGAGGTTCTGAAGAGTAGCTTAATGTAAATTACAGACTGCTAAATAAAATAATTTAGACACAAGAAAGCACTATCATTAGTGTGTATTCCAAATATATTACTTGTTCTAGTTGGGAAAATGCAAGTTACAGTAAGCAAATGTATTTATTCTCCAGGTTGAAATGTATTATAAACCATTTATATAATCTAACACTGATGAAGAAAATCAAGTGTAAAATTAAACAAAACATAAAACAAAATTAAAATCCAAAATCTTTGCCATTTTGTACTGGCATTACTAACTATAATAGTTATACTGAGGTATTACTAAAGCATATGACCAAGGTAAGATAACTGTCTTTCTGAAAATGTTTAGCCTTATACATGATAACATGTTTAGGATTAAAGCATTCCATTAAGTGTTATTAATTCATTAGGTTAATGACCTAAAATTATATCAATTAAAACAAAAATAACATGAAAATGAGATATGTGATATCTCAGTATGTTTGTTATAATAATAAAAATATTGTACATGTTCAATTAAAATGTGAATACAAGAAATCTGTGAACATAGTATTAAGAAAAAGAACTGTGCATGTTGATGAATGATTTTGTGATTGTTAATAAATATTCTGAGTATGGTGTTTTCTCATAACAGAAGAAAAGATTTGGGTACTAGATTATAGAATAAAGACTATACATATTACCAATCTGCATAATACATATATATAATATATACAAAACATATAAATAATATATTATATTAAATGTAATAACATAATAAAAACATGCTATATAATGTTTTATGCTGTATTATATGTTAATATACTATATTATGTGTACTGTATATTAATGTATAGTATATTACATATAATAATATATATACAATTAATAATGGATAGTATCATAAAAAATGTTAAGTAAATAAAAAGTTATGAGAAATACAGCCTTTCTGTGATCAAATAATATTTTAAAACTCATGTCAAATCAAATGTTGCTTAAGCTATTTTGAATGTATATAAGGCAACACAATAAATGTGAAGCCATGTACTGCTCTAAATAGTTTTTGGTTGCTTATCCTACAGCACATGTTAGTGGATGTGACACAGAACAGTAGTTAACATTCTTCTGTAGCAGCTGTAATATTAAAATGTCACTTGTACTTTAGGATCTCCTACATAGCTAACCCTAAAATAATCACATTCTAGACTTTTATCTGCACAAAAATCTGAGTCATCAACTACAGCCCATCAGAAACTTGCAACAAGAAATAATACTTTAAAAACCCACTAGGATTTTTACTCTACCAGTTTTGCAGCACAATGAAAAGGACAAAAAGCACATAATCACAGCTTCTAAGACATAGAAGAATCATGCCATTCTGCTGTCATCTAATTGACAGTATATCTAAGCATCCTAAGAAATGGTCATTCATCCACTCTTATGTAAGTGTTGTGGAGACAATTCTTTTATTGGGACAGCTATTATTCTCAGAAAGTCCTGCATTATTTGGAGTATAATTGTGCCTGATTGTGTTTCCATTTCTAAACTCCAAAATAAACCACAAAATACATCAAATTCTGCTTCAAAATGAAAGGTCTTTGGATACTTACATATGTGATAATGACTATTTCATCCTCTCATCTTGGCCAGGTGTTAGTTTTCTTAACTTGCCATTGACTCTTCAACCATTCAGGAAGTTTCTTCAATAATATCATCCTGTCTATCACATGGGTATTGACTTCAATGAGCTATCTTTTGCCTTCCAAACAATGTTAAAAGTCATAAAAAATATGTACTTTAAATAAGTAGACTATGGCTATAAATCTTGTAATACATAAAATCTTAGTATTACATGCACATGTACTTGTCTGACGAGATGCCTTTCTATATAATTTGTAGGCAAACAAACAAACAAATCTGTTTATGCTTTAGAAATGTACTCATCCTCAAGGATGACGTTTGCTATTGACGATACAATACACATTTACATTTTACTGATGCTATTTGATATTCACTGCATTTCTTTACAATGTTCTTAGTAAGAAGCCATTGAACTTTTTTACCTGTGCACACACATTATTCTCTCTTCTTATTCAAGGCCCTTGTATTAATTTTCCTCTTCCTGAAAGGCTCTTTAATTCCCTCTATGACTTAGTCAGATGTGTGGCTAAGACAACAATGAATACTATAACCCACCAAATGCAGTCATACTTTTGCATGTTTTGTACCTATTTTATATTTCTTTGAAAATTTCATATGATACCTTTTGATCATATTTATCCCATCAACCATCTTCTCCCAACATACCTGCCCACAGAATTTCTTATTATCTCTCTATTTTTTTAAATTTATTTTTCAGTTTAAATTTAGATAAGAAACAAGGTTGCTTCACAAGTCAGTTCCAGGTCCCTCTCCCTTTCCCTCCCCTCCTCCCGTGCCCTCCCCTAGCCCCCCCATTATCCCCTCATTTCCCCAGGGAGTGTGAGGCCCTCCATGGGGGAGTCCATAGTCTGTCATTTCATATAGGGCAGGGCCTAGACCCTTCCCCAAGAATTCAGGGTGAGAGTGCACCTCACATTGTTGGATGGCAGTCCAAAGTCCTTGTGTATACTCGGGATGGGTACTGATCTGCTGCCCAAGGCTCAGTAGATTACCTAGGCCTCCTCAGGGAGTCTTATTTGTTTTGACCAAATGATTTTGGACATGAGACTTGCCCTTAAGAGGTCACACTCTTAAAGAAAGCTAACTTTGCGTCTCCATGTAGCTATCAAATGCCAATGGTGGAATTCAATCCCATATTACTTTGTATGGCTTGAGTTTTCCTTAAGTCTTGTGTTTGCTATTACAAGCATGGAGTTCACCTATGTTTCCTTTACTCGATCACCACCTCTGGCATCTATAAACTTTCTGTCTTCTCCTCTGGAGGTGTTATGCAGAGAAAACAATCAGTGGTTTTACCCAATTGTGAACCCTAAAACTACAAAACCATTCTTCCATGTGAGAAGAACTGAGTATTACAATAATAGCACAGTGATAACAAAAGCAACTGCCCTTTGAATGGATTAAGTGTAACAATTCAGAAAGAAATTTTTCTCAATACTATAACCCTAGTCTCTAATCTTGACTGGGTAAGTCATAGGTACTCAGGAAAATTTTACTATTATTGTATTGCTAAGTTGCCATGGCATTAATTCACCTTTTAAGGATTTATCTTTGTACTTATAGGTGATTGATATACCCAGCCATAATGAGAGAAACATCTCTTTTCAGAAAGCAGCTACAAACATAGAGAATATTTTTGTTTTTTGATTGACTATGTTTACCAATATTAACTCTTTGAAAATACAGATGATCCACATTCTACATTCAGAAAGGGCAGACATCAGGGAGAACCAGAACAAGCTGGCCAACTAGACTTGCTTGAATTGCCATGTTCCAGGCTTAGTGAGAAACCTGTCTCAATACATAAAATGGAGACCAATTATGGAGGCATGTGGGCATCAACTCCATATCTCTATGCACACATACATATAATTTCCCCACATAAGCATAAGAATACACACACACCACAGACAAAAAGTCAAAAATACTTAGAAGATTTACATTTATTCTTCATTCTGTTAATTCTGACTGTTTGCAACATCTTCTCTGTGTGCATTTTATTATATCTTCTAATACTTCCAACATAATTTGTCACATATAACATTTCCCAATACTCCAAGTGTATGCTTTAGTCTTCTCCAGGTTATCCTTAAACATTCACCATGATGTATCATATATTCAACATATTTGTGATCTCATTTCAAGGACTTTGAACATTTCACTTCACAATTTGGACACAGCATGTTTTTCTTAAATATAGAATTAACAATACTCTTCTTAGATTGTAGAGTCAGAAATGTACTTTAAAAATCTCATTTTGTCTAGATACAACTTTTTACAGACTTTGTTATAATATTTTACTTCAATGAATTTTGAACAATTGACTGATATATTACCTACACAGGAAAGTGAACAAGTCATAAATATGTCCTTTGAGTAGTTCTCATAGTGTATATCATATTTGTGTTTCCAGGTCAAAATGTAGAACACATTAAGATACAAAATACGTCAGTTAGTAAGTATCCTAAAAAGCAAACACTACTTTTATTTGCAGTACAACTCACTAGATTTGCATGCATTTCATTTTATATAAATGATATGTGTGTGTATTTTTGTGTGATTTTAATTTAATATTTGTTCATATGAATATTCTATTTTGTTAGAAATTCTGATAATTCATTCTTATTTGTTGTTTGTACTAACATAACATAATGTATGTAACTTTGTTGGGTATTTGCAGTTTCCAAATAAAAGCTATTAAAAGTTTTTGTGTATCTATGTGTAGAACACAAAAAAATTTCATTCAATTATTCAGCATGAAGTTAAATTTCTGGGTCATAACTATACCCATAATCAGCATTAGTGTGTATATTCCACTTATTTTAAAAAGCCACCTTTTCACACATTTATCTTCCCTTAATAATTCTTCTGAAATGATTATGATTATTGATTTGAAAGATAATCAAGTATGTTTATCAAACTCTAAATGGGAGATTAATTTTCTTCTTCTTTGTTCCTTCCTTTCTTCCTTCCTCCCGCCCTCCCTCCTTTCCCTCTTTCTCTTTTATTATTTCCTTCTTTCCTTTTGACAACTTCTTGAAACAGACTCATTTCGATGCCTCAATGTTATTTTTAACCTGGCTCCTTTCAAATGATTATGTAGGAGAAGACAGATGTGAGTTCTTCAGGGTTTTCTCTTCACTGCCAGCATGGCAGGGAAGCTGGAGTTCATTTGTGGCAGGCACATTAGGCATCACCTCAGGCAAAGGACTCATTGCACAGTTCATTATCCTTTTACACATTCTGAACAACTGTCTCTGGTCATGATCCTCTGTTTAGCCACAGTTCTGGGTCACAGTCACGTTCAGTTATCTGCCATGATATAAAACCCATAGTGTACCCAGATCTAAGCAGGTACAAGATCTTCTGGCTTAGAATGCACAATTTAACTTCTCAGAGATTAAATGTCATTATCTTTAAAATAAGTATCATAGTAACCTTTCACAAGAATAGGTGTGAAGATAATATATCTTAAAAAGCTGAGTGGATAACAATTCTCCATATTAAATAAATAATGACTCTTTTATTGTGGTTACCTGTTGTTTGTGTCTGAATTCTCATTCACCCCATGTCTTTAACAAATTTTTCATATAATTGAATCCTCCTCTTTTGCTCTTGTTGAGATGCTAAACACAGAGTCAAGTAAATCTGTGTCTGTAATCTTGAATCATGGGACTTGTGGAGAAATACAGGTATATTTTAAACCATTATATGCCTCTTCATTTTTTATAGAAAATAGGAAATAAGGGAAAATACACAGGTTCTATCATAACCTCTATATTTAATGAGAAACTCACAACTAATAGGCTTTGAAACATTCTTACTCAGTGAAAACAGCAGTGAAAGAAACTAGGTTATAACAAGGATCAGGAGGATGACTCATGATGAGTCATGATGTTAAATATGACCATGAATCCTTGATATTTGAATATTTATTTTTCAACTGTGGTGAGGCATGAATGTAAAATATATTTGTACATTATAGAATTTACATTAAATTAAGAGATTGAAATTTAAATAAGGTCTGAAAATAATTCAATTTTGCATTTTAAAATAATTTATTATATTAAAATCACTAGAGATAAAATCAATAATGACTTCTTTAGACATTTGTATTTCTTGCTCAATGAGAGGAATTTGCTCAATATCCAGGATATATTTGCAAAATGTTGGCTTATATTATCATGAAGAAACTTGAGTGTGAATGTATAAATTTGCTTTATATTTACATGTATTGTATGGGAACAACAGTCTTGAAATAAATTTGCATATAAAATAATTTATTATAAAAATTGTAACCTTATTTTGCCACATATATTTATGAATCTGGGGGCAGAACTTAAGTCTCACACACCAAGATCCCAGCCCAGATCTTGTTCTCTAATATTATTTATAATGAAGAATCCTGGGATTCCAGATGAGTGGCTCAGAATAAGAACACGGATGATAAATGATCAACACAGAGCTCATAGAGAACTGAAAGGGTATCATGGAACTGATACTGCAGATCTGTGAGATCAACTATGGGTATGCAAAGATGGGGAGATGAAAATTTCAGAGATTTCCTAGGATGTGGCCCGAGTTCCTGAACAGCCAGAAAAAAATATAAAAGCAAAAACCTGTCTCCATATAAAAGAGTAAAACCAGGATTGGGAATACAGCTTTGCAGTAGAGCACTTGTCTATTACATGATAGTATTTAGTTCTATCTTCCATACAATAAAGTAAAAATAGTAAAGCAAAAGAAGAAAACAGATTTAAAACAAAATAGAGCTGAACAAAAACTTGTACAGTGAAGGGCATATATCAGAAATACCCTAGAACTAAGAGCATCTCTTAGCCAGTAGCCATTGTTAGACAGCAGCCACAGCTATAGATGTGGATTAACCCAAAATTAAAGAACAGATATCTATGTGTCTCTCTGATATAAATATGTGAATAAATCTATATAAAAATAGAATATGAACAACAACTTTCAATTTTAAATTAATGCCCCAAAAATACTCACCGCTCGTGTATACAATTTATGACTGAAAAACCATGTTACATTGGGATCTTCTTTTTTAACACAAAACATTAGGTTCATTTTGAGAGGAAAAATCAGATCCATCGCAGTAAAAGACCCCACAAAGCACTGGGCAAAAGCCAAAATTGTTCAGGTCTCACTAAATAAGCTGAAAGTCTAAAATACTGATAAAACAAAATGCTGTCTACAGAGACATGCATATTAGATGTAATGAAACAGTAAATACTAAATATATAAGAATTAAATGTATAGGCAATGCTGCAAAACGTTAGCTCAAGTAAGTAGTAGTAAGTGTACTATAAAACATTGATAATCAGACATCAGAGAATGGACACTCAAAGACTGTATTTGCCCTTTTTCCTTTTCCTTCCTGTCAAGAGTTATTGAAAACACAGTGTTTATATTTTCAGAATTTGAACTGAGATTATCACATGGATGGAGTTCATCCTAAAGAAATAACTGATACAAGAAGAAGGCAGAAGGAGGATTTTAAAGATTTCATTTCTTATTCTTTAAGTAAGAGTCATATCAAACATGTTCTGTGAAAATCATGATGTGAAGTGATCTTTTCTTATAGTGATGTTTGGGAACTTCCTGGTTAATAATTGGGTGGGGGAGCAACTTTCAATATTCTTGAAATATATCTTCAAAATCAAGTTTGTACTTGTGCTTGAGAGGACCTACTGCTAAGAATTTGAATAGTCTGAGGCTAATGGACAATTCTGGGAACCCCTGGTTTCAATGGACAGCCTTCTCAGCTACTTGATGTGTTCAAGGATTCAGTTAAATGACCTATGACTGATAATGGCTCAAATTCTCAGCAGCAAGTCACCCCTAGACTAGTCCAACCCTCAACCCAATTTGAATTTCAACTCAAAGCTATTTCTTTAAGTGTTTCTCTTTACCATCCTTCACCCTAAGAAAAACACAGCAAACTGGACTGAGTTCACTGAGCTCTCCTCTCATCTCCAGATGGTTCGTGTGCACCAGGTGAAAAATGGAGTGTATCAGTGGATACATGCTGCTCAAGAGCTGCCTAACCTTGTCCCTAGAGAAGGACACATGACATTCGTGTAAAATGTTTTCAACATAGAAATGTTATTTTCTTTACAATTGCATGGAATTTTCTTCTGCTTCATTCACCTCTTTCTACTTACAAAGTGACAGCACAAAGAAATGTATTAACATATGTGGGTTATTCTGTATCATGTAAGCACCAGTTGCATTAATTAAAACAAGTTAGAAGGAGTAACTAAGGTACCAAACATTCTAACAATACAATTATAATATAAGAGAGATTAGGTCTGCTTATGCTGGAAAAGAGAAAATGGATGGGGCAGTAAATTCTGTGAATGTGATTGTCACTACCCTCTCTTTAATGCATATTTAAATATTCATGTTGCAAAAAGTGTTGGGGCCTAGCCCACAGGGTCTCTGAATTGTTTGTCCACTGATAGCCACAGGTACATCCTGTTTTCTAGTCTGGCTTACAGCCCCAACATTGCCCCATTGATGTCAACATCTAACAGGAGGAAAACATGCGCTCTTCCACCTGAGGTTTTTCTACTGCGTTATAAGACTATATAAGACTGCTCCCTCTTACAAGAGAGAGACCTCTTAGCACTGGCAAAATAAAGACACTTCTTAATACAAACAGCTGGACATCTGGTCTTTCTTTTCCTGATACCTCAACGTTGCTTGTGGCACAGGTGCCGCAATTGGAGGTTCCAACAAGATGTGAAAGCGATGCACCACACAAAAGATTAACTCACTCCGTTGTGTTTGAATTTCACTTGGATGCTCATATCAGAGATGACAACAAAGAAGTTTACTTTTAAAATAGGTGACAGATCTGATTGCTAAGAATGGCAAAAGTGTTCAACAATTATAATGAAGACAAGCATGGTATGTACTCACTCATATATGGATTTTAGACATGAAGCAGGGCATTGTCAGCCCACAACCCCACTGCCAGAGAGTCTGGGTTATAGGGGATGTCCCTAAGAGAGATATGCGTGGTAATCCAGAGAAGGATTAGGGGATGCGATCTCCTATTTGGATTGGGTGGGTAAGAAGGGGAGCGTAGAAGGAGATGGGAGAAAGAGATATAGAAAAGAGGAGAGGAGAGGAGGACATGGGAGAGCAGGAACGTTGTGCCAGGGTAAGAATAGAGGAGAAAGGGATGGGAGATACCAGAAAAGAGGGAGCCAATATAAGTTGGAGGAGAGATCTGGCACTAGTGATATCTTCACAGATCTACAAGTATGACACCAATTGGCATTAAAGCTACCTTAAATGCCCTCCCATGATAATGAGAATGATAACTACCTTATATGCTATCCTAGATCTCTCATCCAATGGCTGATGGAGGCAGAGGCAGATACCACAGCTGGGAACTGAATTAAACTCCTGGAACCCAGTCACAAAGAAGAGTGATGACCAGAGGAATCAAGATCAGGCTGGCAAACCCACAGGGGCAGCTGACCTAAACAATGGGGAACACATGGACCCCAGACTGATGACTGAGAGGCTAGCATGGGACTGATCCAGACATCCCTCCCACCGAACTTGGGTGGCAGAGAGGAGGAGAGGAGGCATTGGCACTTTGTGGGACCTGGGAGAGTGGAGCAATATTTATTCCTGGCATACAGAAGAACTCTGGGAAACCATACCATGTAGAGGGATGCTCTCTCAGCCTGAATATATGAGGAGGAACCTGGGTCCTTTCCGGGATGATGTGACAGACCCTTTAAATCCCTCATGGAGGCCCTTGCCCTCACTTAGGATCAGAGCAGGGCTGGAGTGGGGGTGATGGGTTGGGAGGATTGGGGAGTGGGGGAGGAGGGGAGGGAGAGGAAACTGAAAGTGACATGCATAAAATGTTAAATAAAAAATACATGGGAAAATTAAACAAACATCAATCAATAAATAAATAAATGCTCATCATCACACATCAAGGAATTTCAAATTGAACTATACTATGTCACTATAGGAAGAATGATGTGTATATAAAATTGACACTATTCAATCATGAAATGAACAATTGTTTCATTTGTGGCAACATAGATGTAACCAGAGAACATGACATTAAGTATGCCATGTATTCAAACATAAACCCTGTTGGTTCTCACTGAAATATAATAAAAGTTTGAATTCATAGAGGTGGGGAGTGGGAAGGTAGTCTCTAGATTTTATAAAAGGAAATGTAGTTAACTCGGTAAGAATTACCCAAATAGAATTACAAAGAAGGAATAAATTTTGGGGCATCACAACAAAGTAGGATAACTTTCTATCAAAAATTAATGAAGTATATCTGTTTATAAAGAGATAAAAGAAAGGAATCAAAGTGTCCCAGCACAAAGAAAGGACAGATGTTTAAAGAGATAGACCAGGTTGTTACTAGTTTGATCATTAAACATACTATACACTTGTAGAATTAACAAACTTTATTCCGCAGATATATATATATATATATATATAATTATCGTGTATCAATTAAGAGACCAATTTTAAAATGCTGCATGCCTCCTCCAGTGAATTGCTGAATATGAACGTGTGTTGCCAATGGTATAAAGCCCCACAGAGGGAAGACTACAAAGTGATAATGAGGAAGTTACCCTATTCTTTTTTTTTGAGATTTTTTTTTTAATTTTCCGGTTTAAATTTAGATAAGACACGAGGTTGCTTCACAAGTCAGTTCCAGGTCCCTCTCCCATTCCCTCCCATCCTCCCGTGCCCTCCCCCCAACCCCCCCCGTTATCCCCTCATTTCCCCAGGGCCCCCACCTCCATGGGGGTGTCCACAGTCTGTCATTTCATATAGGGCAGGGCCTAGACCCTTCCCCAAGAGTTCAGTTACCCTATTCTAAAGGATCAGTTCTAAAAGAATTTCCCTCTGGAAACCATGCTTTTTGCTATTCAGGTAAACATGTAAAGCAAAAAAAAAAAAAACAAACAAACAAACAAACAATAAAGCATTCTGGACCAAAGATGAAGCTAGTGGGAAATTTAGACCAGAAAAGGGGTCTAAGATCTTGTGTCTCTATAGGACAAAAGCCATGTCAGACTGAGATCACATGTCACCTGCCCCTCCAAAGGACAATGCCTGTGGTGGCTCTTGGGAGAGAAAAAAAACATTGAAAATTCTCTACTACTAGAAAAGGACTGGGAAAAGTCCTGTTCCAAGAACATTGTAGACAGGTTACTAGGGTATGTTCTTGTTCATGAACTGTCAATCAGAAAATGAATTATACAACTACTTCTGAGGTAGCAATAAGTTCCTAGAAAAGTCTGACGAATAGATACTACATACGGGAGCTTTGCCAAGAGATGGAATATTCAGGCCAGCAAAGAAGTCTGTACCTCTGCCTGAGTCTAAAAATCAATTCAATTATTTTCCACATGGTAAAATAAAGATGCTTTATTAACAATCTTCCATAGTTGTAAATGTTATTATTGACTGAAACATCTATAGAAAGTAATTCATTGTAGAACAATTCAGATAACACCACTTCATTAAATTCTAAAACCATTCCCATATCTTGACTCTAAACAATTTTGCTATTCAGTTTATAATCAATTTAATTTTACTTAACTGATCAGTCTTCCATCTATTCAATTATTCCATTTAACATTTTAATTATTTCAGAAAGTTTTGAAGCAATTATGAATACTCAAACTCTACTTGGTAACAGACTGAATGAAATGTCAAGGGCACACTTGTTCAAGTCTCATCTTAATTTTTTCCTAGGCAAAGACATCTTAAAGTCAGTCCCTGTAAGTTGAACCTTGTATTGTACATTTATGCAAAATGTCTGCATTTTTATGTGGAAAAAGTATTTTTATGACAAGAGGTTGTCCACAATACACAAGAGGATATCAATCTGGATAGAGATAAAAACCTGGAATATGAAATCTGTACCCAAACTATAATCACTCAAGGTCAACAAAAAGGCAGGCTCATTCTTTATCAGTATAATTATATGATTATTTGGACCAATCAGATATGCCTGGGTGTAAAGTGGGTAAGGGTATACAATTTTAAGAGGAGGAATCTTTATCAGCCACATATGAAGACAGTTGCTACTGTTAATAAATTGAGGGTTTAAAAATGACATATGTGAGCACAAGGAAATATTATTCATTCATAAAGAAAGTTAAACTTATCTTTATAGGAAAATTGGTGGAATTACAGATCACCATAGAAAACATGGACACAACTATCACATATTGGCATTAGCATGTAGAATCTAGAGAGGAAAGTACAGCATGAAAACATAAAGAGTCATGTTTTGAGTGATATGCCTATAACCAGCAATTGGAAGACTGAGGCACAGGGATTTCCATGAATTTGAGGCCAGTCTGCTGGGCTACATACTGAGTTCCAGAGTATTCTACATTGTTTTTAAATTTCAAAAGAATTAGAAAAGTGTGTATTGTAAATGTCAACCTTATACTATGTAGACTTTAAAGTGTTTTTTATAATAATAAATACTTATCTTTAGAATATTAAATCTTAGAGCATTAGAAAAATGATTTTCTTATCATTTAATAAAAATGCAAAACTATATAACATTTTAAAAAGTGAATCTAAAGTTCCACAGTTTGACAGAAAATATTGATAAGTTGTTTGAAAAATACATGGTGGTTTATTAAAAATAAAATATAAGGTATATATTGATATATAATTAAGTTATTGAGCTCACAATATATCTTGCAATAGTTCATACAAAAACATGAGATAGAAGATTACACATTTTAAGATTGAATTATATGAAAAATGGTTAAGAGATATTATCAAGATTTTTTTGTTAGGATTGAAAATCCTTCATTGTGATATACTGATGAACTTATAGATACATTTTTAATTGAGGTTGTTTTGGAAATGAGTCATGAAGCTCTATTTAAAATATGTATCTTGAATTGCAGCAAAAATTATTTACATTTTTCTTTACATGTAATTTTGATGGGTATTTCATTGAATATGTAGATTACTTTCAGTAGGATGGGCATTTTTTAGTTTTTTTGTGTTTTTTTTGAGACAGGGTTTCTCTGTGTTGTTTTGGAGGAGGATGGCCATTTTTATTACATTAGTTGTTCAGTCTATAAATTTCAGTTCATGAGATGTCTTCCCAAATTCAGGTGTCTTCACCAATTACTTTATTCAATGTCTCAAAGTTTTTATTGTGCAAAAATTTTACTTACTTAGATACAGTTATTCCAACATGTTTGGTTTTGATTTTTAATGTTATTGTGAGAGGTATTATTTTCCTGAATTCTTTCTCTGTACATCTGCATTTTTACTTGTATGTATGTATCATCTATATACATATGGATTTTGTTGTGTTTATTTGGTATTCTTCTATTTAGCTGAATATATTTATCAGCTGTACAAGTACTGGGTAGTAGGCTCTCTAAAGTCTCTTAAGTATAAAATTGTGCTGTCTCCAAATGAGGATAGTTTGACCTATTCATTTCTTATTTGTGTCTCCTTCATTGTCTAATTACTCTAGCGGAGACTTTAAGCACTGTGTTGAAAAGTTATGGAAAGTGGACATACTTGTCTTGTTCTTGATTATAGTGGAAATTATTTGAGTTTTCTTCATTTAGAATTATATTAATTTCTGGCTTGGATAATGTCTTTATTATGTTGAAGTATATCTCACTATTGGTGTCCTCTCCAGGAAGTTAATTTTTTAAATTTTATTTTATTATCGAAAGTAGACTTTTTCATACAATATATTCTGATTACCCCTCTTCTTCCACAACTTCTCCCATATCATTCACTTCCTCCACCCACCCAAATTCATAACATATCATTGTCTCTCATTATAATACAGAGTTCTTAAATTAGGAAGAGGAAGGGCAAGGAGAAGGAGAAAGAGAAGGATGAGTAGAGACAAATACATCCAGTGATAAAATAGAATAGAACAGAAAAAAGAAGATGTGAATATTAAGAAGAGGATATAGCAAGCAAACAGAATGGAGGCTGTAGAGATGACGCTGAGATTAAGAGCATTGGCTGCTCTTCCATTGGTCGTGAGTTCAATTCCCAGCAACCACATGGTGGCTCAACCAACTATAATGAGATCTGGTGCCTTCTTTTAGTATGAAGGAAAACATGTAGGTAGAACACTGTAAACATAATAAATAAAACATTTAGAAAAAATTTAAAAAGCAAACAGAAGAAAAAGAGAGAAAGATAAAGCTCAAGGAACACATATAGACTCAGCATCACATGTCCACACTCATAGAACACTGATGGCACATAAACTAATAGTAACAATTAATAAATGGGAACTCATAAAACTGAAAAGTTTCTGTGTAGCAAAAGATACCAACATGTTCCAAATAATCAGCAAGCTAAAGAACAGGAAAGGTTCTACACATATGTTGTATAACTGTTGTGAATTAGAAACATTTCATCTTGTAGAGAACCTCTTGTAACATGAAGGCAAACAACTCAGAACAGCTTCAGGAATTCCCTGAAACTGACCAGATTCACTAGGCCCCTCTATGCCAGAATAAGTAATAAACCTGTGTCTCCATCACAAAAGATGAAGTTAGGCTGCAAAGCAGACTCTCAGATAAGCAAATCTGTAATGAAGACTCTGAGACCAAACCAAGTGCCTAAAAGAATCAGAAACAAGAAGAGCTGCAGTAAGAGGTTAGGCAGAATCCTAGAAAAATCCAACCTGTTGAGATGCCTGCAGGTATTCCAGGTTCTCTACTTCATGAGCTGTCCTCCATAGTTGAATCGCTTTGGTGTTTCAGCTGCCATTGAATCATTTCTGTTGCTAACCCCTCACCCATATTCCTCTAAATAACCTCAGGAAAACTCATTGATTCATTATTTTGGACTTTGATAGTATCTGTACTATTCATCATGAGGTGAATAGATGAGTGTGTTATGTCTCCACAGGAAAAGTTCTGTCACATATTTCATAGAGGACTAATACCTAAAATATATAAGGATTCAAACAACTGGGCATCAAAAAATAATTCAATTAAAAATGGAGTACAGATCTAAACAGAGATTTATCAATGGAGGAAATTCATGTGGCTTAGAAGCATCTAAAGGAATCTTCAACATTCTTAGTTAGCAAGGAAATTCAAATCAAAGATAGTTTGAAAATTTTTCTCTCATTTATCATAAAGGTCAAGAGCAGAACAACAGCTAACATATCATGTTGGAGAGGACACAGAAAATGGATAATAGCAATCCACTACTGCACTACCCACGCCACAAGCAACTCCCAGGTATCAGGAAAAGAAAGACCAGATGTCCAGCTGTTTGTATTAAGAAGTGTCTTTATTTTGCCAGTGCTTAGGGAGCAGTCTTGTATATAGTCATACAATGCAGTAGAAAACCCCCAGGTGGAAGAGAGCCTGTTTTCCTCCTGCTAGATGTTGATGTCAGTGAGGCAATGCAGGGGCAGTAAGAAAGGACTAGAAAATAGGATGCATCTGTGGCTATCAGCTGACACACAACTTAGAGACCCTGTGGGGGCTAGGCCCCAACTCATTACTGGTGGTAGTAAGACCTTGTATACTCACTATGGAAATCAGTGTGCTATTACTCAGGAATCTGGAAATATATCTACCTTAAGATCTATCTCTTGGGGCATACTAAAGTATGCTTTGCTCTAATACGAAATCCTGTTCAACCATGTTCATTGCTATTCATAATAGGCAGAAATTAGAAACAACTTATGTAAATCAATGGATGAATATATACAGGAAATGTGATCTATCTGTACAGCGGAATATTACTCAGCTGTTAAAAATGAAATTGAGAAATTTTATAGGTAAGTGGATGGGGATAAAAAAATCATCCTGAGTGAGATAATCCATACTCAGAAATACAAACATGGCATTCATTTGTGAATGTTAGCTTTAGTTCTTTGATAAAATTCTACAATATGTATCCATAATATGAAGTAAATGTGAGTGAGTAATGAAATTCCCTCCAATAGGAAAACAGAATAAATAGTGATGGATATACAATGGGGCATGGGGACTTAAACAAGAAAATCCAAAGGGTAGGAGAAAAGAAGAGGGGTGTGAGGGTAGGATTATTAGAAGCAATATCTAAAATTAAGGGGCATTTGCGCAGTCATATGGAAACCTAATACAGTAGAAATTCTGAAAAGTTGTGCAAATGTGAAAAAGAACCAAGTGAAATTGCAAAACAAGAAGTGAGATGGAGTCACAGTTGGACATCTCATGTTGTCAAACAAAATCAATTTGAGCAGAAGGGCAAAATTGGAATCCCCAAAGAGTCAGTCTAAATCCAAGGCTGTTGGTTCCTCTCCCATAATTGATAGCAAGGCCCTTCTGCTGAATAAAATATACACAACTCATTGAACACAGAAGGGTTGAAATGGTGCCTACATACAGCCTTCATTCTTATTCTCCAGTACTCCAGGTATTGAAAAAATCCTCTGCATGCTACGAAAGGATAACAATGTAACATGACCATTGATCTACATTGATGTCCTGAGTAGAAGACATACTAGTGCAATGGTGTCACAAACATTGTAGGAGTAAGCCCCCAACATCTGATTGGATTCAAGGCATACTTCATGGAATTGAACTCATCCCTGGTACTGCTTGGCTCACCAAGTATCTGAGACTAGATAGGCCATGGATCTCAGGGAAAACCAAATATTACCTGAAAACCACTCAAGGATGTGGCTCCAGCAGTCTTGCTCTTCTCCTCAATTCCCTCTGCCTTGCTAAAAGCCATTGAATTATATTCCTAAAGCTAGTCCAAATGGTCGATTCCCTTACTTGGCCACCTCTTCCTCATGAGGCAGAGTATCAAGGTCTGACTACCAAAGTATCAAAATCTGGAAATCAAGATCCCTCTTTGTTTCACTTATTTAATACGACCAAAAAAATTACATACCCTTACCCATCATAACACAGATATTCCCCTTTTATCTTTTTAAAAATTTCACTTGTGAGTTCATTTGCTTTTTCCTTGCCTGCATCAGAAGACTGCTACTTTATCTTTTCTTCTCTGCCTTAATAAAGGATCTCTCCATGTAAACAGGTGTTTGGATGTGGGTTTTGACTAATTTGTGGTCTAAAATGAAGCCCAAAATGACTCTTAGTGATATTTTACTATACTCATATGCCAGTGCCTTACTCAGCCATCATCAGTGAAGTATCATTCTGCAGTATAAGGGAACCAATACAAAGCACCAGAGCCAATGTGCAGAACACCAGAGGCCTTGGGACACTCTGTTGTCAGAGGGGTATCTCAATCAAGTCCTTCTCAGATATCAGAAAACTACGCAGCAGATGAAATACAAAGATTGTAACAGTCAGTGGGAACAGAAAGAGCAAAGGAACAAGGCCTCTTAAACACAGCAGGGTTGACACACAGGAACTCATAGAGACTGCTTATTGTTATATTCCTGTAGCTGATGAGCAGTATTTGATTTTCTAGTATTAGATTCCTGGACTATCTAGTCTCAAATTTCCAGACACCTGAGAAGTGTTTAGGGTGGCTTCCATTTCATGGAGTTGGCCTGAATTACAGTCAGATGCTGTTGGCTACTCCCACAACCTTTATGTCTCTCTTGAACTGGCACATCTCACAAGCATGTCACCATTGCAGACCGAATGGTTTGTAGACAGGTCAGTGCGTACCTTTTCCTTCAGTTTCACACAAAGTACTTTCCAATACCACGAACATGAACACTAGTCAGTAGGAGTGAAGGTACTAGCTCCATGTCCTCACTTTCAGTGAGTAGTTTTCTTCAGCAAATTCATCGTCATTTCTGGAGCACAACCAATAGCCTTGGCAATAGCTGGACTTGTCAGGGGTTTCTATGGACTAGTAACTTGTTTAGTTGTAACCATTCCTGGAAATGAAGGTTTCATTGAGTGTTGAAAGGTTTCCAATTGGAGTTCAATGTCACTTACTATTTGGTGATTCTGCTTAGATCTTCTTCATAAATCAGTTTTAGGCAGCTTCTACTATGTGATGTTTCCCTACAGAACCCCAAAATTGGTCCTTAGTTTTACGTATCCCTCCCCTTAATCCCTCCTATTCCTTTGCCTTCCCTTTTTGTTTCTTCATAGTCTTGTCCCTCCCCTATCTACCCATATTTTTTTCCTATTTTCCCTTCCTAGGAAGATCTATCCCTCCCTGCTAATCCTTTAATTTATACTTAATCTTTGTGATATACTTATAATTAATATACAGAGCTTGCTTGTCAATGACCTAACAGTTAACATTCCCAGATAAGTGAATAAATATCATATTTCTGGATCTGAGTTATCTTGCCCAGGATGATTTTTTTTCCAGCTCCATCCACATGTTTGCAAATTTTATGATTTCATTTGTAACAAATGAGTAATATTCTATTTGTAGATATATCACATTTTATTTATTCATTCTAGTTTGGAGTGGCTGTTTCCAATTTCAGGGTATTATGAATAGGGCTGCAATGACCATCATTGAGCAAGTGACTCTGTAGTAGGATGTCAACTATTAGCATGAAGATATGTTGAATTTTGTCGAAGGCCTTTTCTACACGTAGTTAGATGATCATTTGATTTCTGTAAGTATTTGTGAATAAAAAATACAAAAGAAGACAAAACATTTGCTTAGAAAATTTCAATATAAATTAAGCTAATTGGATCATTAGCTGTATTATATTTCATATTGCTCATCTCATTTTTTTCTTAGGCTGTAGAGAAAGCAATTGATTATCAGTCTGTCTGTTTTTTATGTTATATTTTCATGTTTATTTATATATTTTTAAAAGAAATCATTATAGAGCAGAGCATTCTTAAATCGCATAAAATGTGTAAAACTAATTCAATAGAGACAAACATTTTAGTATCAGGACTCACTGTGAGGATAAACATTAGATTTCTTGCTGGATCAGCAAGCTGATACAGTGATTACTGGATTCATAAATCTTAACTGTAGTAAGGATAGGGAAAAGGAAAAATACAGTAAGGACTTTAAATGAGAATAATGTTTTATCCTGCTTTAGTATATAAAAACTGAAAGAAAGGACAAAGGGATGAAGGGGAAGGTTTAACCGAAGGACTGTTGCATGATTATCACAAAAGATGCAGAAGCTGGAATGTAGCAGGCTTCTCTTTGTGATGAACGGAGGGTGGCAGGTACCTTTTTATCTTTTTAGATATTGTCATGGCTATTATTTTGGTTACATGAGTTTAGGAGCATGAATATTCTTCTGCAATCCTCAGATATCAACTGTGTGGGACAAGCTGCACTCAGAACACAGATAGAGCATCTTAATCCTGTGCAGCTTAATCTTTGTGTGCAGCTTGATAAATAGCCTGATATCATCAATGGCACCATTCAGAGCATATAACTGTCATTTTAAAATTTTGATACATGAACTACTTGCTCTGGTCATAGGCACCCAGAGTTCAAGTATGGGTCAGCATTAAATACAGGCAGAATAATAAAATGAGTGATAAAATTTTAAATAAGCTTTCCTATAAAAGTAAAGGAGAACTGCTGCATAAATTGCAAAATTCCATTGCAAATAAATTTTCCAAAACATTTAAAAGTATGGGTATCTTAAAAATAACATTTGAAGTTCCTGTTTAGCTAGGTCATAATGTAAATCAAACTGCCATTGACATTTGTTGTTGCAAGAGTGATAAGTGGGCAGTTCGATGTCTGTGCCTTATAGCAAGTGGTTGTTCTGCCTTAGATTCTCAGGCTATGCTCTTTGAGATAAATAATCAAGTTTATAGATCCCAATCCAAGTTGAAAGGAGATAAATCACAGAAACTTGACAGTATCCTATAGGCTGAAGCACCAAAGGAAAGGCACCAACAATTAAGAAAAGTACAATTGGGGAGTCCAGGGAAGCAGTTGTTCCTCCGGCAGCATCAGTACCTGCAGATTGCCTGGGAACTGCACAGAGCTCCCAATCCTGGCAGGAGCCAAGGACCCCAGACTCCAGGTCTTCTCTCCCACCAAGGAGACCAGGAAACCAGAGGAGGCTGAGAGTCCAGGGAAGCAGCTGTTCCTCCAACAGTATCAGGTAAACAGGCCGGCTTCCCGGCCTGTGTTCCAGTACCTGCAGATCGCCTGGGAACTGTACAGAGCTCCTAATCCTGGAGGGAGCCAAGCAACCCAGACTCCAGGTCTTCTCTCCCACCAACAAGACCAGGAAACCAGAGGAGGCTGGGAGTCCAGGGAAGCAGCTTTTCCTGCAGCAGCATCAGGTAAACAGGCTGGCTTCCAGGCCTCTGTTCCAGTACCTGCAGATAGCCTGGGAACTGCACAGAGCTCCCAATCCCTGCGGGAGCCAAGCACCCCAGACTCCAGGTCTTCTCTCTTGCCAACAAGACAAGGAAACCAGAGGAGCCAGGGAGACCAGGGGAGTAGCTGTTCCGGATCATGTACAACAGGACCCAGCATAGGGTCCAGGGGACCAGGTAGGAGGCTAAGTGCCCCAGATTCCTGTTCTTCTTCTCCATCCACGGGACCAGCACTTGGACAAGGAATAGAAGAACCACCAGATTATTGGACTTGTTAGCACCCACCAAAAGGGAACTCTGGTCCCCAGACCAGTAAGGGGCTATTTCTGCACCCACTAGAAGAAGAGATGGGAAAGAGACAATACAAAAACACACTCAGCAACAGAAAAACAAACATGACACCGCCAGATTCTAGAGACTCCACACCAGCAAGACCCCAAAATTCCAATGCGAATGAAGCAGAAGAGAACTACCTTAAAAGCACTTTCATGAAAATAATAGAGGCCCTAAAAGAGGATATAGGAAAATCCCTCAAAGAAACGGAAGAAAAAACAAAGCAAAAAATGCAAGAAATGGAAGAAAAAACAAACCAAAAAATGCAAGAATTGGAAGAAAAAACAAACCAAAAAAAAAAGGCAGGAAATGGAAGAAGAAACAAAGCAAAAATGCAAGAAATGGAAGAAAAAACTAAGCAAAAAATGCAAGAATTGGAAGAAGAAATATACCAAAAAAAGGCAGGAAATGGAAGAAGAAACAAAGCACAAAATGGAAGAAATGGGACAAAAAGCAAACCAAAAAAATGCAAGAAATGGAAGAAAGAACAAAACAAAAAATTCATAAAAGGCAACAAATGGACGAAAAGATAAACAGAAAATTACAAGAAGCAATGCAAACACTGCAAGGGTTTAAAACTGAAATAGAGACATTAAAAAAAAACACAATCTGAAGAAAGACAGAAAATAGAAAAGCTGGACAGTCAGGCACTACCGATACAAGCATTACCAACAGAATAGAAGAGATGGAAGAGACAATCTCAAGTGTTGAAGATACACTAGGAGAAATGGATTTATCAACCAAAGAAAACCTTAAATCCAACAAATCCTTAACACAAAAATCCAGGAAATATGGGACACCATGAAAAGACCAAACCTAAGAATAATAGGTATAGAAAAAGGAGAAGAAATCCACCTCAAAGGGGCAGAAGGCATATTCAACAAAATCATAGAAGAAAGCTTTCCCAACCTTAAGAAACACATGCCAATGAAGGTACAAGAAGCCTACAGAACACCAAATAGAGTGGACCACAAAAAAAAATCCCCTCGCCACATAATAATCAAGACCCCAAACATACAGAATAAAGAAAGAATATTAAGAGCAGCTAAGGAAAAAGGTCAAGAAACATATAAAGGCAGACCTATCAGAATTACACCGGATTTCTCCAGGGAAACTCTGAAAGCCAGAAGGTCCTGGATAGATATTCTACCTACGCTAAGAGACCATGGATGCCAGCCCAGACTACTATACCCGGCAAAGCTCTCAATCACTATAGACGGAGAAAACAAGATATTCCATGACAAAACTAGATTCAAGCAATATGTGTCTACTAACCCAGCCCTACAGAAAATTTTGGAAGGAAAACACCAACCCAAAGAAGCTAACTACAACCAGAAAAACATACCCATTAGAGAAACCCTCTCTACCAACAGACAAAAGAACAAAGGTATGAAATTCCACACATAATTCCACCAACAACATCCATTGCAATTCAAAGAAGGATGAGCAATCAATGGTCGTTAATATCCCTCAATATTAATTGCCTTAACTCACCCATAAAAAGACACAGACTAGCAGAATGGACTCGAAGACAGGACCCTTCCTTCTGCTGCATACAAGAAACACACCTCACCCTCAAAGAAAGACATTACCTGAGAGTTAAAGGTTGGGAAAAAATTTTTCAATCAAATGGACCCAAGAAACAAGCAGGGGTAGCAATCCTAATATCTAACAAACTAGACTTTAAAATAAAATCAATCAAAAGAGATGACGGAGGTCATTACATACTCATCACAGGTGAAACCCACCAAGATGAAGTGTCTATCCTAAATATCTATGCCCCAAATACAAAGGCATCCTCATTCGTTAAAGAAACATTATTAGAACTTAAATCTCATCTAAAGCCCCACTCAGTTATAGTGGGAGATTTCAACACACCACTCTCACCACTAGACAGGAATACCACACAGAAACTCAACAAAGAAGCAAAGGGTCTAATAGAAGTACTGACCCAACTGTGATTAACAGATATCTATAGAACATTTTATCCACATAAAAAAGAATATACCTTCTTCTCACCACCACATGGAACCTTCTCAAAAATTGACCACATACTTGGCAACATATCAAACCTCAGCAGCTACAAAAAAATTGGAATAACTCCATGCATCTTATCAGGCCACCATGCTTTAAAATTAGAATTCAACAACAACACCAACTGCAGAAAACCTACAAACTCATGGAAATTGAATAATGCTCAACTGCACCATCCCTGGGTCAAAGAGGAAATAAAAAAGAAATTAAAGACTTCCTCAAATTCAATGAGAATGAAGACACAACACACCCAAACCTATGGGACACTTTGAAAGCAGTGCTACGGGGGAAGTTCATAGCACTAAGTGCTCACATGAAGAAACAGGAGAACAGTTATACCAGAGAATTAACATCACAGCTGAAAGCTCTAGAACACAAAGAAGCAAACTCCCCCAGGAGGAGTAGACACCAGGAAATAATCAAAATGAGGGCTGAAATCAATAAAGTAGAAACCAGGAAAACAATACAAAGAATCAATGCAATGAAGAGTTGGTTCTTTGAGAAAATCAACAAGATAGACAAACCTTTGTCCAAAATTACCAAACAGCAGAGACTGAACACGCAAATTAGCAAAATCAGAAATGAAAAGGGGGACATAACAACATACTCTGAGGAAAGCCAGAGAATCATTAGGTCATACTTTGAAAACCTGTACTCCACAAAATTCAAAAATTTAAAGGAAATGGATGACTTCCTGGATAGCTATCACTTGCCAAAACTAAACCAAGAACAGATAAGCAATTTAAATAGACCTGTAACCCCTATGGAAATAGATGCAGTCATCAACAGTCTCCCAACCAAAAAAAGTACAGGTACAGATGGCCTCAGTGCAGAATTCTACTAGAAATTCAAAGAACAGCTTATACCAATTCTTCTCAAAATGTTCCACACAATAGAAGCAGAAGGGTCTTTGCCAAACTCTTTCTATGAGGCTTCAATAACCTTTATCCCCAAGCCACACAAGATACAACTAAGAAAGAGAACTTCAGATCAATATCCCTCATGAACATTGATGCAAAAATTCTCAATAAAATACTGGCAAATCGGATCCAAGAACACATCAAAACAATCATTCACCATGATCAAGTAGGTTTCATCCCAGGGATGCAGGGATGGTTCAACATATGAAAAATCCATCAATGTAATCCACCATATAAACAAGCTGAAAAACAAAATCACATGATCATCTGACTAGATGGAGAAAAAGCCTTTGACAAAATCCAAAACCCATTCATGATAAAGGTCTTGGAGAGATCTGGGATAACAGGAACATACTTAAACATAATAAAAGGTATATACAGTAAACCAACAGCCAACATCAAACTAAATGGAAAGATACTTAACCAAATTCCTCTAAAATCAGTAACAAAACTAGGCTGTCCACTCTCTGCATACCTTTTCAATATTGTACTTGAAGTTCTAGCCAGAGCCATACAACAACAAAAGGAGATCAAGGGGATACAAATTGGGAAGGAAGAGGTCAAACTTTCACTGTTTGCAGACGATATGATAGTTTACATCAATGACCCAAAGAACTCTACCAGGGAACTCTTACAGCTGATTAACACCTTCAGCAAAGTGGCAGGCTACAAGATCAACTCAAGAAAATCAGTAGCCCTACTATATACAGATGATAAAAGGGCTGAAAAAGTAATCAGAGAAACATCACCCTTTACCATTGCAACAAACAACATAAAATACCTAGGGGTAACACTAACCAAACAAGTGAAAGACCTGTATCGTAAGAACTTTGAATCTTTAAAGAAAGAAATTAAAGAAGCCCTCAGAAAATGGAAAGATCTCCCATGCTCTTGGATAGGTAGGATCAATGTAGTAAAAATGGCAGTCCTGCCAAAAGCAATCTACAGATTCAATGCAATCCCCATTAAAATCCCAGCACAATTCTTCACAGACCTTGAAAGAACAATAATCAATTTTGTATGGAAAAACAAAAGACCCAGGATAGCCAAAACAACCCTGTTCAACAAGGCAAAGTCCGCAGGCATTACCATCCCTGACCTCAAGCTGTATTATAGAGCTATAGTCCTGAAAACAGCTTGGTATTGGCACAAAAATAGACAGGTAGACCAATGGAATCGAATTGAAAACCCGGGTATTAACCCACACACATACGAACATCTGATCTTTGACAATGAAGCTAAAAATATACAATGGAATACAGAAAGCATCTTCAACAAATGGTTCTGGCATAACTGGAGACTGGCATGTAGAAGAATGCATATCGATCCATGTTTATCGCCATGCACAAAACTTAAGTCCAAATGGATCAAAGACCTCAACATAAATCCAGCCACACTGAACCTCTTTGAAGAGAAAGTGGGTGGTACCCTTGAACGAATTGGTACAGGAGACAGCTTCCTGAACATGACACCAATAGCACAAACAGTGAGATCAACAATTAATAAATGGGACCTACTGAAACTGAGAAGCTTCTGTAAGGCAAAGGACACAGTCAGCAAGACAAAAAGGCAGCCCACAGAATGCGAAAAAATATTCACTAATCCCACATCTGACAGAGGGTTGATCTCCAAAATTTACAAAGAACTCAAGAAGCAAGTCTCCAAAACATCAAAGGACTCAATTAAAAAGTGGGCTGCAGAACTAAGTACAGAGTTTTGAATAGAGGAGTCTAAAATGGGTGAGAGGCACTTGAGAAAGTGCTCAACATCCTTATCCATCCGGTAAATGCAAATCAAAACAACTCTGAGATACCATCTCACTCCTGTCAGAATGGCTAAAATCAAAAACACCAATGACAATTTATGCTGGAGAGGATGTGGTAAAAGGGGGACACTCCTCCATTGCTGGTGGGAGTGCCAACTGGTTCAGCCACTTTGGAAATCAGTATGGAGATTCCTCAGAAAAATGGGAATAAACCTACCACAAGACCCAGCAACTCCACTCTTAGGCATATATCCAGAAGATGCCCATTCATACATCAAAGATGCCTGTTCCATGTTCATAGCAGCTTTATTTGTAATAGCCAGAACTTGGAAGAAACTTAGATGTCCCTCAACAGAAGAGTGGATAGAGACAATGTGGTACATTTACACAATGGAGTACTATTCAGCAGAAAAAAACAATGGAATCATGAGATTCGCAGGCAAATGTATGACACTAGAAGAAACCATCCTGAGTGAGGTAACCCAGGCACAAAAAGAGAAACATGGCATGTGCTCTCTCATATATGGATTTTAGAAATAGATCTGGGGAGTGCCAGCCTACAATCCTATGGCCAGAGGGTCTGGGAAACAGAAACTTCATTTAGTGGCTGATCGAAGAAGAGGAAAACTCCCTCGGTTAAGTACTGAGCTGAACTCAAGAAAGCCAGTAACAGAGAGAGGGAGGACTGATGATCAAAGGGATTAAGACTGGGCTGGTTTAACCCCCAGAAACAGCTGACCAGCCAAAGGTTTACTCTTGAATCCCAGGCATCAGCCTGGGAATCCAGCATGGGACTGATCAAGACCCCTGAATCTGGGTGTCAGTGAGGAGGCCTAGGTAATCTATTGAGCCTTGGGCAGCAGATCAGTACCCATCCCAAGTATACACACGGACTTTGGACTCCCATAGAACAATGTGAGGTGCACTCTCACCCTGAACTCTTGGGGAAGGGTCTAGGCCCTGCGCTATATGAAATGGCAGACTATGGACACCCCCATGGAGGGCCTCACCTTCCCTGGGGGAATGAGGGGATAACGGGGTGGGGTGGGTTGGGGGTATGGCATGGGAGGAGGGGAGGGAAAGGGAGAGGGACCTGGAACTGACTTGTGAAGCAACGTTTTTTCTTATCTAAATTTAAACTGGAAAATAAAATCAAAAAAATAAAAAAATAAAAGAACAATAGGTAAATAGTAGAAAGAGATTATTCTGTTGAGAATTCTCTATTTAGATCTCTACTCCATTTTTAAAATAATTTATTCTGTTAAATTTCCTTTCACCCACCAACCATAGTTCTCCCTCCCAACTCTCCTCCAGCCACCTCTCTCCTACCTCTCCCAACCCACTCAGTCCACTTCTCCTCACAGGTAAGCATTCCCATGAGCAGTTAACAAAGTCCTGCACAATGGGTTGGGGGCAGGCCTCATAACTACACCCATATATTAAGGCTGAGCATGGCAACCCACCATAAGGAATGGGCTCCAGCAAGCTATCTTATGTACCAGGGATAGATACTGCCAGGGGCCTTGAATGTAGTCCAAGCTTCACAACTGTCTTCCACATACAGAGGGTCTAGTTCACTGCTCTGAAATCACCACAGGTGTAAGCATAGAGTCAATGCCTTTCCACAATTTGGTTCAGCCATCTCTTCTGGTTTCTCCATCATGATATTGACCTCCCTTGCTCATACATTCCCTCCTCTCTCTCTTCTACTGGATTCCCAGAAATCAGCCTGGTTCTTGGTTGTGGATCTCTAAGTCTGTTTCCATCAATTACTGTGTGAGGGTTCTATGATGGTGGTTGGGGTGGTCATCAGTCTGAGTATAGGTGTAGGCTATTTCATGTATTCTCTCCACTATTGCTAGGAGTCTTATCTGTGGTCATCAGTGTAGATTCTTGGAAATTATCCCAGCACCCGGTTTCTTAAAGCTCTTGTGATACACATCTTACACTTATTTGGTTAGAGTGACCCCAAGTTACTTTATATTTGTGACTATTGTAATGTATGATATTCCCCTGGTTTTAGTTTATCAATTGTACATAGGAGGACTGCTTAATTTTTAAGTTAATCTTGTGTCCTGCCACATTATTGCAGGTGCTTATTAGTTCTAAGATTACCAGGGTAGAATTTTGGGGTCATTCATGTATACAATCATATCTTCTCAAAATAATAATAGTTTGGCTTCTTCCTTTCCAATTTGTATCCCATTGATTTCATTTTGTTGTCTTATTGCTTTAGTAGCACTTTGAGTACTATATTGAATAAAATTATAGAAAATATACAGCCTTGTCTTATTCTTGATTTCAGTGAAATCACTGTTTAATTTGATGTTAGCTTTTGGATTGCTGTATATTGCTTTTATTGTGTTTAAATATATTTCTTGTATCTCTGATTTCTCCAAGATCTTTGGATTATTTTTGGTGTTTTGATGTATAGTTTCTTGAGTTATTTATATATTTTAGATCTCAGCCTTCTGTCAGATGTTGGGTTTGTGAAGATATTTTCCCACTCTGTAGATTGCTATTTTGGCCCTATTAACAGTGTCCTTTGCCTTACAGAAACTTTTCTCCTTCATGAGGTCCCTTTAATAATTGTAGATCTTTGTGTCTATGCTATGGGTGATGGCCAAGAAACACTTAAAGAAATGTTGAACTTTAACATTATTAGCCTTCAGGGAAATGAAAATCAAAACAACTCTGAGATTCAATCTTACACCTCTAAAAATGGCTAAGATCAGAAACACAAGTGACAGCTCATGCTGAAGAGGATGTAGAACAAAGGGAAAACTCCTCCATTTCTAGTGGGATTGAAAACTTGTACACCCACTTTGGAAATCAATGTGGCAGTTTTTTTGAAAATGGGGAATCGATCTACCTTAAGACCTTGCAATAAAACTCTTTGGCGTATACCCAAATGATATTCAGTCATAAAATAAACATACTTGTAATTGCCAGAAACGAGACATAGCCTATATATTCCTTGACTGAAGAATAGATAAAGAAACTTGTTACTTTTACACAGTAGACTATTGTTCAGCTGTTAAAAAGTGACCTCATGAAATTTGCAGGCAAATGAATAGAACAGGAAAAAAACCCAGAAAAACAAACAAGTAGGTATTCATTTATAAGTGTATATTTGTTGTAAAGGATAACCATTCTACAATCCACAGACTCAGAGAGGCTAGGTAACAAGGGTGTAGGGAGGACAAGGGTACATGGGTATCTCCATGAAAATGTCATTTAAAAGGATTTGGTGGGTGGACTGGGAGCAAGTGTGGATGGGAACATGAGGAATCAGATAGGTTGGGGTACAGACAGAATATTGAGTAAGCTGACTGGAAAAGGGGGATGTATTTCAGGATCAGGTAGGAACTTGGTGCCAGGGAAACTTCCAGGAAGGGAGTACAAGGATGACTCCAGCTAAGACACTTAGCAATAGTGGATATCTAGTGCAAACTGACCGTGTCCTGTGACAAAGGCAAGACTTCCAGAGAGTGGATTGGGACACCCCCTCAGTCACATAATCTTCAACCTACAATTTGTCCTACCTATGGGATGTGCTACTCTAAGGATGGCTCACAAATGTTGAAATGACAAACAAATGACTGGTCCAGCCTGAGACCCATGTCATGAGAGTGATTTCACTCATGACACTGACTGGAGAACCAGGACTCAAAGCCTAGATGGCTCAGAGGCCTGATATAGAATAAAACATGACTGGAGGAAAGCATGTCAATGTAATGATGCCTAATCAAATTCTGCTATATTCAAAGGTTGCCTAGCCCAATATTCATCAGAAATGCTTCATCTAGGAACAGGTGGAAACAGACACAGATTCACATTCAAATAATATAGGTTGATCTTGGAGAATCATGCTGAAGAGAGAGAAATATTGCAGGAGCCAGATATAAAAACAAACAAACAAAAAACAGAATCAAATAACCAGGGAACACAGGAGTTCATAAAAACTGAACTTACAACTAGGGATCCTACATGAAACGTACATAGGCATTTTGTATATATATGGTGCTGTTGCCTAATTTGGTCTTCTTGTGAGGCACCTACTAGTTTGAACAGGAATCTGACCCTTTTACTGGTTGCCTGGAACCTATTCCTCATATTGGGTTTTCTTGCCCAGCCTTAATAAAAGGGGAGGTTCTTAGTATTACTGCAACTTGATAGTCTGCATTTTGTTGATATCCATGAGAAACCTTCACTTTTATTAAATGAAAAGGAAGGTTGGGGTAGGACAGAGGGTAGGTGGTAGGGAGGGACTATGAGGAGATGAGGAAGACAAAAATGCAGTAGAGATTTAAAAGAAATACCTAAATAAATAAATGAATAAAATAGAACAGAAAGAATGTGAAGTGGGTGAAAAACACAAAACTATTAAAATAAACTATGCTGTTGATAACTGTGGGCATTTACATCTCAAATCTCTGTTTTAATAAACAATATTTATGGAGAAACAGTCACCAGAAAACCAGTTTTTACAACAATTTACGAGCATGTGGAGATTGAATTACTTTTAACAGATTTTAATCATAAAATGTTTCAAAATGTTTTGAATATAAAGAACAATTTTAATTTGAATGAAATATTTAGTCCTTATTTTATTGTGTTTTTTAGAGAAATTAGCATAATTTACATCATAAATTCAATTTTTAGTAATTTTCATAGTAACAAGCTATGCTTTCTTAATTTACTCTCAAAAATCTTGTGAACAGGGCAAATAAAAGTCGTTGGTTATGTCACATATACTTGATCTTTGAGATATAATAAGAAATACAAAAGTTTTATCAATTATTTGCCATGTAAAAAAATGTGACCAAGTCACACAAATTCCAATCCCATGTGCCCACAATGAATGTCCAGAGTGTGGAAGTCTTTGTGGAAATCTTACTTTATAATACATAAAACAATAATTGGATATTTATAGTTATTTGAAAACTTTACTATATATAGACTTTCATCTATTCTCTTTATTCTTCCTATAAGTTAAATTTCCTTTGGAAAAATTTATTACCAGTATAAATCAAAGTGAAGTCTTTTATTTGGAAGCATTTTAATAAAACTCATACCCAATTTCACTCCTACATCAAGTTGTTCATTATGAAATGTAAAGTATTTAAACATTAAATCCTGATATAACACCACATAGTATTAGCATAGCTGAAATATAAAATGATTTGTGTCTTTTTAGATACAGCCTCATGCTCTATTCAAATATTTGACATTTTGGGGATCTTTGAAAATAATATAGGGATAGGATTGATCAAATTGTGGAAGGGATGAAGGAAAAGAATAAGGAGAGAAGCAGCGGGACTTAAGAGGCTTTGGGGGAATGGTGTGGAATCCTAGTTGCAGTGGGAAACAAAAATAAAAATGGAATAAAATACTGGACTCATTTTTTTGAGTAGACAAGATACTTCTTGACATTTTCATCACTTACCAAATATATAGAATGAACTTCAGTTATTTACTCTCTCCTATATACTCATATATTTACACAACACATATATATGTATATATATAATGTATATATAAATATATATAATAGTGTTCATGATTTCAGAGTTTTGAGAAACTATATTCTTTACAACATGGCAATAAATGGCTTGATTTATCTCGTGAGAACTCTTATTCCCTTGGCTCATATATTTGATATAATCTCATAACTGCTGCCTCATTTTGCCTCACTATTAATCTGTTTTAAAAACTTTTGTGTGGGAAAACCTGTCAGTAGATGTTCATAGTAGCTTCACTCATAGTTGAAAAATGTGAAATGATTCAAGATTTTGTTTAAAAAGTATAAATATAACCTAATTGTGATGCATTCATAACAGGAAAAATTATTCACCATTACAATAGACTAAGTTATGAGAAAGAGAAACATTTGAACACTTATCATGAGTGACACTAAATAAAAAGGCCTTTCTGGTATTCTATTCTATATTTTGTTTCAGTCATGTGCCATGCTGGATTAAATAAAGATAAAGTCATAATAAAAAATTTACTTATTACCAAGCTATCAAGGTACAGCTATGACTTGAAATACAGAGGGTATATTATGGAAAGAGAAATATTGTAAATAATATTATAATAATAAATAGGAACATGAAATATCCAACTACAACACTTAAAAATCATTTAGAAATTAGTATATTCCTATAATCTAATAATAATTATGACTATTTTACTCTGCTGTGGATTTTTAATCACTAGAAATAAGAAAGAAAACATCAACTCATACCTGTTATTGTAGAGATAAGTTGAAATTCAAAATCTATTTTTTTACAATGAAGGTATAATGTTTAAAATGGAGCTATACTCAATTTCTTTTAAATGGAGTTGTACAAAAGCACTACACATGGTGGGGTATCCAGATGTGGAATTAACAGATACTGATATGAGGCTCATTTCTCACGGGAAGGAGATCGAAGATGTTTACATCATCCATGTGTTACTGTGTCAGTATTGAGTTCATTAGGATAAGAATATTTGTATTTGAATACTATATTATATACTTGATTTGTAAATATTCATATATAAATAAAACACACAGAGAAATAGAGACAGAGACACACAGAGAGACAGAGAGGGAGAGGGAGAGAGAAAACTTAAAGGAGAAAGGATTTATTATGGCAAACCTTTAAGCCAAAACTCATTTGAGGCTGAAATCAATCCAATTTGTAACTGTAACTCTTGGACACTATAAAATAAAATATCAAGCTACATACTTGCAAAATGTAATATCATGTAATTAATTTTATGATTTCAGAAGGGAATAATGGGTGTCTAACACAGAATGATTTTGCAAAGGAAAAGTTAGAAAACTTTTCAGGAGAAAACACAAACACTCACTCACACACACACACACACACACAAACACACACACACACACAAACACACACACACACACACACACACACACACTGAGTCATTCACCAAGTCCTGCAATCTTGTATCCCTAAGCCCTATGTGCGGCATTCAGAAATGACAAGTGAGAAGAAATCATTTAGAATTTAAATGGCTGGGGTATTTCCATTTCTGTCTCTGCTACCTGAATCAGACATAACCAACCATTCAGTTAATTCTACTCCATGGTTGCATCTTTTCTACAGTGACATCCCACTGTCTTAGAATCTCCACTATTCTTGGAGACTCTACTTCAAATTAGGTTTTACCTTCATAGCTTTTTACAGAGGTCTCTGGGTGTATCCTTACAAGGACATAGAACCTATCACACATACTGGCACATCAGTGTCTTAGTGGCATCATGATGTAAGATTTGATGGCACTACTCAGTTCTGCTTTTATACCTGCAAAACCAATACTAGATGGACTATGCTGCAGATGTACACTGCTGTCTTTGAACTACACTAGTATTGTCCTAAAATTGCCTTCCAATCTGACACAGCTCTTTTCTAGGAGACTGAGCAGGACATCCTTCAGTTGCATTCTTCATTTTAGAGTCTCTTCATTCAAATGGTTTCACCTTTTCACAAGAAGGAATCTTTTGCTGGGTGGGTTACTATTGCCTATTTTTTTTTATTTTTGAGGCAGGGTTTCTCCGAGGCTTTTGGAGGCTGTCCTGGAACTAGCTCTTGTAGACCAGGCTGGCCTCGATCTCACAGAGATCCGCCTGCCTCTGCGTCCCGAGTGCTGGGATTAAAGGCGTGCGCCACCAATGCCCGGCTACTATTGCGTATTTTTAAAAGATTTATATATATATAATATGGGCATATATTAGTTCAACATATATTAGGTGTATATGGCCATGTAAATATACCTTACATACAGGCATATATTAGGTATATGCCTATACATATCATACACATTATAATATATATGTTCAAGCTCTTGATTTATCCGAGTTTAGACATAAATAAATGTCCTCTGGCTTGTGAGTGTGTATACATGTATATATATAAATATATATATATTTTTTGTGTGTATGCAATATTTTGAATGTATAGGAAATATATAGGTATGAATATTAGATATACATATATAATGCATACATATCTATTATGTAGGAATGTATTAAGCATTTGTATATTACATATGCATAGATGTGTATTTGTATATACATGTTTATGTGTATATTAGACCAAAGATAACACAGACTCTCAAAATCTCATGTGATACAGTCTTCAATTTTCCTATTGTTTAAAAAGTGTTCAGTCTAGTGAAGGCATGTGAGATTAGTTATGCATGCTTTAAAAATAGAAAACATTTGTGATAAAGTAAAGCAAGATTGTCAAAAAAATTAGAAACATCTAAATTCAGTGAACTCTGATTTTTGGAATACAAGAAAGAAGTGAAAGGTGACAATGCACACTTCTGGAAACTTAAAAGTTGATTAGCTCATAGTTACAAATTTGACCATAGTTACAATTCTTTTTTTTCTTAATCATTTTTTTATATTTTATTTTTTTATTTTTGAATTTAAATTTAAATTAGAAACAACGTTGCTTCACATGTCAACTCCAGGTCCCACTCCTTTCCCTCTCCTCCTACCACACCCTCCCCAAAACCACCCAAATATCCCCTCATTGCCTCAGGGAGGGTGAGGCACTCCATGGGGGTTTCCATTGTCTGTAATTTCATCCAGGGCAAGGCCTAGACCCTCCCCCAAGAGTGCAGGTGAGAATGTATCTCCCATTGTTGAATGGGAGCCCAAAGACCATTTTTATAAACAAGATAAATACTGATATACTACCCAAGGCACAATAGATTACCTAGGCCTCCTCACTGACACCCACATTCAGGGGCTCTTGATCAATCCCATGCTGGATTCCGTGGCATCAGTCTGGGATCCAAGAGCTAACCCTTGTCAGGTCAGCTGTTTCTGGGGGTTAACCAGCCCAGCCTTAACACCTTTAGTCATCAGTCCTCTCCTCTGTCACTGGATTTCTTGAGGTCAGCTCAGTGCTTAGCCGTGGGAGTCTGACTCTACTTCCATCAGCCACTGAATGAAGGTTCTGTTTCCCAGACTATCTGACCATAGGATTGTAGGGTGGCCCTCCCCAGATATATGTCTAAAATCCATATATGAAAGAGTACATGCAATGTTTCTCTTTTTGGGACTGGATTACCTCACTCAGGATGGTTTCTTCTAGTGCCATCCATTTGCCTACAAATTTCATGATTCCGTTGTTTTTTTTTTCTGCTGAATAGTACTTCATTGTGTAAATGTACCACATTTTCTCTATCCACTCTTCAGTTGAGGGGTATCTAGGTTGCTTCCAAGTCTGGCTATTACAAATAATGCTGCTATGAACATAGTGGAACAGACATCCTTGTATGAATGGGCATCTTTTAGATATACACCGAAGAGTGGAGTTGCTGGGTCTTGTGGTGGGTTTATTCCCATTTTTCTGAGGAATCTCCATACTTATTTCGAAAGTGGCTGTACAAGTTGGCACTCCCACCAGCAGTGGAGGAGTGTTCCCCTTTCACCACTACCTCTCCAGCATAAATTGTCCTTGGTGTTTTTGATTACAGCCATACTGACAGGAGTAAGATGGTATCTCAAAGTAGTTTTGATTTGCATTTCCCAGATGGCTAAGGATGTTGAGCACTTTCTCAAGTACTTCTCAGTCATTTTAGACTCCTCTATTGAGAATTCTCTATTTAGTTCTGTAGCCCACTTTTTAATTGGATACTTTGGTGTTTTGGAGACTTGCTTCTTGAGTTCTTTTTAAATTTTGGAGATCACCCCTCTGTCAGATGTGGGGTTAGTGAATATATTTTCCCATTCTCTGGGCTGACTTTTTGTCTTGTTGACTGTGTCCTTTGCCTTACAGAAGCTACTTAGTTTCCTGAGGTCCCATTTATTAATTGTTGATCTCACTGTCTGTGCTACTGGTGTTACGTTCAGAAAGGGATCTCCTATACCAATTCGTTCAAGGGTACCACCAACTTTCTCTTCTAAGAGGTTCAGTGTGGCTGGATTTATGTTAAGGTATTTGATCAATTTAGACTTAAGTTTTGTGCATGGTGCTAGACATGGATCTATCTGCATTCTTCTACATGCCAGCATCCAGTTATGTCAGCACCATTTCTTAAAGATGCTTTCTTTTTTCCATTGTATATTTTTAGCTACTTTGTCGAAGATCATATGTTCATACATGAATGGGTTAATATCAATTTGATTCCATTGCTATACCTGCCTATTTTTGTGCCAATACCAAAGTGTTTTCAGGACTACAGCACTATAATAGAGCTTGAGATCAGGGATGATGATGCCTCCAGATGTTGAAGTGTTGAGTAAGTATTTTTTTGCTATCCTGGGTCTTTTCTTTTTCCAAACAAAATTGAATATTGTTCTTTCAATGTCTGTGAAGAATTGTGCTGGTATTATAATGGGGATTGTTTTGAATTTGTAGATTGCTTTAGGCAGGATTGCCATTTTTACTACATTGGTCCTACCTCTCCAAGAGCATGGGAGATCTTTCCATATTCTGAGGGCTTCTTTAATTTATTTCTTATAGACTCAATGTCCTGGAGATACAGGTCTTGGACTTGTTTGGTTTGCGTTACCTCAAGGTATTTTATGTTGTTTGTGGCAATGGTAAAGGGTGATGTTTCTCTGATTTCATTCTCAGCCTTTTATCATCTGTATATATTAGAGCTACTGATTTCCTTGAGTTGATCTTGTAGCCTGCCACTTTGCTGAAGGTGTTAATCAGCTGTAAGAATTCCTGGTAGAGTTCTTTGGCTCATTTATGTAAACTATCATATCATCTGAAAGTTTGACCTCTTCCTTCCCAATTTGTATCTCCTTGATCTCCTTTTGTTGTTGTATGGCTCTGGCTAGAACTTCAAGTACAATATTGAAAAGGTATGCAGAGAGTGGACAGCCTAGTTTTGTTACTGATTTTAGAGGAATTTGGTTAAGTATCTTTCCATTTAGTTTGATGTTGGCTGTTGGTTTGCTGTATATAGCTTTTATTATGTTTAAGTATGTTTTTGTTATCCCAGATCTCTACAAGACCTTTATCATGAATGGGTTTTGGATTTTGTCAAAGGCTTTGTCTGCATCTAGTCAGATGATCATGTGATTTTGTTTTTCAGCTTGTTTATCTGGTGGATTACATTGATGGATTTTCATATGTTGAACCATCCCTGGGATGAAACCTACTTGATCATGGTGAATGGTTGTTTTCATGCGTTCTTGGATCCAATTTGCCAGCATTATATTGAATATTTTTGCATCAATGTTCGTGAGCAAAATTGGTCTGAAGTTCTCTTTCTTAGTTGTGTATTTTTTGTGGCTTGGGGATCAAGTTTATTGAAGCCTCGTAGAAAGAGTTTGCCAAATACTGTTCTGCTTCTATTGTGTGGAATACTTTGAGAAGAATTGGTATAAGTTATTCTTTTAATTTCTGGTAGAATTATGTACTGAGGTTATCTGGTCCTGGCCTTTTTTGGTTGGGAGACTTTTGATGACTGTTTCTATTTCCATAGGGGTTATTGGTCTATTTTATTGCTTATCTGTTCTTGATTTAATTTTGGCAAGTGATAGATATCCAGGAAATCATCCATTTCCTTTAAATTTTCGAATTTTGTGGAGTACAGGTTTTCAAAATATGACTTGATGATTCTCTGAATTTCCTCAGAGTCAGTTGTTATTTCCCCCTTTTCATTTCTGATTTTCTTAATTTGCATGTTCACCCTCTACTGTTTGGTAAGTTTGGACAAAGGTTTGTCTATCTTGTTGATTTTCTCAAAGAACCAACTCTTCATTGCATTTATTTTTTATCATTTTCCTAGTTTCTACTTTATTGAGTTCACCCCTCATTTGATTATTTCCTGGTGTCTACTCCTCCTGGGGGAGTTTCCTTCTTTGTGTTTTAGAGCTTTCAGCTGTGCTTTTAATTCTCTAGTATAACTATTCTCCTGTTTTTCAGGTGGGCAATTAGTGCTATGAACTTACCTTGTAGCACTACTTTCAAAGTGTTCCATAGGTTTGGTTATGTTGTGTCTTCATTCTCATTGAATTCTAGGAAGTTTTATTTTCTTTTTTCATTTCTTCTTTGACCCAGGAATGGTGCAGTTGTGCATTATTCAATATCCATTAGTTTGTTGGTTTTCTGCAATTTGTGTTGTTGTTAAATTCTAATTTTAATGCATGGTGGTCTGATAAGATGCATGGAGTTACTCCAATTTTTTGTAGCTGTTGATGTTTGATATGTTGACAAGTATGTAGTCAATTTTGGAGAAGGTTCTATGTGGTGGTGAGAAGAATGTATATTCTTTTTTATGTGGGTGAAATGTCCTATAGATGACTGTTAATCCCAATTGGGTCATAACTTCTATTGGACTCATTGCTTTTTTGTGAATTTTCTGTCTGGTATTCCTGTCTAGTGGTGAGAGTGGGGTGTTCAAGTCTCCCACTATAAGTGTGTGGGCTTTATTGTGATTTAAGTTTTAGTAATATTTCTTTTATAAACAGGGATCCTTTGTATTTGGGGCATAGATGTTCAGAATTGAAACTTTATCTTAGTGGGTTTAGCCTCTGAAGAGTATGTAATGACCTCCTTCATCTCTTTTGATTGATTTTATTTTAAATTCTTATTTGTTAGATATTAGGATTGCTACCTCTGCTTGTTTCTTGGATCCATTTGATTGGAAAATCTTTTCCCAACCTTTAACTCTCAGGTAATGTCTGTCTTTGAGGGTGAGGTATGTTACTTGTATGCAGTAAAAGGATGGGTTCTGTCTTCGAATCCATTCTATTAGCCTATGTCTTTTTATGGGTGAGTTAAGACCATTAGTATTGAGGGATATTAATGACCATTGATTGCTCATTCTTCTTTGAGTTGGAATGGTTGGTGGTGGTGGAATTATTTGTGGAATTCCACTCCTTTATTCTTTGGCTGTTGGCAAAGTGTCATTGTCAAATGCCTTTGTTTTTCTGGCTGTAGTTAACTTCCTTGGGCTGGAGTTTTTGTTCCAGAAATTTTTGTAGGGCTGTGCTAGTGGATATGTGTTGCTTGAAACTAGTATTGTCATGGAATATCTATAGTGATTCAGAGCTTTGCCAGGTATAGTAGTCTGGCCTGGCAACCATGGTCTCTTAGTGTTGGGAGAATATCTATGCAGGACCTTCTATGGAGAAATCAGGTGTAATTCTGATAGGTTTGCCTTTATATGTTACTTGGCCATTAGCTGCTCTTAATATTCTTTCTTTATTCTGTATATTTGGGGTCTTGATTGTTATGTGGCGAGGGGCTTATTTTTGTGGTCCACTCTACTTGGTGTACTGTAAGCTTCTTGTACCTTCTTTGGCATGTATTTCTTAAAGTTGGGAAAGTTTTCTTCTATGATTTTGCTGAATATGTTTTTTTGCCCCTTTGAGGTGGTTTTCTTCAGCTTCTTCTATACCTATTATTCTTAGGTTTGGTCTTTTAATGGTGTCCCATATTTCCTGGATGTTTTGTGTTAGGGATTTGTTGGACCTAAGAATTTCTTTGGTTGATGCAAAAAATTCTCCTAGTGTATCTTCAACACCTGAGATTCTCTCTTCCATCTCTTGTATTCTGTTGTTTATGCTTGCATCTGTAATACCTGACCATTTGCCCAGCTTTTCTATTTCCAACCTTTCTTCAGATTGTGTTCTTTTCATTGTCTCTATTTTAGTTTTCAACCCTTGAACTGTTTGAATTGTTTCTTGCAATTTGTGGTTTATCTTTTCCTCCATTTGTTGTATTTATGCATTTTTTGGTTTGTTTTTCTTCCATTTCTTGCATTTTTGGTTTGTTTTTTCTTCCATTTCTTGCATTTTTTGGTTTGTTTTCTTCTTCCATCTCTTGCATTTTTGGTTTGATTTTTCTTCCGGTTTTCCAGTTTTTTTGGTTTGTTTTTTTCTTTCGTTTCTTTGAGGGATTTTCCTATATCCTCTTTTAGGGCCTCTATCATTTTCATGAACTTTTTTAAAGGTCATTCTCTTCTGCTTCATTTGCATTGGAATATTGGAGGCTTGCAGGTGTGGAGTATCTAGAATCTGAAAGTGTCATATTTCTTTTTTGTTGCTGAATGTGTTTTTGTTTTGTCGCTTTCCCATCTCTTCTCTAGTGGGAGCAGAAATGGTCCCTTACTGGTCTTCTGGTTAGGGGACCAGAGTTCACTTTCAGTGGGTGCAAGCAAGTCCAATACTCTGGTAGTTCTTCTATTCCTCGTTCTAGTTCTGGTCCCTTGGGTGGAGAAGAAGCCCAGGAATCTGGGGTGCATAGTCTACCACCTGGTCCCCTGGTCGCATCAGTGTAATAGAAGACCTGGGATCTGGGATGCTTGGCTCCCTATGGGATGGGAAGCTCTATGGCAGTCCCCAGACAATCCCCAGGCACAGGATTGCATGCCTGGATGCAGGGCCTGTTTTACCTGGTCCTGATGCCAGATCACTGGTCCCATGGTCTTGTTGGTGGAAGAGAAGACCTGGGATCTGGGGTGCTTAGCTCCCTACTGGGTGGGGCATCTCTTGGCAGTCTCCAGGCAATCCCCAGGCACTCCTCCAGGCAATCCTCAGGCACTTCTCACAATTCTTTATATCCATGAGGAAAGCTGTTTCCATTTCTATAAAACCCTTAAGTTCCTGATTTGCAGTACATTGTAAGAAACATGAAAATAGGAGAAAGGAAGTCATAGATTTGTGATGATGATATCAACTCACATATGTACTCTGTGTAGTTAGATATCTGAATGGCACATTCTCAGGACTGCACTTGCACAGCTATTGAACCATAAGGATCACCCCATAATGGTTAGAGAAGAAGTGGATTGGTCACCACCTCCATAAGAAGAAAATAAGAAGAGGAATATCATTGAGATTAATTGTTTTGGCAAACAGTGTTACTTATTTCATGAATGCAAATATACAACATATCTCTGTTCCAAAATCCATAGATACGCTGTCCTTTATCAATATTCCATAAAGCCAATGTCCACCATCTTGGTAGCACATTGATACTCAGCTTCCATTCTTTGATGCATTTGGACAACTTAGTGACTCACTGACTGCATACACATCACATGCATGTTTGTGCAGACACACACACAGATACACATAAACACTCACATACATACACACACACCACATAGGATTATATTTCATAATAGTTAATATTTACTCAGACTCCTCATTCCCAACTTGAGCTTTTAAGTTCCTTAACATATTTCCTAAGAATTCTACTAAATCAATTAAAATAATAAATCCTACATTTGATATGATTACTAAGGAATATTGCATCTTGTATTCCTTACTGTGCTCCTGGCTGTGAGTCCTCAGCCACTTTTGAGTATTTCAATATTATCTCTCTTTCTTCAACAACTAACAATTAGCTACCATTCTTGTGTCATAATATTTACACAATATATCAACATAGCAATGGTGAACAACAATAGTAATATATCCAAGAATTTAAACCCACAACCATTCTTGCACAGGGAAATAAAAATCTGTTTATTTTATACTCACTCACTAAAAAGGAATTCTATATTCTGTGAGGCTGAAAGTAAAAAGTTCTAAATGCTAATTCATATATTTTTCATAATTTTTAGTTAATTATTAGATTATTTAACTTTTTACATGTCACTTCCAGCTCCCTATCACTCCCCAAATCCCCTGTCTCCACAATCCCCCAACACCCCACTTTATCCCTATCCACTCCTCAGGGAAGAAAAGGCCTTCCATGGGGGGATTTTCAGTTTGTCACATCATCCCTGGAAGTGTCAGGCTCTCCCCCATATCTCCATTTGGAATGGTCTCCCAAATTCCATTTGTATGCCAGGGATAAATAGTGGTACACTATCCGAGGTCCTACCAATTGCTGAGGCTTCCTCTCTGACACTCAGGCTCTGGGGGGGCAGGAGAGGAGGGTCTCTCAGTCACCAGTATGGGGCATGCATTCAGTGAGCTTCACTACCTGGGTCTTGATTCCTTTGCTTGTTACTCCTCTTTGCAACTGGGTTCCAGGAGTTGAATTCCATCAGTCACTGGATGAGTGCTCTAGGATGGCACATAAGGTAGCTGTCAAACTCATTATCAGGGATGGGCATTTAAGGTAGCCTTAATAACAGTTGGTGTCATTATTGTAGATCTCTGAAAATATCACTAGTACCATATCTCTCCTTGAACCCACAATGGCTCCCTCTATTATGGTATCTTTCATCCTGCTCTCCCTCCATTTTTACCCTGACTCAATCTTCCAGTTCCTCCCTGTCCTCCTCTCATCTCCTCTTCTCCCCTTCTCTTTCTCATATCTCCCTCTCTCTTCCCCTCCTCTAATGCTATCAATCACCTCAGGAGATCTGGAAGCAATCTAGATGCCCCTCAACTGAAGAGTGGATAGAGACAATGTGTTACATGTACAAATGGAGTACTACTCAGTGGGGAAAAAAACAATGGAATCTTGAAATTTGCATGATAATGGATGGAACTAGAAGAAACCATCCTGAGTGATGTAACCCAGTCACAAAAAGACAAATATGGTATATACTCACTCATATATGGATTTTAGACATGGGGCAGGGGATTGGTAGCCTACATTCCCACTGCCAAAGAGTCTAGGATACAGGGAGGACCCTAAAAGAGATAAGCATGGTAATCCAGAGAAGGGGAATGGGAAGAGATCTCATAAATGTTAAAACATATCTTAAGTCTCTGTTACTTTATGAATTTCTTAATATCTAAGTCAAATTCTCACTGACTAGATGGTTTTTATCAACATCAATTGAAAATCGTGCATTGTTAAGTGATATTTAGAATCATTAATAACTTTAGATGAAAGAAGTAAAAATCCAGCAAAGTCTATAAATACCAAGTTTGTTCTGTGAATGATCATTGGTGTGCTCTATACTATTGTTCTTTTTTGTTTAAAGAAATTTTCCTGCCATTTGTTATATTCATCAAATTTCTTGGTAAACTATACATTTTTGTCATTGCTGCTGTGATTTAGAAGATAAGTGATGATATTCTGTCAATTGTTTTAAATGTTTTTGCTTTATAGGAGATAATGTTTCTAATGTTTATATAAAAAAGTAGATGATTATAGAAACTTGAGAATTGTAAGGTTATTGATGCAAATGATCTTAAACAAACTCTTACAATATAGTGTGCAAGTCATATTTATCATCAAAAGAGATGTTCTTTCTGTCTGCAGAAAAAGTAGCTTGTTACTTAGGCAAAATTTCCTTCCCTCAGTGAATTCTAAGAAAACAAGGAGTAATTCTCTATGTCCTTATCTTCCATAGTCCATTGAATTACTCATTAACTTCTTTACAGTATAACAACCAAGAAGATAACTAGAAGTTATGTTGTTTATAAAATACAAAATTACAATAGCTACTCAGTTTTATGTGATATGGGTGTTTTCATCCTGGAGCAATTTTCAAGCAAAGATGTCTATCACTGGGGAAATGAATTGTATCTTCTTATACCTGGGCTCATTATGAGCCACTGCATCCCTGCCAGCTTCTGTTCTGTTGATGGTTTCACAGCATTCCACAAGACTCATAAGTGTTGCACATATATGGACGAGGTGTTTGTGTTTGAAATATTATACATCAAAAAGGCTTCTTACACACATCCTACACATGTTGCTAATTACAGAGTACGTTCTTTGTATAAATAAAATCATTATATTATTAATTTTCATGACTACAGATGAGTGTTGTTTCTACTAATTGTCTGTAGCAACAGCTGGAACATTTTATATTAGTTTTCCCAGTCTTCACCCACTCTACCAAAAATTCAATTATTTGTTTTCAACACTTGTAAGCTAATTAAAAGAACTTGTATTAAAGAACTCTATAGTGAATACTTTAGAAATGTCCACGTTGATATTCTATCAATTATTTCTGCAAATTAGAGTCTTGTTTTTTTAACCAGAGTATTTCTGCAAGTGTGTGTGTGTGTCTGTGTCTGTGTGTGTGTGTGCAGGCATTTATGCTTTTTGTATTTAATACATTCATAGCTTAAAATGCCATAGAATACAGTTGAATATATATTTCGGTAAACCTCCTAGTATAATTCCAACCAAAATCCAGTGATTTAACATGAGATATTATGAATAAATTTTAAATTTAAAAAATCACATGGGACTATAAATTAGGATTTCCTTTTCTTTTGCTCTCTGCAATTACCTTTTAAATGATGTCTATATCTTTGACTCTATGAATTTGACATTATAAAACCAAAATTATTAAATAAGAATATTTATTTTACTTATTATAAGCCTACACTGTGACAAGGAGGATAAAAAATCAAAATCATTAATTACCACAAGGGGTTTACTACATAAGAATAAAAATGTAACTGGTTCTTCTGGAGAACAATCTGTTAGTAATTATATAAATGAGATGCATCAGCACACACTTAATAGGGAATGCAGTAGCTTAGTTTTCCATCAGTCACACATTCCACTAGTAGAAAATGATGAGATTCACAGTGTAATGAGTTGCTGCAATATGAGACTACTAGACAAAGGCTGACAGAGCCACATAGTGCTACTGCACATTTTTGCCAACTCACTTAAAAAAGCAAGGGAAGTAGTGGCACAATACTACTTAGTACTTCCTCAAAGTTACTTCTTACTCAATTTAAATTTTACCACATACTTTTACTGTATCTAAAATCTTGATAATGACAATGTGACTTTTGTGTTATAAAACAAGTGTGAAGTTAATACCTGTGAAGTACTTTATCAGTGCAGTTTGTCCTGCTATTGTAATAGAGCTAAGAAACATTCAACACTAAGCAGTACAGAACTCCCCAATATAAACAGAAATTTCTCTAACTATAAGCCAACAAAGCAACCTGTAAGTAATATTGTTAAGTAGTACTGTCAAGTAGTCCTGAGTATTTCGTTAATGTGCAAAAAATATCCACTTTTATTCTATTGAACGATTTCCATACATAAATATTTTTATTAATTGTTCTTTTACAGACATATACTTTCAAATAAATATCATCTCAGGCAGGGCCTAGGTCCTCCCTCATGTATCCAAGCTGAGAGAGCATCCCTCCACCTAGAATGGGTTCCCAGAATCCATCTGTATGCCAGGAATAAATACTGCTCTACTCTACAAGGTCCCACAGATTGCCAAGGACTCCTCTCTTACACCCAGGTACATTGGGAGGGTGTCTGGATCAGTCCCATTCTCAGTCTGGGGTTCATTTATTCCCGCTTGTTTATGTCAGCTGGCTCTGTGGGTTGCGCCAGCCTGATCGTGATTCTTTTGGTCATAAATCCTCTTTGCAACTGCTTTCCAGGAGTTCAATTTAGTTCCTAGCTGTGGGTGTCTGCCTCTGCCTTCATCAGCCATTGGATGAGAGTTCTAGGATAGCATATAAGGTAGTCATCATTCTCATTGTTATGGGAGGGCATTTAAGGTAGGGTTAGTGACAGTTGACATCATTCTTGTAGATCTGTGAAAATCTCACTAGTGCCAGATCTCTCCTCCAATTTATAATTTCTCCCTCTTTTATGGTAACTCCGATTCTTCTCTCCTCTATTCTTACCCTGGCTCAACCTTCCTGCTCTCCCATGTCCTCCTCTCCCCTACTCTTTCCCATCTCTCTTTCTCCCATCTCCTTCTATCCTTCCCTTCCCCTCCCCAATCCAATTTGGAGATCTTGTCCTATAACACTTCTACAGGTTATCATGCATATGTCTCTTAGGGTCTTCCCTGCACCCCAGAATCTCTGGCGGTGGGATTTTAGGCTGGCAATGACCTGCTCCATATCTAACATTAATATATAAGTGAGTACATACCATTTTTGTGTTTTGTGACTAGGTTACATAACTCAGGATGGTTTCTTCTAGTGCCATCCATTTGCCTGAAAATTTCAAGATTCCCTTATTTTTCTGCTGAGTAGTACTCCATTGTGTAAATGTACCACATTTTCTCTATACACTCTTCAGTTGAGTGACATGTAGTTTGCTTCCAGGTTCTAGCTATTACAAATAATGCTGCTATGAACATAGTTGAGCAAATGTCCTTATTGTATGAGGGTATATTCCTAACAGTGGAATTGCTGGATCTTGTGGTAGAGTGATTCCCATTTTCCTGAGAAAACTCCATACCTATTTCTGAAGTTGCCACATAAGCATTCCTACCAGCAGTGGAGAATTTTCCCCTTTCTCCACATCCTCTCCAGCTAAACTGTCACTAGTGTTTTTGATTTTAGCCATTCTGATGGGAGTGAGATGGTATCTCTGAGTTGTTTCTATTTGCATTTCCCTGTTGGCTAAGGATGTTGAGGACTTTCTCAAGTGGCTCTTGGCCATTTTGGACTCCTCTATTTAGTTCTGTACCACACATTTTAATTGGATTCTTTGGTGTTTTGGAGACTTGCTTCTTGAGTTCTTTGTAAATTTTGGAGATCAGCCCTCTCTCAGATGTGGGGTTAGTGAATAATGTTTTCCCTTTCTGTGGGCTGCCTTTTTGTCTTCCTGCCGGCGTCCTTTGCCTTACAGAAGCTTCTCAGTTTCAGGATGTCCCATTTATTAATTGTTGATCTTACTGTCTGTGCTACTGGTGTTGTGTTCAGGAAGAAGTCTCCTGTACCAATTCATTCAAGGGTACTTCCAATTTTCTCTTCTAAGAGATTCATTGTGGCTGGATATATGTTGAGGTCTTTGATCCATTTGGACTTAAGTTTTGTTAATGGTGATAGATACATTTCTATCTGTTGTCTCTTACATGCCAACATCCAGTTACTCTAGAAGCATTTGTTGAAGATGCTTTCTTTTTTCCATTGTATAGTGTCAGCTCCTTTGGCAAAGATCAGGTGTTCAAAGATGTGTGGGTTGATATCAGGGTCTTCCATTCAATTGCATTGGTCTACCTGTCTGTGACAATACCAAGCTGTGTTCAGGACAATAGCACTATAATAGAGCTTGAAGTCAGGGTTGGTGATGCCTCTGCCAGTTCTTTTATTGTACAGAGTGGCTTGGCTATCCTGGGTCTTTTGTTTTTTGAATTTAAAGTTGAGGATTGTCCTTTAGAGATCAGTGAAAAATTGTGCTGGTATTTTGATAGCGATTGCAGTGACTGCTTTTGGTAAGATTGCCATTTTTTACTATGTTGATCTTACCTATCAAAGAGCATGGAAGATCTTTCCATTTTCTGGTATCTTCTTTAATTTCTTTCTTTAAAGACTCAAACTTCTTGTAATACAGGTTTTTCTCCTGTTGGGGTTAGAGTTACCCCCAGATATTTCATGGTATTTTTGGCTACTGTAAAGGGTGATGTTTCTCTGTTTTCTTTCTCTTCCCCTTTACTGTCTATGTATACTAGGGCTACTGATTTTTTAATTGATTTTGTATCCTGCCACTTTGATAAAGGTGTTTATTAGCTGTAAGTGTTCCTTGGTAGAATTCTTTGGATCACTTTCTTAGATTATCATATCATCTGCAAATAGTGAAATTTTGACTTCTTCTTTTCCAATATGTATCCCCATGATCTCCTTTTATTTTCTTATTGCTCTAGCAAGAACTTTAAGTACAATATTGAAGAGGTATGGAGAGAGTGAACACCCTTGTCTTGCTCCTGATTTTAGAGGAATCACCTTTTGTTTCTCTCCATTTAGCTTGATGTTGACTGTTGGTTTGCTGTACATAGTTTTATTATGTTTACGTATGTTCCTGTTATCTCTGATCTCTCCAAGACCTTTCATTGTAGGGGTGTTGGATTTTGTTAAATGCTTTTTTCAGCGTCTAGTGAGATGATTATGCAGTTTTTCTTTTTCACATTGTTTATGTGGTAGATTACATTGGATTTTCATATGTTGAACCATCCCTGCTTCCCTGGGATGAAGCCTACTTGATCATGCTGTATGATTTTTCTGATGAATTCTTGGATTCGATTTGCCAGTATATTATTGAGTATTTATACATCAATGTTCATGAGGGAGATTGGTCTGTAATTCCCTATCTTGGTTGTGTCTTTGTGTGATTTGGGTCCTAAAGTAATTGTAGCCTCATAAAAAGAATTTGACAGTGATCCTTCTGCTTCTATTGTGTGGAATGATTTGAAGAGTATTGTTATTAGCTCTTCCTTGAAGTCTTGGTAGAATTCTGCACTGAAGCCATCTGGCCCTGGACTTTTTTTGGTTGGAACACTTTATATGGCTGCTTCTCTTTCTTTAGGAGTTATTTAAATGGTTTATCTGTTCTTATAATTTTGGTAAATTATATCTATCCAGAAAATCAACCATTTCTTTAGATTTTCCAAGTGGACTAGAGATTTTTAAAGTATGACCTGATGATTCTTTGGATATCCCCAGTGTCTTTTGTTATGTCCCCTTTTTCATTTCTGATTTTGTTAATTAGCATGTTCTCTCCAGCTTTTGGTTAGGTTTGATAAAGGTTTTCCTATCTTGTTGATTTTCTCAAGGAACCAACTCTTTGTTTCATTGATTCTTGCATTGTTTCCATTGTTTATTGATTTCAGCTCTCAGTTTGCTTATTTCCTAGCATCTACTCCTCCTGGGTGAGTTCGCTTCTTTTTCTTCTAGAGCTTTCAGTTGTTCTGTTAATTCTGTAGTGTGACAGTTCTCCAGTTTCTTCATGTGGGCAATTAGTGCTACGAATTTTCCTTTTTGAACTGCTTTCAAAGTATCCTAAAGGTTTTGGTATGTTTTGCTTTATTTTTCATTGAATTCTAGGAAGTCTTTTATTTCTTTCTTTATTTCTTCTTTTACCCAGGGATGATACAATTGAACATTGTTCAATTTACATGAGTTTGTGAGGTTTCTGAAATTAGTGTTGATATTGAATTCTAATTTTAAGCCATGGTGGACTGATAGGATACAGGGTGTTATTCCATTTCTTTGTATCTGTTGAGGATTGCTTTATTGCCAAGTATATGGTCAAGTTTAGAGATTGTTCCATGTGGTGCTGAGAGAAGGTATATTCTTTTTTGTTTGGGTGGAAAGTTCTATAGATGTCTGTTAAACGCAATTGTGTGATAACTTCTGTTAGTTACATTGTTTCTTTGTTAAGTTTCTTAGTGTTGAAGTCTCCCACTATAAGTGCATGGGGTTTAATGCGTGATTTCTGTTCTAGTAATGTTTCTTTTATGAAATTGGGTGCCTTTATATTTGGGACATATATGTTCAGAATTGAGACTTGTTCCTGAATTATTTTTTCCTATGATGAATATGAAATGACCTTCTTCATCTCTTTTGATTTATTTTAGTTTAAGTCTATTTTGTACGACACCCTTGCTTCTTATGTCCATTTGATTGGAAATTCTTTTCCCAACCCTTAACCTTGAGTTACCACTTGTCTTTGAAATTGAGGTGCATTTCTTGTATGCAGCAGAAGGATGTAGTCTGTATTCATATACATTCTGTTAGCCTGTGGCTTTTTATAGGTGAGTTAAGGCCATTGATATTCAGGTAATTTATGTGTCTGTGTGTGTGCGTGTGTGTGTGTGAGAGAGAGAGCGAGAGAGAGAGAGAGAGAGAGAGAGAGAGAGAGAGAGAGAGAGAGAGAGATGGGATTATATTGCCACATGAGGTAATGCATTTTCATAAATACAATAAATTAAAGGTTATACTGAAAGCAGGCAATCATAATCCCCAGTGATATCATTTTCATATATTTATCAAGGGTTTGTCTTCAAACTCTATCCTTATAGAGAAATGCAGTTTCTCTCTATCTTTATCATGACTTTATTGACATAATGATCTCAGGTACTAAGTAAGCCAGTTTTCCTCAGTGTCCTTTGGAAAGGCAATGCTCAAATGACTGTTTTGTGAGCTCTGTCCTCCTGGCTTATCTGTATTATTTACTTTAGTCTCTGAATTCTCTTATAAGGACACCTCTTCTCCATTAGAAAGAAACTATTTCAAAAATTTTATTTAGTACCTCTCAGAGCAATATGCTAAGCTTTACTGGTGAAATTACATTGTGCCCACTAGTTAGAGCAAATGAGTAATGCATGCTTAAATGTGTGACAAGCATAGGCAACCATACAAATCCATTAGGATATTTTGAAATATTTGAAATGACTACCATATCATAATGACAATATTCTTTTACATATATGTAAGAAATATTTTTGGTTTCTTCCTATTAGGAACTGCCTGAAATAATAGACTTCAACTATTAGAAATTCCAATGAATCCTGAGTACTAAATGAAAAAAGATGTTATCCAGATATGTACGTGGGGCTAGGATATTTAATACATACAGTATACATATATATATATGTGCACATGTGGATACTTATATGATTTATTATAAAATAATTTTAATTGCTTGTCCAAGATATAACTTTAGCAACTTTTAAAAAATTAAATCTTAATAATTTTAACCAAACATAATATGTCTTAGCATTCAATTTAGAAATATTGTGATAGTTTCAAGACAAAAAAGAGTGTAAGATCATTAAAAGTTTGAAAACTCTGCAAATTATTTCAATGTTCATCATGCACTTGTTGTTTTTAAATAGGAAAATAATTTTATTCATTTTTACTCACCTAACACTAGCAACTATTATTTTCGTAATTAAAATTTAATTCATTATGCATAACATGATAATAAATAGACTGATTTAAAAGCAAGGTATAGTCCCTGTTGCAAAACCTTTGTACTATTATGCCAATGATGTACTTGAGGCTAAAACCACACTACATTATGAGTTTAGAGATGGCATTTCATACACAAAAAGCCATTGTGGCCATTTTAAATTCATTTCTTTTATATTTTCTGCAAGGATAATAGGTATCCTATAATTCTTTTAGAATATGTAGTTGCAGGAATTAAAAAAAATATTCTGGGGGACCATGCTAAATCCTCATCTTCTAATGGAGCACCATAGAAAAATCACTTCATGAACTGAAATACTGCCTGCTTTGATCACCTAAAAAGAGAAACATCTAGATATACCTGACTTCTGCAATAACAAGTTTTTGCTGTCACCCAATTTTCACTTCATTTTTAAGCCTGATTTCTACTATTCCATGCTAACAGTGGGAAACTTTCATGTAGTGAGTTACAGTTCAAATTATCCCTACTAAGTGATTAGACTTGCTCTGACATTTTTTCTTGAGAATCAAATTATTATCAGGTTATGAATGTTATGACTTTTCTGGCTGTTAGGAATTCTAGAATACATGAGAGTGGAAGAGCATAATATAATCTGACTTTGAGAAGCTAAAGTTTATAAATGCCTGTGCATGTGGACAAAATAGTTAAGGAGTAAAGGCAATAAATTAAGACCAATAAGATCAGCTTCTAAATACACAGCATAGAAAAATAATCTCTGAAGTAACACAAAGGTGAGAAATTATACTGGGGATGATCAAGACTTGGAGAAGACCATCTTTACATGGAAGCAGAAGCATCATTTCTGTATGTGAAAAGCATCAAAGCCACATTTGAAACTGTTCAGGGCACTGATGTCTTACACATTCAAAAACAGTACTGAATAACTGAAAGTACAGCAGGACAGTTTGGAAGCAGGGACCGTCTTAAAAAGGATTAAATTTTAGAGGAGGATCTCACAGGACAAGAGAGCTAATAGCAGGCTTTTAAATGAAGAATTCACTCTTCTGTAGAAAAGCTGTGGGCATCACTTTATAGATTTCTTTTCAAGCAATTTTCATGTGATTAAAATTGAATCCTGGCTTTTATTAAGTTCTAGTTATGAAAAATACTCCCAAAAGGAAAATTAATTTCTCCCTCAGTTATCCTTTTGAGATATATGCATCAGGGATACCTGAATAAAAGATGTGCAATTCCATTCCAATTAATATAGTACATAATCACATAAAAAAGGTTAAAGTCAAAAATTGTATCCTGAGATACATGACAAATCTCTTATTAACATTGACAGAAACAGTAATAATGTAAATGTTAGGAAGAATATTGAAAGAATTGCAAAGAATATGCTTATGTGACAATTTTCTTGCTGCAGAATTTCTGTATAAACAATGCGCTAGGCACAGGTTATGCTGAAATAATTTGAACACTAAGGGCAGTATCTCTGATAATGCTAATTTTTATTTCAAAGTCAATTTACTAGCCTGAGATTTTTTTTTGTATAATGGACACTTAGCTCTTGAAATTAATGATAATTTTCATTACTTTCTAACAAAGCCATCCCTTAAAACGACCTAATGTGCAATAAAATATTTGTTTAGGCATCAAACATACATGTTTGTACATAAGTACAATGTTTCAAAGGAATATTATTTACAGTAGGTAGTTCCTGAGGTAAAATTTTACATAATTCTAGCATCATATTTGTCTTAGTTAGGGATACTGTTTCTATGATGAAACAACATAACCAAAGAAACCTGGAAAGCAAAGGGTTTCTTCAGCTTATGATTCCACATTACAGTTTGTCATCAAAGGAAATCAGGACAGGAATCCAATTAGGGCAAGTACCTGGAGGCAGGAGCTGGTGCACAGGCTGTGGAGGAGTGCTGCCTACTTGCTAGGTCCTCATTGCTTGCTGAGCCTACTATTTTTATAGAATGCAGGACCAAAAGGTCAGTGTTTACTCAACTCATCAAATATTAATTAAGCAAATGGTTTATAGGTTACCTATAGCTTGATCTTGTGGAAGTATATTCTTTTTTTTATTTTGTTTTTTTTCTATTTTCCAGTTTAAATTTAGATAAGAAACAAGGTTGCTTCACAAGTCAGTTCCAGGTCCCTCTCCCTTTCCCTACCCTCCTCCCGTGCCCTCCCCCCAACCCCCATTATCCCCTCATTCCCCCAGGGAGTGTGAGGTCCTCCATGGGGGTGTCCATAGTCTGTCATTTTATATAGGGCAGGGCCTAGACCCTTCCCCAAGGGTTCAGGGTGAGAGTGCACCTCACATTGTTCTATGGGAGTCCAAAGTCCATGTGTATAATTGGGATGGGTACTGATCTGCTGCCCAAGGCTCAAGAGATTACCTAGGCCTCCTCACTGACACCCAGATTCAGGGGGTCTTGATCAGTCCCATGCTGCATTACCAGGCTGATGCCTGGGATTCAAGAGCTAACCTTTTTCTGGTCAGCTGTTTCTCGGGGTTAAACCAGCCAAGTCTTAATCCAAGTGATCATCAGTCCTCCCTCTCTGTTACTGGCTTTCTTGAGTTCAGCTAAGTACTTAACCCAGGGAGTCTGTCTCTTCTTCGATCAGCCACTAAATGAAGTTTCTGTTTCCCAGACCCTCTGGCCATAGGATTGTAGGCTGGCACTCCCCAGATCTATGTCTAAAATCCATATATGAGAGAGTACATGCCATGTTTCTCTTTTTGTGACTGGGTTACCTCACTCAGGATGGTTTCTTCTAGTGTCATCCATTTGCCTGCGAATCTCATGATTCCATTACTTTTTTCTGCTGAATAGTACTCCATTGTGTAGATGTACCACATTGTCTCTATCCACTCTTCGGTTGACGGACATATAGGTTGCTTCCAAGTTCTGGCTATTACAAATAAAGCTGCTATGAACATAGTGGAACAGACATCTTTGTTGTATGAATGGGCATCTTTTGGATATATGCCTAAGAGTGGAGTTGCTGGGTCTTGTGGTAGGTTTATTCCCATTTTTCTGAGGAATCTCCATACTGAATTCAAAAGTGGCTGAACCAGCTGGCACTCCCACCAGCAATGGAGGAGTGTCCCCCTTTCACCACATCCTTTCCAGCATAAATTGTCATTGGTGTTTTTAGTTTTAGCCATTCTGACAGAAGTGAGATGGTATCTCAGAGTTGTTTTGATTTGCATTTCCCGGATGGCTAAGGATGTTGAGCACTTTCTCAAGTGCCTCTCACCCATTTTAGACTCCTCTATACCAAACTCTGTACTTAGTTCTGCAGACCACTTTTTAATTGGGTCCTTTGATGTTTTGGAGACTTGCTTCTTGAGTTCTTTGTAAATTTTGGAGATCAACCCTCTGTCAGATGTGGGATTAGTGAATATTTTTTCCCATTCTGTGGGCTGCCTTTTTGTCTTGCTGACTGTGTCCTTTGCCTTACAGAAGCTTCTCAGTTTCAGTAGGTCCCATTTATTAATTGTTGATCTCACTGTCTGTGCTACTGGTTTTATGTTCAGGAAGATGTCTCCTGTACCAATTCGTTCAAGGGTACCACCCACTTTCTCTTCTAAGAGGTTCTGTGTGGCTGGATTTATGTTGATGACTTTGATCCATTTGGACTTAAGTTTTGTGCATGGCGATAAACATGGATCAATCCGCATTCTTCTACATGCCAGTTTCCAGTTATGCCAGCACCATTTGTTGAAGATGCTTTCTTTATTCCATTGTATATTTTTAGCTTCTTTGTCAAAGATCAGATGTTCATACGTGTGTGGGTTAATACCCGGGTTTTCAATTCGATTCCATTGGACTACCTGTCTATTTTTGTGCCAATAACAAGCTGTTTTCAGGACTATAGCTCTATAATAGAGCTTGAGGTCAGGGATGGTGATGCCTCCAGACGTTGCCTTGTTGAACAGGGTTGTTTTGGCTATCCTGGGTCTTTTTTTTTCCATACAAAATTGATTATTGTTCTTTCAAGGTCTGTGAAGAATTGTGCTGGGATTTTAATGGGGATTGCATTGAATCTGAAGATTGCTTTTGGCATGATTGCCATTTTTACTACATTGATCCTACCTATCCAAGAGCATGGGAGATCTTTCCATTTTCTGAGGGCTTCTTTAATTTCTTTCTTTAAAGATTCAAAGTTCTAGCGATACAGGTCTTTCACTTGTTTGGTTAGGGTTACCCCAAGGTATTTTATGTTTTTTGTGGCAATTGTAAAGGGTGATGTTTCTCTGATTTCTTTTTCAGTCCTTTTATCATCTGTATATAGTAGGGCTACTGATTTTCTTGAGTTGATCTTGTAGCCTGCCACTTTGCTGAAGGTGTTAATCAGCTGTAAGCGTTCCCTGGTAGAGTTCTTTGGGTCATTGATGTAAACTATCATATCGTCTGCAAACAGTGAAAGTTTGACCTCTTCTTTCCCAATTTGTATCCCCTTGATCCCCCTTTGTTGTTGTATGGCAATAGCCAGGACTTCAAGTACCATGTTCAAAAGGCATGGAGAGAATGGACAGCCTTGTTTTGTTCCTGATTTTAGAGGAATTGAGTTGAGTTTCTGTCCATTTATTTTGATGTTGGCTGTTGGTTTACTGTATATAGCTTTTATTATGTTTAAGTATGTCCCTGTTATCCCAGATCTCTCCAAGACCTTTATCATGAAGGGGTGTTGGATTTTGTCAATGGCTTTTTCAGCATCTAGTGAGATGATCATGTGATTTTTGTTTTTCAGCTTGTTTATATGGTGGAGGAAGTATTTTCTTAAACTGAGGGTCCCCTTTCTCAGATGGCTTTAGCTTTTATCAACTTACCATAAAACTATCCAGCACAATGCTTGATGGATTTTCATAAAATTAGAAGTTTAAAAGAACAAACAAATCATCCGGTTATTACAAGTCCTCTGGATGTGTCTGAAGTAAGTTGTAAGAGCAATTTATACTATATTTTTAAGACAGTAATAATTTAAATTTAATTGTATTTTATCTTTGTGAAAATTTATTATAAAGAAGTAGTAACCAAACATATTTTTTCTATAAAAATACATTTAGTTTGCTGCACAAAATTCACTGTTACATCAAATTTAAATCCACACAGTACACGTTTATTCTTAAAATTATATGAGCATAATAGAGTTTATGAAGGGGAAATAAAAATTTAAAGTTAGCTGAATACTTAAGTTATTTGAAATAAAGCAAAGTATTTACTATAGCCCCTACTTAGAAAATGTGTTATGGTAGATTTTTATATGACAATGATTACAACACCTAAAGAATTATCACATTTTTACTTTTATTATGCAATATAAATATGCTAATTTTTACTTTTGAGATTTCTTTTTTAGAGTCTTTTGGTTCATATGACATTTTAACTATTTTGCGATTGTAATAACACATTTTGTTTTACTTGTTCATTGGGTTGTCAAAACTCCAGGCAACTGGAAAATCTATCACCTTAAATGTTAATAATTTTATTGTAGTGACTTTGTTGAATCTCCTTTGTTATCATTTTAATGAAGTATTTAACATTATTTTCTTTTAAATGTAAAAATTAAATAACTATGTTCATAGTGAATTCATAAGAAATTTTATCAAATTCTCTAGACTTTCTTATCAAAAACTTGCTACAAAGCCATCAATGTTCATTGTATTTTAATGATTAGTATGTTTGGGCTCAAATTTTAAGTATTTCATTTTACATGTGCATGCATTTCAAATATTTTTCCTAACAGAACCTTACAAATATATCAGTGCAGACCCAAAGAATTCATTGCTTAAAGGGGTAAAATGGTTGTGAAAATGTTTGAAATGAAAGATGAAATTTAGAATAGTCTTGTGTTTCATGATTTTAGGGAGTTCTCAGTCTTTCATGGCACAAGAGACATAATAAAATGATCAGATATGTCCAGTCTACTGATATCTTATGTTACCTCCTTGAATGACAGATATAAGGGATCACAAACAGAGGTTAGAGCCACAGGGAGTAAAACCATCAAAGAACTGTGAATAATGTCATACTTCCACTGAACAGAGCAAAGTCTAAAGTCGTACCATCTTCACATTATCTCCACAAGTTGGGTGCTATAAAATTGAACATATAACATGGCAAAGAGAATGCACTCTGCTCCACATTCAGCATACAAGTGATATCATAATAATCTATTTTTATTCGGACAGCCAAACCCTTACATATCTTTCATTTGCATTTCCGTGGTTATTAGAGAAGTTAAATATTTGAGGCTTTGTCAATATCCCAAAGACAGTATATTTGTTATGCATGTATAAGTTTTCAGGATCATGAAATCACATTTATTATTTGTTTATCTTAGTGCCTGCACTAATGATTTTTTAGAAACACTTCTTATGCCAATGAATCAAAGGCTATCCTCCATTTTCTCTTCCATTAGGCTCAGTGTATCCAAATTTATCTGTAGTCTTTGATCCATTTGGATTTGAGTTTGAATAGGCATAGGGAGTGGATAATCTTGTCTAGTTTCTAATTTTAATTAGTTCTAAGTTAACACTTTAGCTATCATATACAGGATTACTGTAAGTTGCTTGGATTTTGTTGAGGAATGTTATGTGTACCCTAATATCTCCAGGAATTTTATCATGATGGAGTGTTGGATTCTTCCAAAGACCTATTCTGCATCTAATGAAATAACATGCAATTTTTATCTTTCAGATAGTTTATTTGGTAGATTATGTTTACCCATTTACATATCTGAAGCATTCCTGTTTGTCTGGAGTAATGGTTACTTGATCATGGTAGATCATACCTTTCATGTGTTCATGGCTTCACTTCGGAAGAATTTTTTTTTAATTTATTTTTATTTTAATTTGAAATAGCTTGTTTTACATGTCAATCCCAGTTCCCTAGCACTCCCCTCCTCCCGCATTCCCCCACCATCCCCCCATCCCCCCCTGTTGCCAATTCCTTCCTCATGGGGATATCTACAGTCTGTCTTTTCACTCAGAGCAGGGTCCAGGCACTTCCCTAAGAGTCCAGGCAGAGAGAGCAACCCTCTTTGTGTTATGAACACACGATGTCTGTTAGTATTCGAGGGACAAACACTGATTCACTGCTCAGGACCCCATAGGTAGCCCAGGCCTCCTCATTGACACTCACATTCAGGGGGTCTGGATCGGTCCCATGCTGGCCTCCCAGCTGTCAGTCTGGGGTCCAAGAGCTCTCCCCTGTTCTGATCAGCTGTCTCTGCTGATTTTGCCAGACCATTCTTTGCTAATTTGCTCTTTGCTCCTCTCTCTCTTTCGCTGGGTTCCTTGGGTTCTGTTCAGTATTTAACTGTGGGTGTTTGCCTCTGCTTCCATCAGTCACTGGATGAAGGCTCCAGGATGGTTATAGACATCAAGTTCACTATCAGGAATGGGCATTCGAGGAGGTCTCTCCACTATTGCTTAGCTTGCCAATTGGTGTCATCCATTTAGATCACTAGAGGTCACAATGGTTCCTGATCTGTCTTCTAAAAGATATGCATGGTACCCAAGAGAAGAGAAATGAGACAAGATCCTCTTAACAGATGGGGAGCATGGCGAGGGGTGGGGGTGAGGGGCACCTGGGAAATAGAGAGGGGGAGAAGTGGAAGAGAGAGTAGGTCGTGGAGGAACAGGAAGATTGACTGGGGGTAGGATGGGGGAAGAGGGAATCATAGGTCAGAAGAATTTTATTAAGAAATTTTGCATCTATATTCATAATAGTAATTGGTCTGTACTTATGTATTGGAAAAATTTTTTAGTGGTTAAGGTATCAGCATAAATGGGACCTCATTAACTAAATTGGGCAATATTTTGTTTCTATTTGTTGGAATAATCTGAGGAGTATTTGCTTTGACTTTTATTTGAACATTTGTTAGAAATCTATAACAATCTGTTTTTGAGCTTTTATTGCTTGGCAGACTTTTAATTATTGCTTCTGTTTACTAAGGTTTATCAACATTTAAATTACTTCACTGATATTGATTCAAAATTTAAGTGGTATATACTGAGAAATTTATCTACTTTTAGATTTTTCAAATTTATGCAGTACATATGATTTCCTCTGTGTCTTTTGGTATGTCCTCTTTTCAATTATAATTTTCTTAATTTGGATATTGTATCTCTACATTTTTGTTATTTTTTAATGGTTTGGCAATCTTATTTTTCTCAAGGAACTAACTACTTTTTAATTGATTCCTTTTAACACTTTGTCGGTGCTGCTGATGTTTACATCTTATTTTTTGAGCCCTATTTCATTATTTCTTGTCATCTGCATTTTTGGGTGTTTTCCTTTTTGGTCTAGAGCTTTCAGGTTCCTTGTTAAATTACTTTTATGCAATACCTCTAAGTTCTTTATGTAGGCACTTAGCAGCGTCCTGCTGCCCTTCTCAGTCCCAAATAAAACGCAAGGACACTATATTAGTATAAGTCTCTTTGCTGGCAACTCGGGCTTTTTATTCTTAACCCATAACTACTGATCTATGTATTTCCACATGCTCTTGGCTTACCTGACCTGCAACTCCTTTGCTTGTTACATTGTGACTGCTTAATGTCATTGCAGAGAAGAGAACAATTCCCTGTTTGTCCTTCCTTATATTGTAAGTCTCCCCAACTATGTCACTTCCGGGGATGACAATTCCTCCCTGCCTATACTTCCCAGAATATATCTTGCTGCCCTATTGGCCTACAGTGTTTTATTCATTAACCAATAAGTTAAACATATACACAGAACAGCATTCCCCATTGGCTCATATTGTTCCATAATTTTGCAGGTACTATGTTTCATTTTCATCTGATTCTATGAAGTTTTTCATTTCTGTTGGACCAATTTTTTAATTCAGTATTCATTTTTTCACTTTTCATGAGCTTGTAACTCCCTATTTTTACTGGTGTTGTTGATATGTAGCTTTAATACATGTTTCCAGGTGTGTAGTTAGTTTTAGAGAAAATATGATGAGGTGTTGAGAAGGTATATTACTTTGTGTTTGGGTGAAATGTTCTGCAAATATCACTTAGGACCATTTGGTCTATAATATCAGTTAGTTCCATCATTTCTCTGTTTCATTTTATCCGGATGACCAGATTGGGGTATTAAGGTCACCCACTATTAGTGTGTAAGAACCAGTACGTGATTCAAGTTGTCATAGTGTTGCTTTTATGAACCTGGGTTCCTTTCTTTAGTGCATAATTATTAAGAATTGAAATATCATAAGGATGGACATTTTTGTTTAATGAGTGTGGTGGTTTGAATGGGAATGCCCCCTATAGACACAGATTTGAGTTCTTGATCATCAGGGAGTGGTACTATTTGAAATGATTACAAGGGACTCTGGATTAGGAAAGCATTTGAGTTCTTTAAGAGGAGCTTAATTGGCCAACCTGCTAGAACCATGGAAGAGTGGTGCTCAGGATAATGTGCAATATGGCAACCCAGCTAAATAAATTTCAGAGGGAATTACTAGCAAGTTACGCGGAGACTCTCTTATGGAATTATGGCAAAGAACATGGAAGCTTTTGCCCTTGTCCAAAAAAATTCTACTTGACACTTTTGAATTAATAGTATTAGCAGAAATTTCAGGACTGAATTGTGAGGTTGTTAATATGTACTCTTATGCAGATCCATAAAGAAACAGAACAAGTTAATACTGTGACAGATTATGAGGTCCTTTAAATTTGGGCTGAATACAGTTTGTATTGTGATATGGCTACAAGTAAGACGATTGATTGTGGTGGTTTGAATGAGAATAGATAGCCCCTATAGACTCATAAATTTGAATACTTGGTCACCAGAGTGTATCAGTTTTTGAAAATATTAGGAAGTATAGGCTCATGGGAGGAAATGTATCACTGTGGCTAGGCTTGGAGGTTTCAAAAAACCCATTCCAAGCTTAGGGTATTTCTCTTCATGCTGACTGCTGATTTGGATGAATCTCTCAGCTACTTCTCCAATAACATGTCTATTTGCATGACACCTTACTCTCCACAAGATAACAATGAACTAAGCCTCTAAAACTGTAAACAATCCCAAGTGAAATGCTTCCCTTTTTAAGAACTGATGTGGTTATGGTGTCTTTCACAGCAATAGAGCACTAACATGGTGAGTATGTGTTCTCTGTTTCTTCAGATTATCTTTGGTTTGAGGTCTATTCTGTCAAACATCAAAATGTCTACATCATCGAACTTCTTAGGTCCATTTCCATGGAACATCTTTTTCCTCTGGTTTTCTGAACTGATGTATGTCTTTGATGTTAAGATTTAATCCTCAGATCCAACACAAGGATTCATACTGTTTTCTTATCGGTTTTGTTGATATTTGTTTTTTTTTTTTGGAGAATAGATACCATAGATGTTGAGAGTTATTAATGAGCAGGTGTTATAATAGTTTTGCCCTCACATGTTACTTATTTTTTTCCATTGCAGCTTTCAACATTCTTCCAGTGTTTTGTACTTTAGTATTTTGATTGTTTTGTACAAAAGAGAGTTTCTTTTCTGGTCGAGTCTATTTGGTGTATCCTATTCTTCTTGCACTTGATAAACATCTATTTAAGTTAGTGAAATTTTATTCTAAGTCTTTGTTGAAAATATTTTCTATGACTTTGACCTGGGTTTCTTCTCCTTATTCTATTCCTTTGATTCTATGCATACATTTGTTCCTTTCTTAGTGTCACAGACATTTTACATATTAATTACCTAAAGTTTTTGGATTTAACATTTTCTTTGACTAAGTATCAATATCATGTCTCCTACCATGTATTCAATGCCAAAGATTTCCTCTTCCATCTCTTTTATTATTTTAGTGGGGATTGCCTCTGAGGTTCCTGTTTTAGTTCCTAAAATTTTCATTTCCATATTTTGCTTGGTTTGAGTTTACTTTATTAATTCTATTTCCACTCCCATGTGTTAAACTGTTTTTTTTTATTTCCAGATATCACTTGTTTATATAGTTTCTTTACTTTTTTTCACTTTTCTTTAAGGGCCTGTTTTATACTAAGAAGGGTTATTTTAAGGTGTTTACATTGGGTCCCAGCTATACTGTGTTTCATGTGGCTTACTGTATTTCGGTTCCTGGGCTTAAATGGGGACACATTGTCTTAGCTGTTATTAATTTTGTTTTTATGTTGGTATCTAAGCATCTGTGTTTGAGGAGATTGTAATTCTCAATACTTGTATCTATTCTTTTCTTTCTTGTGTCAGTATTTGTTCCTTAGCTTCTATTTTCCTATCTGGTCACAGGAGAATGTGGTAGCTGTGTGTTGCCTGTTAAGGAAAGCTTCTGTGATTCTCCAAGTTTAGGCCACTGAGATTTCTGGGTACACTCTAGGACCCAGGATATGATACTTAGGAAAGGGGATGAGACAAAAGTGTCCACAGGAGGGAAGAAGACAGAGTGTTTCCACCAAAATCTTCTTAGTCCCCTGGTAATGTGGGAAAAGAGTGAGGAGAGGACACAGTAGGTAGTCAGCTAAGATCTGGGAAAGACTGAGAGACTGGATTTGAGAAAAAGAGGAAGATATAAGATCTATAGTTAGCCTACCTACTTTGATGGCAGGCTTAGGTAGTTGTTTTTCAGGGAATGCCAAAGAGTATTAAAGCTCATATGGAAAGGTATCCTGACAGTGGTGAGCCAACAATACCACATAGGAAAATCCATGCGATAGATTTATTGGGAAGGAAAAAATCCAGGTAGGTGGCTGCCTCTGTTCAGATGAAAAGGAGATGAAAACAAAGGAGAAGACAGAGTTTATATAGGATTTCTTGGGCATGGCAGGAGGAGATTTCCAGAGTGGAAACTGTTAAGATTCCAAGTCCAGAGCTTTGGACACGCCCAGTTATTGGTCAGATATGAAGTCCTGAACTTGGGTTTCTTATTCTTCAAGATAGGTGTTTGGTGCAGCTGTTAATGTAGTTAAAGTATTTTGTGGTAGAACCTGGATTTTTGAAGTTCTCAGAACAGGCATCAGGATGGGTTTAAATTCCCACACTTTTGTTTATTATTGCTAAACAACCGGGTGTTGGGAAAGGAGAGTGCCTGAATGGGGTAATCGATGTCCTTTGGGTGAAATTGACCTTCACGATCAAAGTACAATTATGAGGCCCAGGCTTCTGGTCCTGGAGATAGTTTGGCTACAAATCTTTTATGTCTGCTGTTGAAGAAATCTAGGCAAGAAGTTTATTGGGCAAGATGTGAGTGGTAGGAATAAGAAACAGAGGATAAGGGGATTTAAGGGTAATATCTAGTTTCATTTTGAGCTGTCAATGATCCACTAGCCAGAAGCAACATGGTATTTCTTACATTTTTGGACATCCATCTGGACTTGTTGGAACTTGTCTTTTGCTCAACCTGACACATTGACATAGAATCTGCAACGTTTTTCCTGAAGAAGAGAAAAAGACCACATCTCTCTGCTGTCAGTAAATATAATCCTTGCTGAATTTGTTACATTATAGAGGCCAGTGACTCTTTTTGGCCTTGAACAGTAAGTATGGTCTGAGACAACTGTTGGAGATCCTGGATGAATTCAAATGAAAACAAAGTTAAATAGGAAAGCAGTCTGTCTTGCCTATCCAGTGATAATGCCAGTGGTTATACCCAGAACTACCATAAAAGATAGCATCAGGAAAATTCTTTATCATGCCATGCCACTGCAATAAAACCTTTGAGGGGGGATTGTCAAGAATCCTCATCACATACCACTTACAATTTTTAAAAAAAGAGCATAGGGCACAAGTCCCAGATTTCATAGCAGGTAGAAATCAAAACTGAGTGCCACAGAGGATGAAGTATTGTGAACATTCGGGCATAAGGGTTGTTGGCAGTGCTAGAGTCTAAGTATTATTACAGTTTAAGGGATTCAGTGTGAGCATAATACATGACCCTTAGGAGTGAAAACATTATGTGATATTGAAGACCCAAAGATAGAAGAGATAAGGGGTGGAGGTGGTATTTGCCTCAGAACAGTTAATGAGAAACAAAGTCTAGTAGTTTGTTGTGTGAAGCTCTGAATGGTGATCATGAGTTTGACTTGGGATGAACTTACAATCAGCACTCCCAAAAGTGGCCAGGAAGAGTGTCTTTCACTATCTGATATGCAATGACAATGGCCCAAATTTGACTCATGGTATTTGCAGGACCAATGTGGATAACCTTTTCAAGTTTTTAGCCTTTTTTACAGAGAAAATAGACATGGGGATACATGGGGATAAACTCTGATGAAGGACAAATGGATAAGGGTGTTATAGGGGACTGAACTGACTTTTGATAGTCTGATAAAGAGCAGTTTCTCAACCCTATCAGCATTAGATATTGGTTGAAGATAGAGGAATTTTGGTCATTAAACATCGATGTGTAAGAGCTAATCCAGACAGGTGTAGATAGGAAGAAAGAGAGGGGTAGAAAGGAAGTTTAGATAACAAATAAGCAAGTTGAATCAGTTTGAAATGTTGAGATATGGGCATGGAAGAAATTTCAGTGGGACATATTTTACCAATGGTACCCGAAGAGCAAAAACTCAGTGAGGGATTAGTATTTGGAGATAATTGTTTATTAAAATGCAAGACAGTTAGTGAGGATACAAGACAGCAATAGGTGACTTGAAGGTTAAATTCTTTGATTTATGCATAAGAAATTTGGCTTTGGCTCGAGGTAAATTCTTGTATATGAATACATGAAGGAGTAGCTTTGTTACGATATTAGAAAAAAAGGTTGGAGATGGAAAGAAAGGATTGTGGGTTAAGAGTTAAAAGGGAAATTCCTTAATGTGATCAAAAATACTGGAAGAATCATCTGGTTTGTTCTTCACACCTAGGAGGAGTTGCTTTGCCTTAATTAGATTATGTTCATTTTAATCAAGATGAGAGTGAAGTCACATGGAAAAAAATCAAACCTTTCCATCCCAGCAAAGATAACTGTCAGCCATGTGACTGTCTCCATCCTAAGGGGAGGACAGCAGCTAAGGTGGCAAGTAGCAAGCTCGATGTTTCCTTAAGTTGTCTGCGTATAGATTTTTAACTGTCAACCCTGATTTTTGTATATTTCACGTTAATCATTTTGTTACATATTTTACATATGTTTAACCATACTCAATGTACTTACAAATATTGAGGTTAGATTTACTTCTTAACAAAAATTTTAGAAAAATAAATAAAAACCAAAAGAATATGAGATGAGTATCAATAGTCCCCATTAAGAATAGTGTGCACCTTTATTTTGTTTTGCTCTCCTTTCTCTGACACATAGGTGACTTTTCTGTTATGAGACAGAAATTTTGGAGGGAACATTTAAACAAGCATGCTTTGGTCTAGAAAAGGGGGAGCCATACGCCAACCCCAGAGATAGGTTGAAGTGGGACAGCACAAAATAAAAGTCTAATGTCACTAATATATTAAAGATACCTAAAAGAACTGTGAATCAAGTAGGTTCAGAGCAAAGAAAGGGTAGAAATAGCGAAATTGTTAGCCCTGGCTATAGACAAAGAATACTGTGGGAAGTAGCTGAGATATGCAGCAGCCATTGAAGAATGTGTACAAGATATGCACCATGCAGACAGCCTACCCGTTTACTTTCTCCCTCCTGCTAAGGCCAGCTCCCAAATCCCAGTTTGAAACAAAATTACAGATCCATCAACTATAACTTAAAAAAATTTACCCAGTGTGTGCAGAGAGACCGGAAAAAAAGGAACATGACTTGGTGCAGAGAAATAGAGAATGGGGAATACCTTTCCATTTCTCCAATTACCTGCAGTATATGTAAATGTGTGGAGTAATATTAGGACCTCGGGTGCCATTAGGTGGCCCTTTGGATTTATTATGTTAAAGGTATTGAGGCCAAATTCAATTGCAAATGCAAAAATATTGAGTGTCCTTTGGATCAGGTTTAAGGTTTAGAGGCTGGGGATTTTCTAAGAGGCATCCTAAGGAGTAATGAGAGGGTATGGAAGACACCATTCCCATGAATGAGAGAAGGAAAAGTAAATGACACTTCGGTCTGTAATCATAGGTTTCCCCGAGATTCAGGGAGGAAAATATAAGGATCAAGCTGTTTAGTCACCACACTCTATAGCGGTGAAGATCTTAGCCTGGCTAAGTCAGAGGAGAAACTTGGTGCCTGATACCAGGGCTTTCACAGAGACCAGAAGTTGAGAACAAAAAGTCATGCTCTAAGAGTGGGGTCTCATCCAGAAGCAAGGATTGGGAATGGAGTCACAAAAGCCAGGAGGGCCCAGGGGAACTGTGGGATTATGAACACCTCCAAGTGGATGGCAGAGAAAGTGGTCAGGGAGGGGCACAACAGCCCATTCATGCTTAAGGAAACTGCAGAATTGTAGCTCTGAGGGTGGTGGGATAGCATCAGCAGAAGAAGGCAAGCCCTAGCCTTAAAGATCATGGTTTGTGGTACCTCCACCTCCATTAGCACCAGATGACTTCCAGAAACTGAAGAGTCACTTTCTTGGACTCAGGAAAACATTTAACCACCAAGGGAATATTTAACTAATTGCCACTAGTGGATGGGGTGCCAAGTTATTGTTGAGCCTGAAGATGAATCTTTTGTGGGTGGAATTGAGATAAGGACTAGGGTGCCAGTATAGCTTAGACTCCAAGGTGGGAACACAGGTACCAGGAGAGCCTAGAATAATGATGCCAATGTAAATCTTACAGTACAGATGGAAAGACAGCCTGGTAGTAGGGGGACAAGGAATACTACAGTATAGAGCCATAAAACAAACCACATGCAAGAGGATTATTTGCAGGGAAAAATCCAAGGAGAGTGACTCTCTCTGGGGTTTGTATAGGATTACTTTGGGCAGGGGAGCTTCCTGGGACAGAGATTTCCAGTGTAGAGACTTGTGGGATTTCAAGGCTAGAGCTTAGGTTTTTTACTCTGTAAGGTAGAGACTGAGTCCAGCCATTAGGGCAGTTAAGAGTGTTCTAAGGGTGGAAACTTGTGGCTGGACATCCTCAGGAGGTCACTTGCATGTCTTGAGGGACTTACAATGGCTTGTAGAGATGAGGCAGAAGACAAATGAATGAGTTGGAGAAAGGAATGTTGGTGGGGGAGATCTGAATAATCCAAAGGGAAGGGCAGAGTAGGTTATTTTCTGTTACAGAGATTAGGGTAAAATTAAGAGATTGGATTTGGAGGAAAGAGACGGGAATATCTGTGGTTAGCTCACATGCTTCCCTGCTCTATGTAAATGGCAAGTAGTTACCAAGAAATGCCTGTTGATAGTGGGGCAGGGGCAAGGCTACAATTATTGGACTACTCAGTCTAGATAGTGGAAAGCAAATCCCTTTTAGTGGAATATTGTCATCCCCCTGTTTCTGTCTCTCTATGGTAACTTAAAATGTTACTTCAACATGTATATTCACCTCAACTTTATTCCCACTTTTCTTCATTCTATCATTTCAGGTAATAATCAGTTTACTTTCTTATAAGGATAAACATAATATTCTTAGTGGAATGCTGAAATTTATAGTGTAATATAATGAAGTATTATGTGTTAAAACATAAAATATCCTCATAAGAAAAATGCATTTAAGTATTATTAATTTTACTGCTTATCAGTATGTCAGAAACGAAGATCCCCTGGAAGATGGAACTCTATCATAGCTTTAGGTAATTATCTGAATTATGTTCCTTCGGGTGGGAAAACCTGGTCATTGTAAGTGGCATTTTTCTTTGGCTGTATTGTAGGTTCTATAGATGGAGTAGTAGCTGTGCAGCAATATAAGCTTATTGCTCAATTACTAGAATATGGATACCTATGGCCAGTTGCTTCAAGCTTCTGCTGCATTTTCTTTTACAACATGGTGAACTATAGTGGGAACTGTGCGCACACACAAAAAACTTTCTTCCTTAAATTGTATTTTTTGTTGTTGTTGTTGTTGTTGTTGTTGTTGTTGAGATATTATATCATAGCAACAGAAAGGAAATTAAGATAAATTCTTATCATAAAAAATTAAAATAAGAGAGGAGCCACGGAGACCAGGGGAGCTGCTGTTCCTGCTGTGGGATCAGGTACAACAGGCCCTGCTTCTGGGCCTGTGTTCCAGTGCCTGGGGATCACCTGGGAACTGCACAGAGCTTCCAATCCTGGCAGGAGTTAAACAACCCAGACTCCAGGACTTCTCTCCCACCAACCAAACCAGGAAACCAGAGGAGCCAGGGAGACCAGGGGAGCAGCTGTTCTGGTGGGATCAGGTACAACAGGAAAAAGGGTACAGAGGACCAGGTGGGAGGCCAAGCACCCCAGATTCCAGTTCTTCTTCTCTACCCACGGGACCAGAATGAGGACAAGGAATAGAAGAACTACCAGATAATTGGACTTACGAGCACCGACCAAAAGGGAACTCTGGTCCCCTAACCACCAGACCAGTAAGGGGCTCTTTCTGCACCCAATAGAAGAATAGATGGGAAAGAGACAATACAAAAAAAAAAAACCTCGGCAACAGAAAAACAAATATGAAACCACCAGATTCTAGAGACGCCACACCAGCAAGACTCCAACATTCCAATGCAAATGAAGCAGAAGAGAATGACCTTAAAACCACTTTCATGAAAATGATAGAGGCCCTAAAAGAGGATATAAGAAAATCCCTCAAAGAAATGGAAAAAAAACAAACCAAAAAATGCAAGAAATGGAAGAAAAAAGCAAACCAAAAAATGCAAGAAATGGAAGAAAAAACAAAACAAAAACACACAGGAAATGGAAGAAGAAACAAAGTAAAAAATGCAGGAAATGAAAAAAATCAAAGCAAAAAATGAAAGAAATGGAAGAAGAAACAAACCAAAAAAGACAAGAAATAGAAGAAGAATCAAAGCAAAAAATGCAAGAAATGGAAGAAAAACGAAACCAAAAAAGGCAGGAAATTGAAAAAAGAACAAAACAAAAAATTCATAAAAGGCAACAAATGGGCAAAAGGATGAAACGAAAATTGCAAGAAACAATGCAAACACTGCATGAGTTGAAAACTGAAATAGAGAAAATAAAAAAAACACAATCTGAAGAAAGGCAGGGAATAGAAAAGCTGGGCAAATGGTTAGGTACTACTGATGCAAGCATTACCAACAGACTAGAAGAGATGGAAGAGAGAATCTCAAGTGTTTAAGATACACTAGGAGAAATGGATTCTTCAACCAAAGAAAACGTTAGCTCCAACAAATCCTTAACACAAATGATTCAGGAAATATGGGACACTATGAAAAGACCAAACCTAAGAATAATAGGTATAGAAGAAGGAGAAGAAAACCACCTCAAAAGGGCAGAAAACATATTTAACAAAATCATAGAAGAAAACTTTCCCAACCTTAAGGAAGACATGCCAATGAAGGTACAACAAGCTTACAGAACACCAAATAGAGTGGACCACAAAAAAAGTCCCCTCACCACATAATAATCAACACCCCAAATATGCAGAATAATGAAAGAATATTAAGAGCAGCTAAGGAAAAATGCCAAGTAACATATAAAGGCAGACCTATCAGAATTACACCTGACTTCTCCATGGAAACTTTGAACGCCAGAAGGTCCTAGATAGATATTCTACCAACACTAAGAGACCATGGATGCCAGCCCAGACTACTATACCCAGCAAAGTTCTCAATCACTGTAGATGGACAAAACAAGATATTCCATGACAAAACTAGATTCAAGCAATATGTATCCACTAACCCAGCACTACAGAAAGTATTGGAAAGAAAAATCCAACCCAAGGAAGTCAAATACAACCAGAAAATCATAGGCATTAGAGAATCTATCTCTAACAACAGCCAAAAGCACAAAGGAGTGAAATTCCACACATAATTCCACCACCAACAACCATTGCAAATCGAAGAAGAATGAGCAATCAGTGGTCATTAATAACCCTCAACATTAATGGCCTCAACTCACCCATAAAAAGACACAGGCTAGCAGAATTGATTCGAAGACAGAACCCTTCCTTCTGCTGCATACAAGAAACACACCTCACCCTCAAAGAAAGACATTACCTGAGAGTTAAAGGTTGGGAAAATTGTTTCTAATAAAATGGACCCAAGAAACAAGTAGGGTAGCAATCCTAATATCTAACAAACTTCGACTTTAATATATAATCAATCAAAATTGATGAAGGAGGTCATTACATACTCATCACAGGTGAAATCCACCAAGATGAAGTGTCTATCCTGAACAACTATGCCCCAAATACAAAGGCATTCACAGTCGTAACAGAAATATTACTAAAACTTAAATTACATATAAAGCCCCAAACAGTTATATTGGGAGATTTCAACACATCACTCTCACTATATAGACAGGTATACCAGACAGAAACTCAACAAAGAAGCAAAGGCTCTAATAGAAGTAATGACCTGACTGGGATTAACAGTAATCTATAGAACATTTCATCCACATAAAAAACAATATACCTTCTTCTCACCACCACATGGAACCTTCTCAAAAATTGACTACATACTTGGCAACATATCAAACCTATGCAGCTACAAAAAATTGGAATAACTCCATGGATCTTATCAGAGCACCATGCTTTAAAATTAGAATTCAACAACGCCACAAATTGCAGAAAACCTGCAAACTCATGGAAATTGAATAATGCACAACTGCACCATCCCTAGGTCAAAGAAGAAATAAAAAAAGAAATTAAAGACTTCCCAGAATTCAATGAGAATGGAGACACAACATACCCAAACCTACTGGACACTTTGAAAGCAGTGCTATGGGGGAAGTTCATAGCACAAAGTGCCCACATGAAGAAACTGGAGAATAGTTATACTAGAGAATTAACAGCACAGCTGAAACCTCTAGAGCAAAAAGAAGCAAACTCCCCCAGGAGGAGTAGACACCAGGAAATAATCATATTGATTGAGGGCTGAAATCAATAAAGTAGAAACTAGGAAAACAATACAAAGAATCAATGCAAACAAGAAATGGTTCTTTGAGAAAATCAACAAGATAGACAAACCTTTGTCCAAACTTACGAAACGTCAGAGAGTGAACATGCAAATTAACAAAATCAGAAATGAAAAGGGGGACATAACAACAGACTCTGAGGAAATCCAGATAATCATCAGGTCATACCTGTAAAACTGTAATCCACAAAATTTGAAAATGTAAAGGAAATGGATGACTTCCTGGATACCTATCACTTGCCAAAACTAAATCAAGAACAGATAAGCAATTTAAATAGACCTATAACCCCACTCCAGGTTGAGATGGCCTAAGTGAAGAATTCTCCCAGAAATTCAAAGAACAGCTTATACCATTTCTTCTCAAAGTATTCCACAAAATAGAAGCAGAAGGGTCTTTGCCAAACTCTTCCTATGAGGCTTCAATAACCTTGATCCCCAAGCCACACAAGGGCACAACTAAGAAAGAGAACTTCAGAACAATAACCCTCATGAAACTTGATGCAAAAATACTCAATAAAATAGTGGCAAATCGGTTCCAAGAACACATCAAAACAATCATTCACCACGATCAATAGGTTTCATCCCAAGGATGCAGGGATGGTTCACCATACAAAAATCCATCAATGTAATCCACCATATAAACAAGCAGAAAAACAAAAATCACATAATCATCTCACTAGATGCTGAAAAAAACCTTTGATAAAATCCAATACCCCTTCATGATAAAGGTCTTGGAGAGAGATCTGGAATAACAGGGACATACTTAAACAAAATAAAAGCTATATACAGTAAACCAACAGCCAACATCAAACTAAATGGACAGAAACTCAACGCAATTCCTCTAAAATCAGGAACAAAACAAGGCTGTCCACTCTCTCCATACCTTTTCAACATGGTAATTGAAGTTCTAGCCATTGCCATATGACAACAAAGGGGGATCAAGGGGATATAAATTGGGAAGGAAGATGTCAAGCTTTCACTGTTTGAAGATGATATGATAGTTTACATCAATGACCCAAACAACTCTACAAGGGAACCCTTACAGCTGATTAACACCTTCAGCAAAGTGGCAGGCTACGAGATCAACTCAAGAAAATCAGTAGCCCTACTATATACAGATGATAAAATGGCTGAAAAAGAAACATCACCCTTTACAATTGCCACAAACAACAAAATACATTGGGGTAACACTAACCAAACAAGTGAAATACCTGTATCGCTAGAACTTTGAATCTTTAAAGAGGACGGGAGTTGGTCATGGGGGAACAGGAAGTTGAGGGGGTGGGGGTAAAATAGGGGGAAGAGGGAATCATAGGATCGAAGACAGATCAGGCACCAGAGTGACCTCGAGTGATCTAAAGGTATAACATCAATTGGCAAGCTAAGCAATAGTGGAAGGACCTCCTCGAATGCCATTCCTGATAATGAACTTGATGTCTATAACCATCCGGGAGCCTTCATCCTGTGACTGATGGAAGCAGAGGCAAACACACAACTAAGCACTGAACTGAACCCAAGGAACCCAGTGATAGAGAGAGAGGAGTGATGAGCAAATTGGCAAAGAATGGGCTGGCAAAACCAGCAGAGACAGCTGATCTGAACAGGGGAGTGCTCTTGGACCCCAGACCGACAGTGGGGAGGCCAGAATGGGACTGATCTGGACCCCCCAAATGTGAGTGTCAGTGAGAAGGTCTGGGCAACCTATGGGGCCCTGAGCTGTGGATCAGTGTCTATCCCTGGTATACAATCTGTCTTCATGTGCCTATAGCACAAAGAGAGATGCTCTCTCAGCCTGGACTCTTAGGGGAGTGCCTTGACCCTACCAAGAGTAAAATGATAGACCCTAGATATCCCCTATGTGGAAGGATTTGGCAATAGGGTAGGAGAGAGGGTGGAAGGGGAGTGCGGGAGGAGGGGAGGGAGAGGGAACTGGGATTGACATGTAAAACAAGCTATTTAAAATTAAAATAAAAAATGATAAAAAAAGAAATAAATTAAAGAAGCCCTCAGAAAATGGAAAGATCTCCCATGCTCTTGGATAGGTAGGATCAATGTAGTAAAAATGGCAATCCTGTCAAAAGCAATCTACAGATTCAATGCAATCCCTATTAAAATCCCAGCACAATTCTTCACAGACCTTGAAAGAACAATAATCAATTTTGTATGGAAAAACAAAAGACCCAGGATAGCCAAAACAACCCTGTTCAACAAGGCAATGTCCACCATCCCTGACCTCAAACTCTGTTTATAGAGCTACAGTCCTGAAAACAGCTTGGTATTGGCACAAAAATAGACAGGTAGTCCAATGGAATTGAACTTCATTCAGTGGCTGATGGAAGAAGAGGCAGATTCCCATGGCTAAGCACTGAGCTGAATTCAAGAAACCCAGTAACAGAGAGGGAAGTCTGCTGTCCAAAGGGATTAAGACTGGGCTGGTTTTCCCCCAGAAACAGCTGACCTGACAAAGGTTAACTTTTGAATCCCAGGCATCAGCCTGGGAATCCAGCATGGGACTGATCAAGACCCCCTGAATGTGGGTGTCAGTGAGGAGGCCTAGGTAATTATTGAGCCTTATGCAGTAGATCAGTATTTATCCTGAGTATACACATGGACTTTGGACTCCTATCAAACAATGTGAGATGCACTCTCACGCTGAACTCTTGGAGGAGGGTCTAGGCCCTGCCCTGGATGAAAAGATATACTATGGACACCCCCATAGAGGGCCTCACCCTCCCTGGGGAAATGAGGGGATATTGGAGGGGTTGGCGGAGGGCACGGGAGGAGGGGAGGGAAAGGGAGAGGGACCTGGAACTGACTTGTGAAGCCACTTTGTTTCTAATCTAAATTTAAACTTAAAAATTAATAAGAAAAAAAGAAAAAAATTCAAATAATCATTAAACTGGTTTTAACTCATTAATAATCAACTGCAATAACATTTTCACACTGTCGAAAAAGTTAGAAAATGACATCAATGTAGGAAATGTGTGTAGTCAGCCATGCCAGATGGGCAATATTAGTCTGTGGCTTTAAATCATGAGTCCATGAAATCATACTTTTCTCAGTGTCTAGGGTAAGGAGTAGGAAAGAAGAATTCCAAGAGAAGAAAGATTTTTGTTTGGTTGGTTGGTTTTTGTTTTTTATTTTTTATTTTTTTTATTTTTTTGGTTTTCCTGCTTTTATTTTTAAAAACAACAGAGATCAGGGGAGTAGAATACCAGATAAGCTGTGTAAAGAAGGGTTCTATTCATTTACAGTTAGGGAAGAAAAACCTCAATTTTCACCTGAAAAATCAATTACATATTCATGAAAGCAAACTCAGAAAGGCAGCAAAAGATGATAGATCATACTTTTCGATGAGGCTCAATTGCAACAAAAAGAGCAGGGCAGAAATACATTCTAAAGTGATGGCACTTGTAGAGTAATAAGTGAGTTTCCTTAAAAGTTTTAACTCTGTATTAAAAGCTGTTCTGATCCTGTTCCCAAATTAATTTTATTGGAGAATGATCTACAGTACACTTGAAAAACAAAACAGACTAATAAAGCTGCTAACCAATAGCAATGAATGTCCACAAGACACAGGTAAAATTAATGATGAATCATATCTAAAATTATATGGGACAACAATGATATTTTATAAGAAAATTCAATAATACAGGCAAAGAAAACCTCCCAAAATTATAAATCAAAGTACAATGTCAAAAAATGAATCCTAGAATAAATTATGGACTTCAAAGTTAATAATAAATCATCAGTTATTTGCATGTAAGTTGAAGCAATGTGATATATAAGTGTAAAGCATTGACAAGACAGTGTGTGTGTGTGTGTGTGTGTGTGTGTGTATGTACACGTATGATAGAAATAAAGAGGGAGCTTAGTATTTTAGTTCATTGTGTTTGCTATTTTTATTTCCTATTAGCATTCATTTACTGGTCTAAAAGGAAAGCCCCATAATAAAGACTAAAACAGAGTAAAACTATATTATAAGCAACTCAGATGCTTAATGAAAATGTAAAAATCTGGATAAATAACTTCTGACAAAGACCCCAAAAGATAGACTCATTCAGACACCATTCTGCTTAGCTCACTTGAGTGCATGCCATTCATGTGTATGCTATCCAATATGTTGTTCACACGTGTACCATGTCATTATTGGATCCCTGTGTTCAGACTACTTTTCCTCTGACCTGATCAGACTGGAACCTGTTCTGATACCTTTCTATGGCACTTTAAAAATTACCCAGTTCTAAGCTTGACTGTATTTTTCAATAACAGAATTTGCAGTAGTGGTTGTTGTTCTTATTTTCATTTATATTTTCCTACTGTTTATCTTAGCTGTTTCCATGGCTGGGCAAACCTTTGGGGAATTAAAAAACAAAGCAACAATTAAGGGGCAGAGTTTAACTCATCTGCTCATTTCCACATATGCACATGCAAATTATAAGCTATGAAAAATAGTCATTGTCATTTATTTTAAATTATTCCAATAAACCAAGTGTATGGGAACATCTCTTTGGCACATATACAAATAAGTATTAGTACTATTTACTAATACTATTAGTACTATATTACTGTTTAGTTTAAAAATAATTTGAATAATTTGGAATTAAAATTTAATTTACAACTTCTTAATTACTACAGATATTCTCAGCATATGCATGCTGAGATTTCCTTGCCAGACTATAGTGATTATATAGACTCATTATAATACAATATATTAAAATATAAGATAATAATATAATAAAGTATAAGTTTAGTAAGTAAAGTAAATTATCCATTAACATACAAATTTGTAAGTTGGTTTTGAAAATGATGAATACAATGTAAACATGGACCAGTACTTGCACTGATTTGCAAATTCATTTCAGTATTGATCTTGTTTCTATATATTTGTATGGGGGGATCTTGATTACTTGAAGTAGTCAAATCTTAGATATTCTGGCATAAGTTGATGAGAAAATACATAAGCGATACATACCTTCTACTTCAGTTGATATATTTTTTATCTTTTTAATGCATGTTTTTTGATTAATCAGTAGAAAGAAAGAAAAGCAAGAGATTGGTTTTTTCATAACCCTAAACATAATTTTTGGCTCACAAATTGATTCTAAAGTGGGTTTGCAAGTGACTTTCCCAAAGCTAATATATCATCCTAATGATCATTCATATTTAAAGGAACCATGCAAGGTAATGGGAGAAAGGAACATTATGTACTGTGAATTTCTTGTATGCAATATGTGGTTGGCTTAGTTATTTAAACAACTCTGGAAGTCTGTCCTCAATTGTTATGTTATGCACCCTACATTTAAAAACAATTTTTATTTCAGAGATATAATTTTATCACATATTTACTCATCTTTTGTCTTTTCTTACTACCCAGTATTAATTGGCCATTTTTTGATAAATTAAAATGCTTTCTCAATTAGATTCTACCTTTCATAATCACTTTAGTGGTATCTAAATTTCACAGTATATTTTAATGACTGTGAATTCATTTCACATAAAATATCATTCCAAATACTAAAGTGCATCTTATATTTTACCATATTACTACAGAATAAGTTTTGTACATTCAGAATATGTGGACCAAGCTTAGTAACTGTTTAATTTGTGTGTTGTTTTGCAGGAATCATTTAATATATTTACTATAGTATAATAAAGAAATAATTAGATTTTAAATTGTTTAAGAATAACAATCAATTTGACTTTCTCTTGCCTTTGTTTCATCTCTGCTGCTTTACTTTTATTGAGATGCATATTTCTGACCATAATTTTCACTCTCCCCACAGAACATTTTGACAATGTTAATGAATCCTGATAGGAATATTTTCCTTACTGTACTATCTTGAAATGTTTTTATTGATATGTCTTCAACTCTACTCTTTATTTCTTAGAAAGTTCAACTGATAAGCACATCCATCAGGGACACGACTTCTTATAACTTTTGTTCCAGGCATCGTCTTTAGTTCCCTAAGATTATCTGTGTTAGTGCTTACAGTGCCCAAATATGTTTATATTCAATCTATTTTCCCAAGATAGCTTTCCTGGCATCAATAATAGTGTTTTTAAATACCTTGTCTGATCAGCTCTGTGTCATAACTCATGTCAGTTTACTTGACTGATTTGTGTTTTCATCGTGTATTTCTGTTATGTTCGCAGCTACTCATGCTGTGTAAGTAATAGGATCTGAGGCTAACAGAGTACTAATGTCACACTTCATGCTAATCTCTTTAGGAGTTGTAGAGATTGAGGTGCTACAGTTTTCAAATTTTTATCAGGGTTTGTCCTTGTCATTACTGTTAGCTTTGTCCTTCTCTTTGCACTGTGAAGAAAATCTGTTTCCTACCCTTTTTTCAGGTACAATTTATTGTCCAAACAGATGCTGTTGGGTTGATTAGTTTTGAAAAATAAAAGAATCTAGAAACATGCATTTAAAAACATAGCAAGCTTTTGTTGGATCTGTATCTTGAGTTTGTGATCACTACAGGTTTGACTGAAGTATTTCTTTGGTTTTTCACTTTGCTTCCAAGTCTGCTCTATGGATCTACGAACTCCAGATTCATTGTGTTTAACATGTGATCCAGCTGGGCGGTGGTGGCACACGCCTTTAATCCCAATACTCGGGAGGCAGGCATATCTCTGTGAGTTCAAGGCCAGGCTGGACCGACAGCCTCCAAAAAAAAAAATACAGAGAAACCCTGTCTCATAAAACAAAAACAGAAAAAAAAGATGTGATCCAAAGTATCTATGTCTGTTTCTTCCAAAGAATTAGAAAGAACATTTTCAAGTTAGAGTGTTTTCTTTTCTATCTTTGTTTTACTGTTGCCTCTCTGTGTGTTTCTTAGTGCAAAGGCAAGTTTATTCTTGTTGGATAAACAAGAAATATTCCAGAGCGTGGAGATTTCAAAAGTCATCAGCAGCCTAGCAAATAGAGGAGGAAGGAAAGACTGAAAGATGTGTCAATATGCTGGAGCAGGGGTTGCAGAAAAGCAGCTGGAAGGTATGGAGAGAGACCTTAGAATAAAAGTAAGAATGTCACAATAGTTTAGGATAGCATGTTCAAAAAGAGGTAGACAGAAAAACAAGAAATTACACTTTTCTGAATTATTCAGAAAAGCAGGTAAACATAGGAAGCTGCGAAGCTGTGGCCTGGTAAGCTGTTGCACTAGGGGCAGGAATTATGGGAAGGACAAATACAGGATGAGCTGGGCATTAATTGCCATAATTAAGATGTACTTGCGCTTTACGTTTTAGGAAAACTAGAATAACCTTGGTGTATTTCCATGATTATTCTCTCGATGAACAAATGAAATTAATTGATGTTTTAGATACACCCAAAATTTTAGCAGATATGTTTATAGCATTTATGAGACACAAAAATCCCTGCAGTATTTGTACATCACTAATAAAATTTGTAATTTGAAATTATGAAGCTAAATGCTTTGCAAATCAAAGATATGTTTGTTGATATATTAATAGTCCCTGGAATAATATCTGATAAAAGTTTATGATATATACATATATATGGCCAATAATAATAAATATGCATATAATTTTTCTCATGAAGTTTTGGCAAGAAAATATGTACCTTTCTTCATGTATGAACAGAGAGTAATCTGGTGGACTGAGGATAAATGGGGATGGGATCTGAAGGGATTATGCCTGGGGACAGAGGGAGAGAGTGGAGGTAAAAATATCTGGAATTGCGAGCATTTGGGGGTGCTTGGGAAGCGGTGTGGAAACCTAATGCAATGGAAACTTCCTAGTATCTATTAGGGTGGCCCTACTGAGGACACCTCTTAATGAGGACACAGAGTCTGAACTGGCCATATCTATTACCTGGCAAAGTCTGCAGTGTCATGTATGGGTTGCATTCAGTTGAATAACTAACATGTTTATGGTTCGATGGTGATCCGTAAACAATACAGGTTGATGCTAGAATAGAGGCTCACTTCCCTAAAACTGAAAGCAGGGGTCCACTGCCAAGGACAATGTGCACATAGATCATTGAACCTAGCAAAGTCATGCTGGTGCCTGCATGGATCCCTTACACCTAAATTCTAGTTTCTTTGTCTCTGGAAGTTATGCTGTAGGCTATGGAAAAAGAAACTTGAACACCAACACAGCCACAAAACCCTCAACCAACAAATCAATCCTCGCTGGAAGATGGGCTGTGTAAATAGTGGAGCAGAATTATTAGGAGTAGCCCACTAACGTCTGGTTTAACTTGAGGTGCACACCATTAGAGGGAGCCTATGCCGTGTACTGCCTGGATGGTCAGGAATCAGAGACTGGATAGAACAGAGACCTAGAGTAAAAGCAAACACACCTGGTCAAAGGCAAAGTACAAAAACCAAAGAAATGATTCCTAATGATATTCTGCTATACTAAGCTTTTTTTTCCTTGCCGAGCCATCATTACAGGGGTGCCTCTTGTTTCAGATGGAAGCAGGTGCAGAGGCTCACAGCTAGACCTCATGGATAAAGAGTCTAAATAAGAGGTCTTCATTGGGTCTCTCCACTTGGAGCTCAAGTAACCTGGTAGAAGAGACTGGAGAAAGGTTGTAGGAATAAGTGTGGATGAAGGACACCAGGAGAACATGGTATGGTCCCTGAATCAACTAAGCATGGTCTCCTTTAGCCTAATGTACCAAGCACAGGGCTTACGTGGGTCTACCCTATGTCCTCTGTGGTATATGTTATGCTGTTGTCTTTGTGATTTCATTGGTACAGGTTTGCTGCTGACTATTCCATGTTCTTGGGACTCTTTTATTCATCTTGTGTTGTCTTGTCCAGCCATTATAAGAGGGATTTTGCTTTGACTTGTTTTATCTCATTTCCATTTGTCTCTTGGAGCACTGAATTTTTTTCTGAAGGAAAATGTCTGGGGAAGTATTTAGAGGAGGAGAGGATGTGTGGGGAGGTGTCAACAGTTAGAAACTGTGGTTGGGATGTATTTATGACAGAAGAATACATGCATAATTTACAAAAAATGTAAAACATTACCCTGAGTATAAAATCAGAAAAAAATAAACATGTTAATGTTATAAGGGAAAACATATGAACACATTATGAAAATAACCTGTGGCTTACAGATTTGATATCTGAACTATAAAACAAAGTACTATAGTGCCACCTCCTGGATAGCAAAGGTTTCTAAAACTGTAGGTGTATTTATTTAATTAGATCATATTAATCAAAACAGTAGGGGGAAGAGAAGAGAAGGATAGCATTTAGTATTCCACTTTATGAAAAATAGTAATTACGTTCATCATACACAAACACACTGCTCACCATCTCACTCTTACAATGTCATTTCTTTGCTCTTTAGCACATTATATCTATTGGCAACATTAATTATTTCATTATCAGTATTCAAAGTTTGCTACTTTAAAAAATTAACCATCTAAGATTCTGTGGTTAGATTCCAATTTAAATTCAGTGATGAATAACTTTGCAGGAGGTCCTACCTTTTCATTCTAATCCTGTAACAATTGTAAATCTTAATACAGGATAGACAGTGAAATATCTTAAGTTACACGCTGAGCACTGTTCATTTTATTAGGAATATTTTTAGAACTCCATATAGTTTCCAAAGCAAAGCTTTCTTTATTCAAACAGAAGTCTCAAATTTGAACCCTTGGGTTTTCTATGATCAACATTTAATCCAGTTCACCTAAAATTTACAACAGGGATGCATTTATTGAAAAATTCATTTTACTGCTTTTTCCAATGTGTTACATGTTATTTATGTGTTAGCTCTTTAATACCTCATATATTATTTTTAAGATATCAACCCACGTGTCCAACATTTTGGTTCAGATTAGCCTTGGCATTCACTCTTATTTTTATGATGTCCAGTTTGTTCCACATGTAATTCCTGGTGATACTACATTTGATACTATATTGTAACTATAAGACGATGCATATTAAACTTCTGAAAACAATGATGAAGCACCTTACTGACATTTACTGAGTTCATAGTTGACTCCATAGAAAACTAAAATGAATTTACAATGTGCAATAAAGCACTCTTATCTTCAGTATGAATAATCAAGAAAATAGCTATAAATGCCAAAAGCATCTTGCTATCAGGATTGAATATGAACGTGCTCATCTGTTAAAATACATCTAAAGAAACACTGAATAATAGGTGAGGAATTTTCATTTGGCTTTCAGATGGAGTTCACAAAGATTATCACTGGACCCCATGAAAGAGCAGCTGTTGTTGAGAAGATAACAAGTCCTGGCAAGGATGTGAGCATGAAAAAAGGTAAGCTGAGTGGTAATATCATTAATGTAAATTAATGATATCATGGAAGACAGAGTAGGAGCTCATCCAAAAGAATTTTACCAGATGATCTGGTAATTCTACGACTAGACATATATTGACAAATCATAACGGAAACTTTGAAAAAGACATCTTTGCTCCCACTTCATTAAAACAATGTCCATAATGGCCAAGAAACATCTCTCATGATCCAAAATTGCAATCCTAGCTCCTTGGGAGGCAAAGCAAAATGATGGAAATTAAAGTCTTGTCTGTACTGCAGACTGTGTTGAAGGCAAGCATGGTGAATTTATTACAGCAAGAACCAAATGACCAAAAGGGCTTATATGGCACACGGCAGTGGAGCTCTCCCACAATATAAATAGGATCCTCAGTTCTTTTACAGTTCTGTAAACAAGTAATCCTCAAAACAAAAAAAACATGCAGCATTTAATAACTTTCTTTTAAGTGGAGGCCAGGAGGAGAACTATAAAGTAAGTATGTATCTCTTACTATAAAGAAAGATGTTTGTAATCTTCCTTTAAACTAGGAATATTTTAGTAGCTCTATTTTGAATTCCCGCTAGCAGTATTTGGCAAGTATCTCAACATGGAATTTTCTATATTATAGTAAAGGTGTCTTAAATGAAAAAAAATGTAACATGTCTGTTACTGTTGTTTCAACCATTGCTCATTTTACTATTTTATTATGCTTATCTATTAGCTCTCTTGTGTTTATTACAAATACATATTTTGTTATTACAATCTTAGTCTAAACTTTTCTGCAATGCTGTTTACAGAAGTATTTTCTCATTGATTCATATAACATTACATACATAAAATAACATTCTTTTAAAAATTTTATTGCAATTCTGTGTGTGTTTGTTGATATGGAAATGAGGTACTTTATGTTTTATATTCTAAACTTTAGAATGTAGTTAACTGTCAATCAAGTAAGCATTTAACTATATTGTCTTTAGTTAATCTATATTTCATTTGCTTAGATAATACCCTTTAATATATAGGAGTTATTATTCTGAATATTTTCTCAATCATACTTAATGACATTTGTTTTAAAAGAACACCCCGTTCTTTCCATTGCATTTATCAGAAGGTATCATCTTCAGTTTTATCTAATTTACACTCACAATTCTGATTAAATTATTAACACATACACACAGTACACCTCTCCACCTCCACACTACTTTATTACAGAGAGTCTTCAGTATATCATTACATTTGGGCAACAAAATTAATTATTATTTTATTTTAATCAACTTCATATATCTATTATAACCAGTTTCTTCACATTGTTGTTCTTCTTTTTGGTATAAAGTCATACCTCTTAAATTCTAAAAATAATCATTTTGTGAAATCCCGTATTATCTCTTCTTGAAGCATAGTAACCTAAAGCAATACAGAATCCCCGTGGGTTGGGATTTCATGTATGAAAATAGTATGCCTTTCCCTCCTGCAGAGAGCATTCTAAATAAATAGGATTTTTGTTTGAGGCATGAGACCTGTTTTGAAATGCTGTAATGTGTCATGTTGGAGACGGCAGCAATGATTGAAGCCTCACTTTTAAAATATACATTAACTATGGGGTTAGCACATATTGAAAATTATGATTTGTGATGATAATAAATAAGGTATTACAAAACAAGTTTTAATACAGGAAAATCCTGTGGATGAACAAAAATAAAAAGCACTCTATGCACCGGAAGAATCTTAACAACAGACAAGATTAATTGTCTACAGTGTGTCTTTAAATGGTTGATCTTGCTAAGGTCTGGAGGGCAGACTAAGACAAGTCAAGGGCTTGAGCTCCCCTCCCAAGGTTAAAGACATTCCTCTCTCTAGTGCAGGAGGTGATAAGTGGATTGCCCGTTAATCACATTTCATTTTGTCTTTTAGAAAAATTCTGCAGAGATGAGCTATAAAAATAAACAAAAATGGGATTTATGACAGTTTTTAGGAGGCGCTTTGGGCCAACTTGGGAATCCATGAATTTGTTTCTGACTTTAATGTTTAGAATGACTCCTTTATAGACCTTGGTGTAAACAGCTTGCCCAATGTAATTCTTTGGGAACATACAATAAGTGGAATTTTCTTCATCAAAACAAAGCATTTATGATTAGAAGTTAAATTTATTGATTCTTCTCTGCAAAGTTGTTATAAATCCTGAGATAGTTTGAAAGTGTGTAGGTCATAGAGGACTTACATCTGGAAATAGCATGTATCTATCTCCCTGTTGGAGTCTAGTGCCTAGAAATAACCCTTTGCATGTCAGCAGAAAATGATGGAGGCTCCGCAATACACTAAAGGCATAGCAAGTGCCAGCAGTTTAGTAACACAAAACAGATAAAGAACAAATGACCCAATCCATTTTCATTTGACAAAAGACATTCAAAAACTGTTATATGCTAAATTAAAAAAAAACTTAGGGAAGAGGGATTTTAATGGAATTAAGTAAAATTAACATTTATTTATGCATCAAATTGCCAATATTGCATGTGTTTACACACACACATGCAGACATAGTGATATATGTATATGTGGTCATCATCACCACACATGTAGTTTCCTGTAAGGATGCACTATTGCAAAAATCTAAATCCTCTAAATATCAGTTGTGGGAGCAATTTGTTTTGAATGAACTTAAATTTTTCAATAAGGTACTAAATAAATAACTGCCAAGATTATATCAATGATACATTTGTATACTCCCCATATATTTGGTTTCATTGTTAATATAACAAAATATAATAAAAGGATGAGAATTCAAATATTCTGATGAAAATAAGATACATTTATCTTTTTCTCTTTAATTTAATAAATATGTTTATGTTCTCTTTATTTCCACCACGTGTTGGTCCTATGCACTGAAAATTTCAGGAGTTTCCCTGAAAGAGATTTCACATGCCAGTCAACACAACTGGCTAAGCTGACACTAGCTAAACTTCAAAATATTTAACTTGCGAATGCATTTTAATATTACTTTAGAAGTTAAAACAATTCATAAACTCATTTTAGTATTAAAACAGTGAGTAAGACAAATGATGACTTTACGCAGGGTGAAATAAAGGCTTTTCATTGTAGTTGGAGGTTGGAAAACAATAAAGAAGAATCTTGTGGATCTTAGAATGGAACCTTTGAACTATTTCTTTTGGAAATAATTTCTGTTGGTAGCAGGCCCCATTATACTCTGGCAGAATATTAAGCTAGTTTGTAAAACTAATTATGTTTTACATAATATCAAGTTTTGTCTACATTAAATACTTATTAACTATTATATATGTATATCAAATGGTTAGTTAATGGAAGAAAGTACCTTAATATAGAAGGGGATCTAACTTTCTGTTCCTAAAAATCTGTAGAAGCAAGTGTAAGGAAATATATTTATTTCTTACCTTAGCAGATTTTGACTTGGTAAATGGGTAGATACTACAGGGGAGTAAATTTTAGATCATCAAGGGATCTCTGCAAAGAAGAGTATTGGATTGGGGTAACTTGTTATTTGTTCATAGTAAAGACAAGAAAGAAGACATGAGACATCCTATAAGGATTTATTAAAGAGCAAAAATTCCAGGAGTCATAATCTCTAGTCCATTTCCAGGCACATTTGACCCAAATTATACAAATTCTGTGACTGTTTTTGACAAATGCCTCTATTCCTAAGATTGGGGAGGATGATTCAAGACAGTTACCATAAGGTCAGTCTGGACTACATAAGAATATTCTGTCACTAAAAAGCCCCCAAATGGAATGGTTAAGAATAAATTTAATACTGGAAATATGTCAAATCTATAAAGAAATATTATGATCATTTGATCAAGTTATAAAACTTTGAGATTCTCTTGGACTATTTTAAAAATTAAATTGAAACGTTCTTTCTATTAATTAGTGATATAAGATATATTCATATGTGGGCTTTCTTTGTAGCATTTTTGTACTTTAAAAAATAACTATTAAATTAAATCACCAAAAGCCAGCTGCCATGTAATGTTTGATGGTTTCAAACACCTTGGTCGTTTGCCTATACAATAGTTAAAAGAAGTAAAACTATGTATCAGTATGTGAGGCTTTTCATGTATTTTTATTTCTTTATATTTTATTTATTCTTTGTGTCTTTCAAAACATGGCTTACAATCCCACCAGTCTGTCATCCTTGCAGAAAAAAAATAAAATTTATGCAAAAAAGGGGGGAGTGAGAATTGGAAATTCTTATCATGGTAGCTGCAGTGTGATATAGCAAGCCACAGAGTAAACCCTTTCATCCATACATTTTTTACATGGAGGCATTCATTGCAAAGAATCATTGTTCTGGTTCAAGTCCCCTGGTTTCTGCTATACCTTGTTGGGACTTCATTGGAACACTCCCTGGACAACTTTATTCTGCCCTGTGTTGTGAAGATCCTGTAGCCCTGCGTCCCACTCCCACCCTCATCCCCTGCTCCAGCAAATCACCCAGATGGGTTGGAATTTGGGGCAGGCCAATACATACATAACCCTGGTCCTGGGCATGGGTAGTTGCAGGGTTGGTCAGCCTCCCAGCTCTTCCCTGTTTTCACCAGCAGGGTGAACCCTCCCTCATTATCCTGGTTAGTTTTAAGAAAAAATTAAATGAAACATTAGTTTGACTTATTTAGGATTAAATTATTGACTTAAACATTTGAAGGGTTTTTTAAAACTAATATAGATATACATTTACTTAATGATAATGCAATCTTTAAGTGCTTAAGTTTATGTGACTCAATAATTTCTATAAAATATAAAATACATATTCTATATTAGATAAAATACAAACTCTAATATAGCCCCGAATTATTGATTATTATATAAATACAATAATGTTATATTGTTTATATAGTAACACTATATAATAACCTATAATAAATAGTCTTAGGAAATGTTAGTACTGTGAAAAATGCGTGAGAACCAGTTAAATGAGGAAATACTTTTTCGGCTCTTGACATCAGAGTTTTTAACCCATTGTGGCATCAAGGGGATGACACAAGATGGGGACTCCTTCACTCAGAGCCAAAAATCACAAAGAGATTGGATTTCAACTTTGCAACACTTATATCATCCATATTTTCAGTCTATTTGTTTTAGATATTTGCACTCATGGTAGGTCTTCCTCCTTAATTAATCCTCACATATACATACAGAGATGTGCTTTACTGGAACAGATTGACATGTGTCAGAGACAATTCCTAGACTAGATGCATTTACTTATTTGATTGTCATAATCCTCTGTGGAAAACACTGTTACTGTTTATCAGTTGTTTGACTGATGGAATATCCAGTAATGCTATGTAACGATATTTATAATGTCATTAGTGAGTGTTATAATATTATATTTATATTGTGATTTCTCACATACGTATTTTTCAAAATAATATATCAAAATAGTAATGGAAAATGTTAGTTCTTCCAGAAGATTTCCATTTTGAAAAAATAAATATCCTTATGTGATGTTTACTTTGGTCAATTAACAACTCAACTGGTTGTATTTCAATGTAGCCTCTACATCATAACAGTTTCAAACACTGCCCTGTAAAATTCCATCTCAGAATAGGAATAATAAGATTATTATCTGCAATTTGATTTACAGAGGCAAGAACTCATTTCATTAATGATAAAGACAATTACAAAAAAGACAACATGAGTTTGAATGCTTGACCAATAAGGAGTGGCCAAATTTGAAGGTGTGGTCTTATTGGAGTATGTGTGTCCTTGTTGGAAGTATGTCACTATTGGGATGGATGGATGCTCTCTGAAACTGTAAGGCAACCCCAACTAAATGTTTTGTTTTATAAGATTTGCAATGGCCATAGTATCTTTTCATAAAATTGAAATTATAAATTAGACAGTGACTAAATATATAGCCTGGTGTCATGTTATCTGTTCATTGTAGTCTTCATTTCTGTGAGACTGATCTCTCCACTGGCAACATGTACTCATCTTAGGTTTAAGGAATTCATCCAAATTACTTAGAAGACTAACCTACTATACAGTTGATACTAAAGAGATACATTAACCATATCGTATCTGACTTATTCTCATATATAAGATGGAAAAAAGTCACATATTAGCCAGTGAATTATGATATGCAGTGCTTAATCCCTTCTTCTTCAAAAGGTGAAAATAAAATTAAAGCATATAAGGATTATTCTTTCAGTTTTCAACATGGATTTCCACTGAGAAATAGCAAGATAATTCCCAGGTAGTAATAGACCTTGGAGTTGAAATAGTGATGAAATAAGTTAAGTGAAGATAGTCTTGTAGAGATTTACACAGCAGAGACATTAGAGATAGATGACTTAAATGCACCAAGAAGCAGATGGATCTGTGCATGAGAGAGACTACACAGCCTCACGGAATTGTAATAGACAAACAGAAAGACCCGAGGGATGCTCAGATTTGGGAGAGCTAAAGGCTCCTCACACTCTTGGGTTCTCCTTTACTACTTCTCATATAATTGCCCTGTACTCTCTGGAGTAAAACTTTCTTTTCTGTGCAATCAAAGGAACTTTAACTGAGAATGCAATAAAGACAATAAGCCCTGGGCACCACTATCTTGTATTGTCTTGCTTCTATAATACTCAGATCTAGTATAGTACCTGCTGCCTTGTAATGCTTGACAGTATCATCTCTCCCAATGGATAATTTTAAACACTACCAAAGCAGGTGGGATCTATTCTCACTAGTATTTTTATTTTATTATCAGTGCCTAGAGTCAAAAACAAAACAAAAAAAAATGTTTCAGGGATTAAGAAAAAAGGATTCCTGTAAAAAGGGAGATTTCATTTTGGTTTACTACATAAACCTGCCAACCAAACAAGAAACCAAGTTTGCTATCATAAATATTGTTTGAATCATAATCTTGTTATGGTTATGCAGAGTGATCACTGTGAGTTTAAGAACCATGTGGTACACATAGTGAACCCCTTTCGTACAAAAGCCAAAACAAAAACAAAAACAAAAATGAGAAAACAGAGTTGAGGATGTTTAAAAAGCATAAAGTGACAAAGAAACACGCTCACATTTAAAAAAAGGCTTAGTTTGTTATTCTGTCTGTTGGCACTGGTATTCCAGATTTAAATCAAATGATTTATTTTTTTAATAAGAGAAATTGGAGCATTAACTGTATGTAAGCAATTTCTTTCCCAACACCTCTACTACTTCTGTAGTTCCAAAGGTTTAAGTTCACTCTCATTATGAAGTAGCCTAATAAAATATATGTAACAGAATCGTCAAAGGGATAACAGCTATCTGAGAACTCCACTTCTCTTGTAAAAGAAGAAAGTACCTAACTCTGCAGCTAATTTGAGAGTAAAAACGGTTAGGAACTGTACTAGTTGTTGACACAAAAATTCCTGACAAAAGCAATTTAATAAAAGAATGCGTATTTGTCTTAGAGTTTTAATAGATATCCCATCATCATAGAGGAAGACAAGAGCTTGAAGCATCTGTTCATGGGGCAGAGACATGAATGCTATTAATCAGTCAACAGTTCCTTTTTATACAGTCTGGGGCATCCATGAGCGTATTGAAAATGTGTTTTTCTACCTCAAACAATCAAATCTAAAAATCCCTCAGTAACATCACCAGAGACTTGCTACCATGGTGACTATAAATCCCATCAAGTTGACATGATTACCATCACTGGATCCATATGTATTGACTAATTCCGGATTCAGGACATCCACATCAAAAGTCCCTTCTTTGGTTGCCATGGAAGATATAACAGCAGTATCTTATGGTCTAAAAATACCCTGGGATTCATGGCTTGAAGTTGTCATTACTCAGTAGAATTTACATCACCTTTTACAAAGTTTCTGAGTTGATTTTTTTACTGAGGCACATAACATCTGCATTACTTGCTTTTGACATTCTAAGAAGGTCTCCATAAATATGTATTTTCTTTTGAATTTATGACACAACCACACTGAGTGCATCCTTGACATCATGTCACTTCCTTAGTCACACATTGGCATTATAATGTTATTTACTACAAAGTCGCATTGACAGCATCTTGGGAACACTGTGACAGCATTTTAGTTGCCATAAAAGTGAATATTGAAAGCATTTTTGGACAAAAATAATTTGAATGGGAAAGAAACCTACCAAATAGAACCTATCTGTAATTATCAGAGGTTTTCTACTGAATTTAATGAGTAGAATATTATACAGAAATTTGTTCTAGTTCAATGGTAGAAAAACACTAAATTCTGATCTTTGAAAAATGCACAGAAAGAGTTTTGGATGAAACAGGTTAGTAAATATACTATAGAACATGTTTTAATTGAAAAGCATTTGTATTGTTTATCTTTAGAAAGTTCATCAAATTGTATGTTCAATGTACAATCAACATTCAAATAGACCTTTTGAAAGTGTACATGCAAAACACATTTTAGCATAAATATCATAGACTAACTCAGAAATAATCACTGTTTTAAACCAGAAATTTAGTTAAGCAGAATGATTATTAGGATTGATAATCAGTATTATGTCTTCTAACTTGTTGTGATTTCCCTTACATAATTAGAAAAGTGATTGTAGCATATAATGACAGGTGAATAAAAGAAAAATATGAACAAATCTTATATGATTGTTCAGCATCAATTTAATGCCAAATGTAGTTTATCGGGTATTTCATGTGAATGATTTCATTTAACCATGAGAGAATCCTATGGATTATGCATAATAAATTCATATTGTCTACTTATAAAATTAGACTCCCAAAAGCTATCTATTTTTCTGAAGGCACAGAACTATAAATAATGAATTTAAGGATGAATATGTGTAGCTCTAATGAGTATGTTAAAATACTTTCTGAAAGGTGAGGCAATGGGGAGACAGCTCAGCAATTAAGAAAGCTATATCACGAGGAAAAAGGATCTGACCCCAGTACCCACACTGAGCATCTAACAAATGCCTATAACTCTGACTACAGGGATCAGAGCCTCTCTTAAGGCTTTCACAATCACTTCATGTACACATGAATAGACACATAGATAGACATGCATACACATAAATAATAACAATAAAGGTAATCTTATTTTTAAGAACCAAAAGGGTTGTAAGAGAGGCAGAAGTATGTACATGGAAACTGAGTAGTTTTCCATAAAATAACTTCTTCCAAGTCATGAAGTATAATCTGTAAAGAGAGGCTTTTTCCTTGAGAGAAGCCTTCCCGCCAGCCTGGTTCTAGAGCCACATCAGTTCCAAATAAACACACAGGAGGCTATATTAATTATGAAGCTGTTGGCCTTGCTTGTTTCTTACTGGCTAGCTCTGACTTAAGTAGTTACCCCATTACTTTGATATAAGTATTTCTCTTACCGGAGAATTGTTCCGGGCTTCCTACCCCATGGCATTACATCTTGACTCTCTGTGTTCCTCCTTCCCAGAGTTCTCCTGGACCCCCTAGTCCCACCTATCTTGATTCCCTATAGGTCAGCAGTGCTTTATTGACAAATGCATAGGACTTCCCCTCAACATCTCCTCTTTTCTGTTTAAACAAAAAGAAAGGTCTTAACTTTAACATAGGCAAATTATATATAAAAGAACAGTTATCAAGTAAGAACATAGTTGCAATATTTTGTTTACCAACATTTAGCAAGATTTAAAGAAAATATCTATCTCATTCTTGGGAGTCCAAAGTCCTATATGTAGCTTATCTTTTATCATAACTAAGGAAAACTATAATTATAACTATCTGTCTTCAACTCCATCAAAGACCACAGAAGGATAATATGTAAACACTAGGATTGACAGAGATATCGTACTGCCTGGACAGTCACCCGAAGTTCTTCTGTAACATTGGGGCATCCATCTTCAGCCCAGAGGGCACAATGTGTCTGGAACACTTCTCAGCAAAGCAGGAAATTTTAAACTGTTCATCTGCATTGGCAGTCTCTCAGTGATTTTTCTGTGTCCTGCAGAAAGTCTGGTAGACCTTTCCATGAAGCAGGAACCCTGTAAGACTGAGTTCAGCAGTCACTTTTCTGTGGGTCCTGCATGTCCAGATTATACAACAACAATCAAGCTGTACAGGCAAGATTGGTTTCTTGCCCAAATGGCTAATCTTGCCATGTTGAAAGCAAACTACATAACAAGTTTCTTCGATCCCCATCTTCCTCTCAGACGCAATTGGTGCTGCCAGGAGCAGACATTTCTCATTGTCAAGAAAAACCCTAAACCATTTTAAATGCCATTTTCTGAAGGTCTTTGAGAGGTTTGAAGACTCTTTACCTATCTCAAATATATTTCTGTAAATCTAAAAATATCTAACTTACCTAAGTATAAATTCTATTATAAGTAATTATCTATAGTCTGTATTCAATTATGCATTACATTTTAAAAGATCAGTATAAGCACAATACTTAATCAAGAGGAGAAATATGCACATCACAAAATTGACCTTGAATTTATATCAATAAATGAAAAACAATACCCATAACATAATTCCCCTTTTTACCGTTAACAAGAGATCGGCTGTGATCATTAGCCAATTATAAACAACCCATTTAAATGAAAACAAAGATTTATAAATAGATGGGTATTAGGACGTCGCTCATTCCAAACTGCTTCATGCTGGAAGGGGGCGCTGTACATACCATGGGGATCATGACAAAACTCAGAAATTTGTATAAGTCCTTATTTTCGTGGTTTGTAAAGCTGCATCATCTTAGCCGTTTCAGTTTTTGAAACACCTGGTCAACTGCTTCCGGGGGTCTTGGTTCGTCAAACCACAGAAGCCTGGAAGGAATCCTCAGCTTTTCATTTTCTGTAGAAACATAAGCAAAATCTCCTTTTCCAAGTAATACATCCTTATACTTGAATTTTGAAGTTATTCCATTTTCAAAACATATAAGTTGAATTAATTTTGTAGCATTTATAGTCAAGTGTACTTTAGTAGTTGCTCCTTCCTTGGCAATTAAAAAACTGAAAAACATTATAGCGTACAGTATCCAGACTCTCTAGTATTTTTCATCTTTACGTGGCTTATTTATTTATCTATTATTACTTTATTTCTTTTACTTTTATTTATTTTTCTCTGAGACAGGGTTTCTCTTTGGAAATCTGCCTGCCTCTGCTTCTGGAGTAAATCCTACCGGCATGCGCCACCACTTTGCCGTTTCATTTTCTCTCTCAATCTCACGTATATTTTTAAACACACTGTAAACCTTTAGAGGTTTTGTTCATCCAAGTCTGAATTTACTGTAAATCTTTATGTTTTTCTGGCCACGTGTCTTATCTGTTAAAACCGTGGCTGTTTAAACTGCCATTTCCAAGATGGCGGGCGTGTGATTCCAGCTTACTGTCTCAGTCTGACATCCAGCAAAAGCTGCCACTTCCAGCTGTATGTACACACCTTTTAATCATTAGCAGAGTCTCTTAAAGCAATCTTGTTGGGTTTCTTTTATGCCGAGTCAGGAAGACTCCCGTAAGTGAGCCACGTGAATATCAGCTTGTCACCAGCAGAACAGAGCCCACCTGAGAAAATGCTGCTACGAAAAATCTGTGTTTCTCTCCATTCTTCTGTTTCTAAAATTCCTTTAAAGCTTTTGTTATTTTATGTGGAAATTCAATCCCACTTCTGACACCAGTTTGTAAAGGGAGGCTTTTTCCTTGAGAGAAGCCTTCCCGCCAGCCTTGTTCCAGAGCTGCATCAGTCCCAAATAAACACACAGGAGGCTATATTCATTATGAAGCTGTTGGCCTTGCTTGTTTCTTACTGGCTAGCTCTGACTTACCTCATAATTGTTAATCTAAGTATTTCTCTTACCGGAGAATAATTCCGGGCTTCCTACCCCATGGTGGTTACATCTTGACTCTCCTGTGTTTCTCCTTGCCAGAGTCCTCCTGAATCCTAGTCCCACCTATCTAGATTCCTATTGACTCAACGGTGCTGTATTGCCAAATGCACAGGACTTCCCCCAGCAATAATCCATTTTCTGTTTTGATAGGAATGCCGGTGACAGTGTCTTTAAGGGATCACCATATTACATATTAAGGGATTCTCTTTGAATGAGAATAAAATAAGTTATCATTATAACTAGGACCCTCTGGGGACCACACAAATGGTTTCTCAAATGAATTCATTGGAAACAGTCAGTTTCAAGTTACATAGTATGGAGTGTGAATGTGGTGTGTGGTGTGTATATGTGTCTGTGCGTGTGTATGTGTGTGTGCATTTCTGTTTGCATGTGGCATGTATGTGTGGAGTGTGTGTATATCTGTGTGTGAATTTGTGTGTTTGTGTGTGTGTATCTGTGTGTTTTGAATAACATTCAGAATGAAGAAAAGGAGATGGACCAGCTACTGTTTTAATTCAGACAACATATGTCCCTGTGTCTTCATTATCTCTATTCTTTGTAGGTCCTCAGTACATTAAGATAATAACCCAGAGTCAAATTCTTTTGAAAAGTCTGGCCCACAATCAGATCAATTCAGTTTGTGTTTACATGTACCTGGAATACTAAATAGATTGAATCTTTCTTAGCCAAGTTTCATTCTTTAACACACTCCAAACTACTTCAGCCTCACAGAAATGTGTTCGCATATCTTATGTTATGATTATAAACTTTGTCATTTTTGTTATTGTTTGTACCTATTTCAAAAGCCCTTTCACTCTTCCTCTTTCCTGTGCTCAACCAGCTGAGGCCTGGGGAATACCACTGTGGTTCCCATCACTGTGGGAGCCAGTGCACCCATAGACTGCCAGCATCTTAATCTCTTTTTCTACCCATGCAGCTGGGACTAGGTAAACCTAGGCCTGTTCCTGGGCCTCATACCTGTGCTTGGGGACTGCCAGTGCATGCAAGCATCATAGTCCCTTTCTCTGTCCACAAAACTAGGTTACCCTAGACCTGGTTCCAGGCCACATTCAGGTGCCCTGCACACAATAAGCATAGGACTGGGGACTGCAGTGTATATGAGAAGACAGGACCTGCTTGCACTCACCAGAAGGGAATCCTGGCCCTGTACTCAACAGGAGGAAGAGATTTTATCTGCACCCACTGGAAAAAGGGTTGGGAAGGAGACAATGTAAAAACACACTCAGCAACAGATAAACCAATATGACACTGCCAGAGGCTAGAGACTCTACACCAGCAAGACTGAAACACCTCAATGTAGATGAAGCAGAAGAGAATTACCTTAAAATCAACTTCATAAAAATTATAAAGGCCCTAAAAGAGGAAATGAGTTGATCCCTTAAAGAGATGGAAGAAAAAACAAACTGAAAATGCAAGCAATGGAGGAAAAGATAAAGCAAAATTGCAAGAAACAATTCGAGCAGTACAAGGGTTAAAAGTTGAAATAGAGACAATAAAAAACATAGGTTGAGGGAAAGCTGGATATAGAAAAGCTGGGAAAACAATCATTACTACAGATGCAAGTATAACCAATAGAATACAAGAGAAAGATGAGAGAATCTCAAGCATTGAAGATACACTAGGAGAAATAGATTCATCTAACAAAGAAAATCTTCTTTTTCATTTTTTATTACATTTTTAGAAAGGAGCTTGCTTCACATGTCAATGGAGAATAGTCAAATTAGAGAACTGACAGCACAAATGAAACTTCTGGAACATAAAGAAACAAACTCATACTGGAGGAATCGATGCCAAGAAATGATCAAATTGAGGGCTGAAATTAATAAAGTATAAACTAGGAAAACAATACAAACAATCAATGTAAGGAAGTATTGGTTCTTTGAAAAAATCAACAAGATAGACAAACCATTATCCAAACTTACCAAACACCAGAGTGTGAATATACAAAATAACAAAATCAGAAATGAAAAGGGGAGACAAAACAATGGACACTGAGGAAATCCAGAGAATGATCAGTTTATACTTTGAAAACCTGTACTACACAAAAATCTGAAAATTTTAATAAATGGAAAATTTCCTGCATACATATCACTTACCAAAATTATATCAAGAACTATTTAAATACATCTATAACCCCTAATGAAATGGAATTAGTCATGAAACGTCTCCCAACCAAAAAATGCCTAGGGCCAAAAAGTATCAATGAAGAATTCTACCAGAAATTCAAAGAACAGCTAATACCAATTATCCCCAAACTAATAGAAGAAGAAGGGTCATTGCCAAACTGTTTTTACAATGCTTCAATAATCATGATAACCAAAGCTACACGAAGACAAAACTAAGAAAGAGAAATTCAGGTCAATATCCCTCATGAACATTGATGCAAAAATACTCAATAATATACTGGTAAATCGAATACAAAAGCACATCAGAAAAATCATACACTGTGATCAAGTAGGCTTTATCCCATCAATGTAATCCATAATATAAACAATTTGAGAAACAAAAATTACATGATTACTAGATGCTGAAAAAGCCTTTGAAAAAATCTAACATCCCGCCGGCCGGTGGTGGCACACGACTTTAATCCCAGCACTTGGGAGGCAGAGGCAGGCGGATCTCTGTGAGTTCAAGGATGGGCTGGACCGACAGCCTCCAAAACAATACAGAGAAAACCTGTCTTGTAAAAACCAAAAAAAAAATCAAACATCCCTGCTTGATAAATATCTTGGAGAGATCAGGGATAATAGGAACATACCTAAACATAATAAAAGCTATATACATCAAACCAACAGCAAACTTATTGCAATTCTTCTAAAATCAGGACAAGACAAAGCTGTCCTATCTCTCCACACATCTTCAATATTGTACTTGAAGTTCTAGCTAGAGCAGTAAGACAGCAAAAGGAAATCACAAGTATACAAATTGGAAGAGGGCAAACTTTCACTATTTGCAGATGATAGGATAATTTGCATAAGTGACCTGAAAAATTCTACCGGATAACTCCTACAGCTGATAAATACCTTCAACAAAGTAGCAGGATACAAGTCAACTCACAACAATCGGTAGCTCTACTATATACAGATGATAAAAGTCATTAAAGAAAGAAATAATATACTAGAAAATGGAAATATCTCCCATGTTCTTGGACAGGTAGGATCAACAATGACAATCTTGTCAAAAGCGATTTACAGATTCAATGCAATACTGATGAAAATCCCAGCCCAATTCTTCACAGACCTTGAAAGAACAATTCTCAACTTTATATGAAAAAATAAAGATCCAGGATAGCGAAGACGACCCTGTTCAAAAAAGCAACATCTGGAAACATCACCATCCCTGTCTTCAAGCTTTATTATAGAGCCATAGTCCAGAAAAAAGCTTGTTTTTGGCACAAAAATAGACAGGTATATCAGTGGAATCAAAGTTATCACCATGATATTAGCCCACCTACCTACAAATACCTGAATTTTGACAAAGAAGCTAAAATTATACAATGGAAAAAAGAAAGAATCTTCAACAAAGGGTGCTGGCATAACTGGATGCTGGCATGTAGAAGACTGCTGATAGATCCATGTCTATTGCCATGTTCAACCCTTAAGTCAAAATGGATCAAAGACCTCAACATAAATCCAGCCACACTGAACCTCTTAGAAGAGAAAGTGGTAGGTACCCTTGAACAAATTGGTACAGGAGACTGCTTACTGCCCATAACAGCAGTAGCACAGACACTGAGATCAACAATTAATAAATGTGACTTCCTGAAACTTAGAAGCTTCTGTAAAGCAAAGGACATTGTCAATGAGACAAAATCACAGCCCAAAGAATGGGAAAATATATTAACCAACCCCACATCTGACAACGGGCTGATCTCTAAAATTTACAAAGAACTCAAGAAGCAAGTCTCCAAAACACCAAAGTATCCAATTAAAATGTGAGGTACAGAACTAAATAGAGAATTCTCAATAGATGAGTCTAAAATGGCTGAGAGACACTTATGAAATTTCTCAACATCCTTAGTCATTAGAGAAATACAAATCAAAACAACTCTGAGGTACCATCCTACTCCTGTCAGAACGGCTGAAATCAAAAACACCAGTGACAGTCTATGCTGGAGAGGATGTGGAGAAAGGGGAACACTCCTCCACTACAGGTAGGAGTGTCATTTCATACAACCACTTTACAAGTCAGTACAGAGATTCTTCAGGAAATTGGAAACAGTCTACCACAAAACCAGAAATTCCACTCTTTGGTATATACCCAAAAGATGTACATTCTTACAACAAGGATTTATGTTCCATTATGCTCATAACAGCATTATTTATAATAGCCAGAACACGGAAGCAACCTAGTTGTCTCTCAACTAAAGAGTGAATTGCCTCTTAACCGAAGAGCAGATAGAGAAAATGTGGTACATTTACACAATGGAGTACTACTCAGCAGAAAAAAATACAATGGAATCTTGAAATTGTCAGGCAAGTGGGTAGCACTAGAAAAAAATAATATCCTGGGCAAAGTAATCCAGTCACAAAAAGACAAACATGGTATGAACTCACTCATATATGGATTTTAGACATAGATCAGAGGAGTGCCAGCCTACAATCCCACTTCCAGTAATTCTGAGAAACAGGCAGGACCCTAAAAGAGATATGCATGGTACCCCAAATTAGGGGAACAGGACAGAATCTTCTGAGGGTATTGAGAGCATGTAGGGAGGGGAGAGGAAGCTCTAAAGAGAAGAGGGGGAGAACAGGAGGAGAGAATAGGACATGGAGGAGTAGGTAGTTTGAGTTGGTGGAAGAACAGAGAAGAACAGAATGAGAGATACCACTATAGAGGGAGTCATTATAGGTTTGAGGAGAGATCTCCCACTAGTGTGATTTCCAGACATCTACAAGGATGACACCAACTCCCTAACTAAGCAATAGTTGAAAGGCTACTTTAAATGCCCCTCCACAATAATGAGATTGAGGACTACCATATATGCCATCCTAGAACCTTCATCCAGTGGCTGACAAAGCAGAGGCAGACACCCACAGCTAAACAGTTACTGATCTCCTGAAACCCAGTTACAGACACAGAGGAGTGATGAGCAAAAGAGTTTAAACCAGGGTGGAGAAACCTACAAAAGAGTTGACCTGAACAAGGTGTAGCAGATGGTCCCCAGATTGGTGTCTGAGAGGCCATCATGGGACTTATTCAAATCCCCTAATTTTGGGTGTCAGTGAGGAGGCCTTGGCAATCTATGGGGCCTTGTGTTGTATATCAGTATTTATCTCCACATAGCAATGGACTTTGGGATCCCATTCCCCATGGAAGGATGATCTCTCATCCTGGTCACATGGGGGAGGTCATAGGCCCTGCCCCAGATGAAATAATAGACTCTAGAGATCTCCCAAGGAGGTCCTCACCCTCCATAGGGAGAAAAGTGGGGATTGCTTGGGTGGTTGTGAATCTTGGAGGGGGCTAGGGAAGGAAGGTAGGGATAGGGAGCTGGGATTGACATGTGAAATAATATTGTTTCCAATTTAAATTAAAAAAACCAAAAACTTCCTTTCATCAATTTAGAAAATAAATTATACATTAACAATCTGTACTCAGTTGGCTGCATTGAATACAAAACTAATAATATTTGCTAATACAATTATGAATTTGCCTTGTCAATAATTAGTTTTACAGATTTCCAAGTAGTATTCAAATTAGCACTACAAGTGGAGGCACTATAGTCTTTACATACAAATTAAATTAATTCAAAATATAAAACAGCACATGATCTCCTCAGACCTTGCTATGGTACATTTTGTTTTGTTTTTATAGACGCTCATGTATGTGGACAGTGCATTGTGCAAAGAACTGTAAGGTTGGTAATGTCCATCACAGAGTCTCCTATCACTATGTGATCTCAGAAGGCAAAAAAAAAATGCTTAATTATTATCTGCCTATTAGATAAAAGCAATTCATATTAAGAACATATGAATTTCTATATTCCACTATTCTACAAATATGAATTTCTTCACTGAATGTATATATATATATCTCCCCTAAAAATTATCCATTAGCAAGTAGTCTACATATAGGTAAAATTACTTAGACTAAGTAGGATGTATATGTGTGTATATATATATATATATATGTGTGTATATGTGTGTGTCTATATGCTTATATATGTATAATATGTAAATTTACATACTCATTATATATAAGTAATAACAAAATAAAAGAGGTTATGAAATTGAATTTGAGAGGAAGGTGGTATATTGAGTGAAGAAAGGAGCAAAATGACACAATTATATCACGACAAAAAGAGTAGTTTAAAACATCAATTAGGATTTATTTACCAAAACTTTCATTTCAAAATTATGCATGATGAGAGGTTTAATTTTCTAAATGTTGTTGTTGGTTTCTTGTAAATGAAATCAGAATATTTTTCATTTTCAAAGCTCTTTACGTGGAAACTTTCCATGCAGTTAAAAAGCTGTATAAGACTAAAGAAAATCCTTGAGATATTCACTTCCTTTGAGATCAGGCCTCCATGGGGGCTTCTTGTTCTTTTTCTTTCCTTTTGATTGGTGGATGGTTTATTTTATTTTTTTGGTTGTTTTGTGTTTACATTTACCTGTTTGTTTTCTAAAGTGAGAGAGAATGTGTGTAGTTGTTTGTGTGGAGGGAATATGAGAGGAGATGAGGGGAACCTGTGATCAGAATATTTTCTCTGAAAAGATATTTAAACAAAAGAAAGAAGAATAGCACTGGGTCAGGAGATCAGAAACGTTCTTGGATGCTCTTCCCAGCAAAGCACTCACTGTACAAGTAAAGATGCATACAGGCTTCCCGGACATGACACATTAACAATATATTTTGAAGTTCTTAAATATTCCAGAAATATTTTCTCCATAAAAAGTCTCTAGTGATAGTATTGGAAAGTAAGGATCAACATCAGAAGTGTGGCTTAGAAGAAATATGAAGAAAAGTTTCATTTAATACTATGAAGAAAATAGGTTATATTCAAAATTCTAATAGGAATGGGTGTGTCAAGAAGGGAAAATTAAAAAAGAAAACATCATTTTTCCAAAATTTCTTTTAGTTTTGAGATTTTAATATATTACATCATTTCTTCCTTCCTTTTCTCCCTCCAAACACTCAAGATATACCCTGCCTTGTCTTTCTCAAGTTCATTGCTTCTTTTTTCATTAACTGTTCTTACAGGCATATATGCGTATCCATATATAGTCCTAATATTATTTTCAGGTTTTAATTAAGAATATTTTTTAATTTAGTCTGCATAAACAAAGATAAAATAGTTGATCCAATTATACTGAATAATTGTGGATCTTTGCTTTATTGAAATAATTGCATAAAAGAAAAAACATCCAATAGAAGTTCCTATTTTTAAATTTGTAACATGGAGAAATTATGTCTTGTAGTTAAAAGAGAAAAGAAAATCACAGAATAAAATCAAGAATACCCATGACTCCTAAGTTCTACTTATATGAAACTCTAAAACAACTCAAGCCAGATATTATTGTATGCAGAATTGAAGTGAGTTTCACATACCATTAGCTTCAAGAATAATTGATAATATGAATATTATAGACATCAGAGAATAATTGTCAAGTATAGGCGCTATCTCACTGTTGAAGGTGGAAATGCATATAAACATGGTTAATCTCAACCCCTCCACAGCTCACAAAAACCAATATATTCACATTTTTTGTTTCATTTCCATTTATGTATTCTGTTCCTTACTTTTTCCTTTCCTTTCTTACTTTGATAATAAGTACTTTCCATACTGAAGGAAATATTGTTCATATTAAATATTTCAAAAAGCCAGTAAAATATTATAGAATGCTTAAGGAACCCTTGAAGTAAAAACCTTTAGAAGAATCATTACAACTCTTCCATGCATAGCTATATAATAATAAGATAGAATTCATTTGCCTCTCTGACAATTCATTTGTGGAACAATTTTAGCAGGTCATGGATCTCACAGAAAGTCAACTTTAAAGATCATAATATAAAAATCCTCATTCAAGTTCAGTAGTACACACACAAAAATTATAATAAAACCATCAAGAGAAGGGCTAAGTATTTCATTCACTCCTGTCATTTAATTCACTTTATTGTGATAATATTCCCTTTATTCCTTCATGCTTCCATGTGCTCTGTGTTTAATTAAAAATATATTCCATCCTTTAAAATTATAGTACATACCTAGGTGTGGTGGCACACGCCTTTTATCTCAGCACTTAAGAGGCAGAGGCAGGTGGATCACTGTGACTTCCAGGACACCCTGGTCTACAGAGTGAGTTTCAAGACAGCCAGGGCTACACAGAGAAACCATCCTCAAGCGACAACAGCAAAATTGTTAAATTATAGTATAATGAAAATTCCCAAAGGGAGTGCTCTATATAACTTCATGTCTTCCTTTAAACTCACTGTAAATCGTGAGGAGAAGAATCAGAATATCATGAGTAGAGATAGTGAAAAGCTACAGCCAGGGTAACAAGATGATAAATGTAAATTTTCTGATGAGTATCACTTCTAATAGCTTTAGAGTACTAAAGTTTTAAAGCATTAGAAATTTAGTAAGGAAGAATGGCAAGCCCTTTCAAATTGATAACTCAGTATATTATAAAAAATGAAATTCTATATTATGTCTCATAAACTTGTGTATTCTAATATTAAATGTTGAATGTGTGCTCTAAAGAAAATGAAGGAAAAATAATAAACAGTGTAAAAATAGCAGTTTTTCACAGAAAATGCATAAAAGCTTGACATTATTAATGATATCCAAGAATATATCAATCTTCTAGAGTCAGTGATAATGGAATTTTATAGTAAATCTTCATCCATATGCAGTATACTTAATTCAACTATTAAATTTAAAGCCTGGATTTATGCCCACAGAACTGATAATTCTCATTGCTATTCAGCATCACTTTCCTGTTAGCTTCAAAAGCACAATGATATTAAAGAAACGATGCAAAAGTCATATTTAAAAAATTGATTTTCTGTTGATCAATATTGACTTTGCAATGTAAAAATTACATTAGATCTTAGAATCTTGAATATAAAATTCAGAAGATAAACTATTTGCTTTTCCTCTGCAAATGAATTAAATACAATAAAATGATCATAATCTTAAGATTGGTTAACCAAAACATCACTTTCTTACCCAGGGATATAAATGAAGATATAAATCCATAAGTATTAATCAGAATTTATGCTGTCCAACAAACACTGCTCAATCCTGATACTGTATATACAGAAACAATTAAAAAGAATAATTAGGTTGTACTCATAAATCTGTGCATAAATATATATATATATTATATATGAATATATACGTATATATATGTGTGTGTGTGTGTGTGTGTGTGTGCTTGTACATGACAATAATCAAAAAGTAGAGGCTATCAAGTTGAGAGTAAGTAGGGGTATGAGAAAAGTTGGAGGGAAAAAAGGAGAAAGGGATATAATTGTATTTCAATTGATAACCTGCCTTTTAAAATAATTTATGCTGGAAGTTAATAGAATCTTCTCTTGTCTCAATCCATTCAATGAAATTATCAATATTCTGCTAATATATGCTAAGGTAAAAAATATAGTAATCTTTCAATGTGTTAGTAACAGCTTGATGTTATATTTTAAGATACCAGATGAGGTAAAAAAAAAACTCACATTTTTGTTCAAATATAAGTAAACATTCTGGAAAAATATGAACCCCAGGGTAATGGTACATTGTTTCTGTGTTTGCAGTATAAATATGGAAACAGGAATTTGAATCCCAAGAACCCATGTTATGGTAGTTTGAGTCAATGCTACTTATCTGAATCACTGTAAAACTCCATCAGGCAGCTGATTTCACAGAAATTCCCCAGTCAATTTTTATTGAATTATTTGAGTATTTATTTTCCCTCCTCTTCATTGTAACTAGTTAAGTTGTATACTTAATAATCTCCATTCACCAAAGTAAAAAACCAGAGGTATGTGTATTGTGGTTCAATCTCTAAATCAGAACAAAAAATGACATCAAATTGAAATATATAAATAAATTAACAGAAAGAAGGATTGAAATTTTAAACCTGCTTAGACATTTAAACATGTACAGTTTCTTAATACTTTAATATGATTAAACACATTTACCTCATTTACATAACAATATTTTAACTGAAAATATTTACTTGCTTGCTATTTTCACATTCCTAAAAATTAAGCCATTTTTATCACTTGTCTTCAAAGCTTCTTTATAATGGTAAACTTAAAGACATGTGGCCTGAACAAAAAAACACCAAAAAAGTTATTGAGCTAAAACGTTTCTTTCATGTCTGAGAAGTTAGCTATTTGTATACAATCATTTTTGGTCTCTAATTGTAATAATCATTTACAATTCAGAGAGTAAATAATGGGAAAGCAAAATATGATTTGAACAAACATTAGTCTTTTACAAATTAAGTATCCTTTTCCTGTGCTGTTTCTGCAGATAATTCAGGAACACAAACAAGTAACAACCATCAAATTCCCATAATGAACACCAAAATCACCAAGAAGAAAGTACCTGAAGAACATTTGGCCATATCAGAAAAGTATATATTTTGCTTAAACTTCTTGGAAAGACTGTGGAATTTCATGAATGGAACCAAATTTAAAAGTCTTAAAGCCACCAAGTTTTGTTGAGGAGCAAAGTATCATCAATCTAAGTGCTAAATATAAGGTTGACCTACATTAACAGTAGCAATGCTTGAATTGTGTACCATTTAGTCTACAAAATACAGAGGAACTCCACAGGAAGAGGAATAATAATGCTTTGAAGGATAGCTTGAGTAGTAAGAAGGAAACAACATAAGCATAACTCATATTGGTTACCATCCAGTTAGTATAAGAGACTTTTCTTGGGTGGCTTAAAACATACTGGAACATAAAATCATAGTGAACTGGTTCTTTATCGGTTGATCGCTGTTATCTAACTGCTTTTGTTTGTTTGTTTTGAATTGGGCAATTAAGGCATTTCCCAAAAAATGTATTCACCTATATGATAATTGAGTTATTCAGTTAGGATCTATCACAATAACTCATTCTAATCCAATGCTATAGCATACATTTTATTTAATAATTTAGCATAGTGATAAGTATGAATCAGAAACAAATAAAACTTTTTCCTGCTGTAATACACATGAAATAAAAGAGGGAATTGAATTTGGACCAGTAAATAATTGTAAAAGGATATTGAGCAAATACTGAAATAGAGCAAGGGAAAAGGAGCATAGCAGGATGAAAGCACTGACATTGGGGGAAAGGTACAAGACATGGAGGAAGGAAACTTTCAGCACATTATTAAAACAGATGCTTATATGAAAAGCAGTGATCCAGCTGGCATGATTTTCCATAGTACCTGCTAATGGTCACAATATTCTCAAGAAGATGTGAGGACTTTCAAATAATGCATACCAAAAGATGATTTATTTTAGATAGTATGTCATGCAGCACAGATTGTCTTCAATCTTACTATGTAGCAAAGGAGGACGTTCAGTTTCCCATATCTACATATTGTATACTGGTATTAGAGCATGAACCACCACACCTGTTTTACATGATTCTGGGCCCTGGAATTCATGTGTGCTAGGGAAATACCACCAGCTGAGCTCCAGTGCCAGTCTAATCTTTTCAGGAATTCTTTCTTTAGAGATTTAGCTACAAAACTTTTTTTTGTAGGGGTTTTCAGATGGCTCAAAGGGTAAATCTGATTTTCATTCAGCCAGACAACTTTAGTTTGGTAGCTGGAACAGATTTGATAAAAAACTTACTTCCACAGTCTGCTTTCTGAATTTTCAGTTGAGCATACTGGCATATAAGTACATATATACCCATGTATATACAAAAGCAAATAAAAAAAATGTGATAGACGTAAAGTCAAAATTCTGAAATACAAGACACTTTTTAAAAATCAACCTATAATACTGAAATGAATAAAGCAAAGCAGAAAATTCATTAGTTAGGAAAAATTGCTTAGAGAATTTCTTTAGAAATCAAGTTCATTTAAAAGGATAAATATAAACCCACAAACCTGTCTATTTTAACCATTTTTAAATTGATAGGGAGTCTTAAAGAAAAGCTGTGTTCAAGTCTCATTTCATTAAGATACTACAGATATTTTCATTTCTGAAACCCACGAAGGTTTCACTATCCTCACCTTCCTGGAACCAAGAGGTGTGTTGTAGTAGTTCTTGATACTAGAGAAACTTGAGGTCATAATTGCTATAGAAAATTTTGCTTGTTGATAGATATTCATACTTGTTATTCATTTCAAATGCAGCTTATTTTCATGTTGCGTTTAACTGCTCTACTCCCTGTGGTTTTGGCAAGATGATGCAAAACTAATTAATTAATCTCAATTCATAAGCAATTAGTTCAATCCAAATTAATTCATTATTTACAAAATCCTAACTAATAAAAATGGTAGTCAATGCACATATAAAGAAAGAGAAGTAAATCTTGTATCCTGCCACTTTGCTGAAGGTGTTTATCAACTGTAGGATTTCCCTGGTAGAATTCTTCGGGTCGCTTATGCAAACTGCCATATCATCTGCAAATAGTGAAAGTTTTACTTCTTGTTTATGCTGGAGAGGATGTGGAGAAAGGGGAATGTTTTTCCATTGTTGGTGGGAGTGCAACCTTGCATAGCCACTTTGGAATCAGTATGGCTGATCCTCAGGAAAATGGGAATCAGTCTGTCACAAGATAGAACATTCTACTCTTAGGCATATACCCAAAGAATGCATATTCATTTAACAAGGACATATGTTCAACTATGTTCATAGCAGCAGTATTTGTAATAGCCAGAACCTAGAAACAACCTAGATACTCCTCAACATGATAATGGATAGAGAAAATGTGGCATATTTACACAATGGAGTACGACTAATGGAAAATAAAAACAATGAAATCTTTAAATTTGCTTGCAAATAGAAGGAACTAAAAGAAACCATCCTAAGTGAAGTGACTTAGTCACAAAAAGACAAACACAGTATTTACTACTCATGAATAGATTCTACACATAGGGAAAATAATTCCTAGTCTACAATCCATACCTCCAGAGAAACTAGGAAACAAGGAAGACCATAAGAGAGACATACACAGTACCCCATTGGGACAAGAGCCACTGAAAAAATGGGGAGTATGGGGGAAGGAGGGAGGAGATACAGGAGGGGAGAAGAGAATGGGGGAGGAGAACATGAGGGATCAGGAAGATTGAGTGGGGTGGGGAACAGAGGAGAATAAGAAAAGAGACACTTCAATATGGGGAAACACTATAGGTGAAAGAGACATCAGGCACTAGGGAATTATACACAAATCCAAAAGGATAACCCCAACTAGGACCATCAGCAATAGTGGAGAGGTTATTTTAAATGCCCATCCCCTATAATGAGAATGATGACTTCCTTAAATGCCATCTAGCACCATCATTCAGTAGCTGATGGAGGCAGAGATCCATAGCCAAGCACTGAGCCAAACTCCTGGAATCCTGTTTCAGAGAGGGAGAGGTGATGAACAAGACCTTGCTGGGAAAACCCACAAAAACACTTGACCTGAGCAAGTGGGAACTTATGAACCTCAGTCTGACAGCTGGGGAACCAACATAGGACCAAACCAGGTCCTTTGAACATGGGTGTCAGATAGGAGCACTTGGAATTCTATTTGTTCACTGTCAGTGGAACCAGGGTAAATCCCTATTGCATGCATGAAATTTGGAAGCACATTTCCCATTGACAGATCTTAGTCTAGATAAACAGAGGAGGGCCTAGGCCCTGACCCAAATGACTTGACTGATTTTAATAATCCATCATGGCAGGCATCACCCTTCCTGGAAAGTAAATGGGGATGGGAAGGAAAGGTTTTTGTGGGTCATGGGAGGATGGGAGGGAGAGGGAACTTGATTGATATGTAAAATAAGATTGTTTCTAATTTAGATATGTATGTATGTATGTATGTAAGAATGGATGGATGGATGGATGAGAAGTAAAAGTATTTAGTGGACAATGAATGAATAGTTTGATAGACTTGGGAGCATATGCCAAAATAGAGTGTCAATGAATAACACAATTTGTGAAATTAAAAGACTCTGGTCCTCCATGGCTTAAATTGTTTATCTGTATATATTTTGAGTGTGGTTTCCAATCTCATAGCAAATGCCCTCACATTCTCTCCTTTAATAAGCAGGCATCTATTATATTTGCAGATTTTGTTGGTCTTTTTTATTATTTTTATTTTATTTTTAAATTTAAATTTAAATTAGAAACAAGGTTGCTTCACATGTCAATTCCAGGTCCCTCTCCCTTTCCCTCCCCTCTTCTGGTGCTCTCCCACCAACCCCCCCAATATCCCCTCATTTCCCCAGGGAGGGTGAGGCCCTCCATGGGGGTGTCCACAGTCTGTCATTTCATCCAGGGCAGGGCCTTGACCCTCCCCCAAGAGTCCAGGGTTTGAGTGCATCTCTCATTGTTGGATGGGAGCACAAAAGTCCATTTGTATACCCGGGATAAATACTGATCTATTACCTAAGGCTCAATAGATTGCCTAGGCCTCCTCACTGACACCGACATTAAATTTTCTAAATTTGACAGTAAAAAAAAATGGAAACCATAGTTAATTATATGTTAGTTATCAACTAAATCACAAGTAATGCTAAAAGTCATTGCATTTGTGTTTAAATATGTATTTATTTTGAAAATATGTATAAAATGGCTTATACATGCTTCCTTCATTATCTCTTTGATGTGACTGTCTCAGAATAAATACTACCAATTCTGTTTATAAAACCTGAAGACAAAATAATATATTTTGTGAAACAAATTTGTTAAAAAGGTTATCAGCGAATGTGTCTTAGTGTTCTATTTCTGTGAATAGAATCCTTGATTAAGGCGACTCATATAAAAGAAAGCATTCAATTTGGGACTTGCTTCCAGTTTCAGAGATTAGACCATTGTCATCATGGCAAGAAAGGGACAGGCATAGCACTTGAAGAGTAGCAGATAGCTTTGCATCTTGATCCACATGTACCAGACAGAAAGACATATAATTTTGAAACCTCAAAGTGCATCTCCAGTGACATGCCTTGGCCATCCAGCCAAGGATTAAGTATCCCAATATGTCTACCTTCCTATCATTTGCAAATAGTTCATCAACTGGGAACCAAGCATGCGAATGTATGACCCTATAGGGGCCACTCTCATTCAAACCGCAACAGTAAAGGACATTTAAGAATAAAAATTTTATATTTTGCGTCATTAAGAAACATAGATTGTCATTCTCAGGCCACTGTCTTTAATCGGGGATCCATTTCACTGTGTTATTTACAGTGTCTTATAGTATAGCTTATTTCCTTATGCTCTTCAATCAAAAGAATCAAAAGGTAAAGAAAGGAAATTCACAGTATTCCTTTGAATTAAAATTTAGAAGGTACCCATGTCTTGAGTTTAGAAAAATAACTTGCCATTGAAAAGTTGGAGGGTGCCTGAAGGTCCTGTTCATTGCTTGTTGACTGTATTGATTCTGCCTTATTTCCCAATAGTGCACTTCTTATGGTTCAAGCTTTGAAATGCATGAGTCTGTGTATGTGTGTGTGTGGGGGGGTGGCATTCCTATTCAAATCACCATGTCCTGCAAGCCCTTCTTCTGAAACGCTTTCTTAGAAGTGTTTGTCTAATGCATACCCTTGATCTTTTGTATTTTGAAATGAATTTCCACATGTTTCTCAGGTTGATCTTCCTATCTTGGCATCCTGAATGCTGAGATTATAGACAAGCACTATTACTCCTAGCACACATGCTATTATAAGGAAAACACATTTGTATCCTTATTAACTAAAGATAAAATTTAGAATTCTATTACTCCTTTGCCATGTCCATTGTTTTATAGATAACCTTTGAAAATTAATATACCAGAGCAGCAGAATGGCTCTGCTGTTAAGAGTATACACTGCTCTTTAAACTTATAATGGCTACGTACAAGAAGTTATCTCTTTTCATGCTAGAGAAATATCAAAGTTTCACAAGGATGGTCCCAACTAAGAATCTAAGCAATAGCAGAGAGGCTACCTTAAATGCCCATCCCCTATAATGAAATTGACGACTACCTTAAAAGCCATCCTAGAGCCTTTATCAAATAGCTGATGGCAGCAGAAGCAAAGATCCACAGCTGAGCACTGAACAAAATCCTGAAATCCAGTTGCAGAGAGGGATGAGCAAACGAGTCAAGACCATGCTGGGAAACCAACAGAAACAGCTGACCTGACCAAGTGGGAGTTCACAGATCCCAGTCTTAAAGTTGGGGAACCAGCATTGGACTGAACCAACCCTCCTGAATGTAGGTGTCTGTTAGGAGACCTGGGCAGTCAATGGTACCTCTGACAGTGGAATCAGTACTTTTCCCTAGTGTATAAATGGACTTTGGGAGACCATTCCTTATGGAGGATAATATATCAGTCGAGACATAGAGAAGGACTTAGGCCCTCCCCCAAATTATAAGACAGACTTTGATGATCTCCCACGGAAGACCTCACCTTCCCTGGGGAGTGGATGGAGGCAGTATGGGTGGGATGGGGGGGCATGGGAGAATTCACAGGAGAGGGAACTGGGATTGATATGTAAAAAATCATTGTTTCTAATTTAAATGCAAATTTATAAAAAAGAGTATACACTGCTCTTACAAAAGGATACAAGTTTAGTTCTCATAACTCAAGTGGAACAGCTCACTCTGCCTGTAATTATACTTCGGAGGGAATATGACCCCTTGGGCTTTGACAGGAGCTTGAACTCATACACATATCCACATACCCAGATACACTTTCACAAAATTAGATATGACAATAGTCAATTAATAAAACTAAATATCTTGCCATTATGTTCACAAAACCTTTATTAGATAATACTAATCAAAATTATAGTAATATAATTATGAATATTTTAATATTGGGATTATATGGTTAAAAGATAATGTAGGTTGTACAATTCCACCCCAATCATAAATAGCACTTATAAGAATAAAAATAACAACTTTCTTTCTTACAAAATAATTTGTAAATATTAACTAGATGATATAAATATTGAAAATTCAAGAAATTATTGCAGTATCTTGAGTTATTACTTAATTGTATTTTAGCTATAATTCGCTAACATATTTTATAAATTTAACCTCAGTGTTTATGTAAATATTGAGTAAACGAAGCTTCCCATCATTAAGGAACCCATATTTGTATTATCATTCATTCAGGTATCTTTCATTCATTGCAAATTGTTCATTTAATTGTCTCTCTTGACAATCCTTTGTAAACATCTTCAGACTTGAGATATGCTTAGTGAAATGTATCCACATCTTTTATCTTTGTAATGAATACCTATGTAATTGCATAACAACATCAAGAAACCAACCCACTGATACTTTTCAGCATCTCAGGCTTTACTTTTGGTTTACATTTTACTTATTCATATTTAAGTATTTTCTAAACTAAGAATATAGTCTAGACCTTATAAATTACATATATAAAATGAGAATATCTTATGAAATTCTCATTAACTCAGCAAGCACATTCTCCCTAACTTTTACTTATTTTATGACTTAGCAGCAGGGAAGTGTTGATTTGGTTCCTACATACATAAAAATCACTCAACCATAAAATATTTTAAAGTATTTTATTCAGGGTGAAATAGAAAATCTATTACACACTTACAAGTTCTGCATAACAAACTTCTTTATCCATCTTGCAATGAAAAATGAATTTGGAATATCTCACAATCTAGGTGTGTCGTCCTAAGGGCTATACAGAGCAGTTCCAAACTAGTTCTTATTCTAAACTTACTTTCTAAACTTTTCATGTCATCTAAAGACAACAGAAAAAAGGAAAATAAAACCTGTTTTGTCAATTGTAAAAATCTACATATCCATTCAGTAGATCAGGCTGTCCAATTTACTCTTCTGCTAATTATAGTTCTACTTGTATTCACATAATTTTGATTCTAACCTCTTTCTCATTGTGTTCATGATAACATTTTAAAAATCAAGTGAATGTAAAAGAAAGATGCAATATTCTAGAAGAGAGGAAAACTGATACAGAAGATGGTAATAATTGAGGGTTATCTAATTTAAAGCCAGGCATGGTTATAACGAATGACTATAATCCTAGCACTTGGGAGGTTAAGGCAGGAAGATGGTAAATTTGAGGCAAGCTTTGGATATGTAGTGAGATCCTACCTCCAGAACAAACTGACTAAAAATTTATTTCCTGCAATTAAATCATATATAAATGTTGATATTTAAAATATCCATGATGAATTATAAATTGATACTTTTGAAAACACTGTATAATTATATAAATTACCTATAATTCCTAAGAAAATATGTGCATACCAAGATATTCTCCATAAGGTAAGAGGGAGATCTTACCCTCTGCAGGCATTTGTTGAATATTTGTTGAATGTGCCGGTGAATTAATTAGTGAACTATAGACTTTAGCTGGTACAAAATTCATTTAACACTAACTCTGTGTTAATAGAATTGCATGAAAATAGAACTATTTTTCTCTCTATAATTAGACTTACTGTAATTGTATTATTACAATTGTGTAAAAACTTAAAATTGATGTGTAAGGCCACTTAATTCAAAAGGAGATCACCCACATGACTATGAGAGCAGAGTAAAAGTAACAGGAGCTGAGGCTAGAAGAAGGGAAAGGTCTCTGTGATTCAATGTACAAAGTAACATTTACAGGAAAGGGAGCTAGATTTTTCTGAGGGTAGCTTTACTAAATAGCTAGAGATACCAGTTTGACACAGCTTTCAAGTTAATCTGAGGAAGTCCCAACTGGGGGATTGTGTGGATCAGATAGGCCTATAGGCTTGATTTGAGACGTGTTTTGTTTGCTAATTGATACAGGTAGCCCACCATCCCTAGGCAGAGGGTCCTGGCCTATATAGGAAAGCTAGATGAGCTGAAACTAGATAGCAAGCCAGGAAGCTGCATTTCCCTATAGTTCCTACTAGAATTTTTGCCATGACTTCCCTAATTTACAAACTGTACCTTGGAAGTATGAGCTGAAGTACATGTTTTCTTCCACCAATTTCTTTTGGTCAGTATTCTAAAGCATCAAAAGAAAAGCAAAATAGAAGAAAGAAACTAACAAAAAAATCAACATAAAATGTGTAGAAGAAAACCTCAGCATAGAAATAAAGGAGTGTTTAAGAAGATCTAACCAGAATCACCAGTAAGACACTGGAATTCAGAAGTATGTGTGTGGGAGTGTATGTGTATGTGTGAGTGTATGTGTGTAAGTGTGTATGTTAGCATAACACAAACAAATATCGTCAACAGAGAGCAAAAGGAAATTATTAAGGTCATTTATTTCATTATCAGGCTTCATAACTAATATACCTTCAGTTCTTAAGTACATAAATATTATCTTTCATATATGACCAGTGAAAATTGCTTGGAACTATTTGTACAGTATGAGAAAACAGACATGTAACACAGAAAAATATGCTATCCATAATTCAAAAATACTTCAATATTGTATTTAGCTATAGAAATATATTGAACTAAGGAAATGTATTATGTTTTCCTGTAAATTTTGGATATAAATTCATATTAATAATTGATCATCATTGTCACTAACAAAGATAATATTAAAGAATTAACACACATAATAAAATTCAAAATATGTATGTAACAGGAACTTCATTGTGGAATATGTGATGCAGGCTATTCCCCAATAACAAAGGCATCTGCCGTGCCATTAAACGCATACAAACAAGGTTGAGCAATATATTCTATTTGGAAGGACTTTAGTTAATTGTGAGATTTGTTTTACTATTTCAAAGTTATTATGTATTAAATGAAAATTTTACTTCTCTTGATTTCCATATTTCACTCTTTTTTGTTTTTTTTATTTTTTTGGTTTTACAAGACAGGGTTTCTCTGTACTGTTTTGGAGGCTGTCGGTCCAGCCCGGCCTTGAATTTACAGAGATCCGCCTGCCTCTGCCTCCCGAGTGCTGGGATTAAAGGCATGTGCCACCACCGCCCGGCCCCATATTTCACTCTTAAGAGAATACTCTAGACTTGTCAAAAATCCACCCAAAGTTTCCTACATACATAGGTTCTTGATAGAAACATAGCTATCGAGTTTGTAATTATTTTCTTCTCTGAAAAATGGAACTTTCTTAGCTGTTATAGATAGCTTTTTATGTCACGGTGAGCACACTGTGATTAGCATCTGCCTTTTGCTTGCCGTTCAACATACTTCTTGATAAATCAACCTTCAAATCTTAGATTCCCAGAGGAGAACACAGAACCACTAGGCAAGTGTTCCCAGCCACAAGTTGAAAGTAAAATTAGAATAAAGCCCAAGTAACATAGTTCTTCATAAAAGTGGTTACAATAATTAGTATAGAATTTTCTGTGTCTCCACATTGCACATTTTGCCATGCCATACTGAATTCTCATAATTGTCTCCATGAACTTCTACATGTATGAAGAATCAGTGGAACTCTAATAGTAACAGTAAACTTCCTAACACTATGTAGTTGTGTAAATTAGTAAAGATGGATTCTCAGTTCCTTGTTTTCGTACCTCTGCACGTATTTTAAAATATGTGGAAAAAGGCTAGTGGTTTTTCTAGTATTTTCAAAAACAATGTGCATTTCTTAAAATGTTGTGAAATGAAGTGACCTTTAATTCAATCTGGCAGGTAATTTTTCTTAAGGATTTTGAATGATGAAAGTAGCATTTTATGCTAAGACTTTTGAAACAGTAAACAAACTAAGAATTATGTGCTTAGACCAAAACTTATGAACTATGGATACTAAATTTATTAGCATAGACATAAAAGCCATTTAAACAAATGAAAATGTTCCAGTTTTCATCAGCTTTTCAGGTTCTTTCCAACAGTGAATTGAATAAATCCATTAGAGCTATAAACATATTTCAACCATCAGGGGTCAGATGGGATGCTGCCTATGAATTGCTGTATATGCCCAGGAAGAAAGAAGGCAGTTTCTGACCCAAAATACTGAAAGGAACTATAAGGGTGTAAATATTCATCATTATTCATAGTGGTTCTTTATTTTCCTCTTTTTTCACAAACAACCCCCTATATGAACATTTTTTGGTTCATTTAGATTATTTTTCTCTGACTTAGGATAATATCACAAGGACTATTTAGCTGAGAAGTTTATTTTCTATTAACTCAACTAGAAGCTCCGCATTCCATTAATTTTAATATGGCAAAAACAAGGCATGCATGTATCATCTGTGATAACTATTGTCTACCATGGATGGGGATGCCCTTACTCATTTCCATCAGAACTTGAAAGCAATGCTCCATGTATAACATGGTCGGTCAGCTACAAATGCAGAACCTCTCATCTCTCAAAGTTGACTCTTTCCATTGTTATTTGGAAATACCTCAACCTATGTTGTCATATTGTATTTAATTCTCAAGTTTCATACTTTCAGATGTCTCAATTTGGTCTTGTTGAAATGACTCAAGACTCTAACATTATAGGTGTTTCGTCCATTAAAATATTTGGTAATTGGAGAAATTTTGCCAATTGTTTATTTTTCCCTTAAGGACAAGCAATAGTTACTTTCAATTCTCTCTCTGGTGAATTGCATTACTTATCCTTCATCTGAATACAGGGCAAGTCAGTAACTGTAGTGACTTTTATACCATCTTGTTAATATATTATGGATTATCAAATATTCATGCAAAGTTACTAATATTGAAGATTGCTCAGTTAATCTAGGCAATTCCTTATGTCAGGATTAATATTTCCTTCTTTGTATGATTTTATTTTGGGTGTTAATATAGTATTGAAATTTGAAGCACATGTCAATGATAAAATTGGGAAAATACGTGGAAAATCTAAACCAAATTTTATATTTGTTTTCAAAAATAATTATTAAATCATAAGTAAATGCTTCAGTAAGCCCGATACTTTATGCTTATCATGACTTGCTAGGATACATAGTTCTTGGGACAAAGACTACAGATCTTAGATGTCTGATTCTTTTATAATACCTCATCAAACAAACAAAAATCATTAACCAGGGACACACATATATGATAGCAACAGATGGTAGCATAATTTCTACAGAGTAAAGTTAATGTGCATTTCCAACTACATTTTACACTTTGACAACATCATTAAAAAGTGACTCAAGAGTGTTATTACTGTCAGATCTTATTTTCAAAACAGCCCAAAGCTTTATGTTAACAGCTATAAGCTGTTCATTTATTTGTTCCATAATTTAATTTTGGAAAAAGAAAATTCCCAGAAAACCTGTAATAATCAATAAGAGGTGGCTATCCATACAAATCACAACAACAAAAATGATTAAATAAAAATTAAATCCCGGATTTTTGTTAATATTCATACCCCTCCACCTTCATCTGATCTCATCCTTACTGATAACCTTGTTTGCATTTTTCTCATTATATAAATTAAATTATATATAATGAGAAATTATAGATAATAGAATATTACATAAGTCTACATATTATTATAGGTATATAATTCCATATAATATTATATAGATTTCAGTTTTGAGAAGGATAAGAAAGACTTCAATAAATGGGATTTTCTTTAAGTCAAGAACTATATGTTTTATCTTTCTTAAAGTGAATTGTGACACTGAGAGCTGGTTGAAATTCTTAAATATTGTGCTGACTCAATTTGACAGCCTTGCTCAACCTCAGGCCCCATGCCATCCAGAAAATATGGTTAGCTAATTGTTGACTTTCTCTACTACCCCAGACAAAATCATCATTGTCCCTCTAAACACTGAAACAGAACACCAGCTGCAGAATCATCTCAGCCCTGCCCATGCCTCTTCTGAACCCCAGAGACCATTCCCACCAGGTCTCATTTACCCCCATCATAACTTTTTCCCATTCCTCAACATGGATGAACACCCCTATTGAACCACGGGGATGCCTACCAGATGACCAGGTAGACCGACCATGGGCATTCACCACTCTCTCTTTTACCCAAGACCCAAACCTCAAGGCCATCCTTAGTGCTGCAACAGACTATCTTGCCCTGGAATTTCGTCTATATAGCTGCCAACATCAGAAACCATTTCCTGTAAGCACAAAAGTTAAGCAGGCAATTTAAAAAGTCAACACATAGCAAACACACTCTGAAAATACAGAGGAAATGGAAATCAAAGAACAAAACACCTATCCAACAAAGACATACCCATAATTCAGAACTTAGATATATAAAAACTCCAAACCCAGATGATTACACACCAGAATAAGAACAAAACACCTATCCAACAAAGGCATACCCAGAATTCAGAACCTAGATATATAAAAACTCCAAACCCACATGATTACACACCAGAATAAGAACAAAACACCTATCCAACAAAGACATACCCAGAATTCAGAACCTAGATATATAAAAACTCCAAACCCACATGATTACACACTAGAATAAGAACATAACAAATAATATCTGGGGCAATATGTCTCTACTAGAGCCCAGATATCCTACCACAAGAATATGCCAACATAGTTGAAACACAAGAAAAATTCCCTAAAGGCAACTCATAAATATGATACAAGTCCTTAAAAAGGAAATGAATAAATCACATAAAGAAATTCAGGAAAACACAAATAACTGAAAGAAATCCATAAATAAATACCTTAAAGAATGTCAAGAAGAAACTAGTAAGCAATTGGTAGAAATGAATAAAACATGAAAATGGAAATGGAAGCAATAAAGAAAATATAAACTGGGAGAATTCTGAAAATGAAAAAATTAGGTATTCAAACAGGAACTATAGAATAGAGGAGATAGAGGAGAAATTCAAGCATTGAAGATACAATAGAAGAATTATATATGTATGTCAAGGAAAATATTAAATCTAAAAAACTTCTGACACTAACATTCAAGAAAGTTGGGACTCTATGAAAAGTTCAAACCTACAAATAATAGAAGTAGAGGAAGAGGAAGGAGAAGAATATCAGCTCAAAGGCTCAGAAATAGATCTTGGAAAATTATAGATGAATTCCCTAATCTAAAGAATTGGTGCTTTAAAAATAAAATAATCATACAGAACACCAAATAGATTGGACCAGAAAAGAACATCCTTTCACAATATAACAATCAAAGCACTAAACAAAGAGAAACAAAAGGAATAGTAAAAGCTGAAAGAGAAAAGTTCAAGGAATATATAAAGGCAGATATATTAGAATTACTCTAAATTCTCAATGGAAACTCTACAATAGAGAAGGGCTTGAACAAATGTGTTGCAAATTACTCTACCCAAATTACAAATGGCCTAGATGATCATACCCAAAAAAATTTTCAATCATCATAGACAGACTAATAAGATATTCCATGATTAACTAAAATTTAATTCATAACTATGTATAAATGAAGCATACATAAGGTGTTTGTTATAAGGAAAATTGCAAACTAGAGAGATTCACTGCACCCAGGAGAACACAGGAAACAAACAATCTTACATCATCAAAAAGAAAAGAGAGGAATTACACATGAATACCCTCACACCACAAAGAACAATAACAAAATAACCAGAATCATCAATCATTGGTCATTGATTCCTCTCAATATCAATGGTCTCCCACTCCAAATTAAAAGACAAAGACTACTAGAATTGCTGTGAAAAATGATTCAGGACTTTGTTGCACCAAAGAAACACACCTCAGCATCCTATCAGACTTCCTTGGATTAAAGTTGAATATCCCAATTTTTGAAAAAAAAACACAATACTGATTTTCAGGGTGGATGTATAAGTTTTAATTCCCACCAGCAATGAAGGAGTGTTCTCCTTATTACATATTCTCTCCAACATAAGCAGGCTTCAGTATTTTTTATCTTAGCCATTCTTACAAGTGTAAAATTTTAGGTACACAGAGTTATTTTAATTTGCATTTCCCTGGTGACTAAGGGTATTGAGCAGTTCCTTGAATATCTTTTGGCCATTTGATATTTTTCAGGTGAAAATTCTGTTTATGTCTCTACTACATTTTTAAATTGGGTTATTTGACATTTTGATATATAGTTTCTTGAGTTCTTTATATATTTTGGACACTAGTCATTTGTGAGGTGTGGGGTTGGGGAAAATCTTTTCACATTCTGTTGTCTGTCATTTCGTATTACTGGCAGTGTCCTTTGCCTTACAGAAGCTTTAAAGTTTCAGGAAAGTCCATTTATTGATTGTTGCTCTCAGTGGCTGTGCTACTGGTGTTATATTTAGGAAGTGGTCTCCCATGCCAATTCATGCAAGGATACTTCCCACTTTCTCTTCTATTAGGTTCAGTTTAACTGGATTTGTGTTGCAGTAGTTGATCCATTTGGACTTGGGTTTGTGTATGGGATATATATATATATATATATATATATATATATATATATATATATATGTATTTGCATTGTTCTACATGTTGGTACCCAGTTATGCCAGCACCATTCTTTGAAGATGATTTCTATTTTTCTATTGTAAAATTTTGTCTTCTTTGTCAAAAGTCAGATGTTCATAGATATGTGAATTAATGTCTACATTTTATTTCAATTCCATTGATCTGTGTATCTTTTTATGTCAATACCAAGCTGTTTTTATCACTATTTCTCTATACTAGAGTTTGTAATCATGGGTGGTGATTGTACAGGATTGTTTTGGCTATCGTGTTTTTCCATATGAAATTGAGTGTTGTTCTTTCTAGGTCTGTGAGGAATTGAGTTGGGATTTTAATGTAATTGCATTGAGTATGTAGGTTGCTTTTGATAAGATTGTTATTTTTACTATGTTGATCTTCCATCCAAGAGCATGAGAGATCTTTCCTATTTTTTGATATCTTCTTTAGTTTCTTCCTTCAAAGACTTAAAGTTCTTGCCATACATATCTTTCACTTGTTTGGTTAGAGTTACCCTCAGGTATTATATGTTATTTTTGGCTACTGTATAGTGATGTTTTTCAGTCCATTTATAATTTGCATATTGTATGGCTTCTTATTTATTGTTAGTTAATCATGAATCCTGCCACATTACTGAAGGTGGTTATCAGCTGTAGGAGTTACCTAGTAGAATATTTGGGATCACTTAAGTATACTATCTTATCATCTCCAAATAGCAAAAGTTTACTTCTTCCTTTCATTAAATAAACACTGTGTCAATAGCAAATGTTTGAAAAAAAAGACTTTCCATCACATGGCAACAAGACTATGTCCTACTTGTCTTTATACAAACAAATTCCACTACCTGCAGGAAGTAACCTAAATAGTACTCAAAGGAATTAAATCTAGCAGATGGATGTGTTCCAGTTTGTAGAATTTAGAAAATCAAAATACTAACACCACACCATTGTTCCCTATTAAGTATTTCAATGGGTAACTGCTTTGAGTCTAGAAAAGGCTGATTCAGTAATTAGATAATAGATAAAACTGTGCATGCTTTGAAGATGTCTTGGCCTCTGCATAGAAACCAGGATGTGTTATATTGTGAAAAAGGTTTTGCTTTTGTTTCCACAGGTGAAGAAACCTACAGATACCATAAAATTGATAAAGATTCAATTTGAACAAGACACCTCTTAATTAGAAGATATGATTTTTCATCAAGCAGCATGTCCATCCATTTAATCTAAACTAACCTATAAAACTAATTTTTTTCCAATTGACAAGATATAACTTGACAAAGGAGAACCTACCCAAAAATTGAGGATTTCTGAAGTTTTATTTCTATCTTCTCAGGAGAATAAAGGTGTGTATCTAAGGACTAAGGAGACCATTGGACTATTGAGACATCTTAAGAAAAAGGACAAATAATCCTGAAATATTGTCTCAAGAAAAAGAGAAAATTGGTCTATTGGCATACCTTATTTCCAACAGGATAAAATTTTTAAAATCTTTCCAAATGTTCATTTGTGGTTTTCTCTACAAATTTAACACAAATAGTTGTTTTGTATTCCCAGTCCAATTAAAAATCAAAGCTGGATTTAGAGTTGGAGTGTGCCTCTCTCCTTCTCTAAAACCAACCATGCACATTAATGAAAAATCAAAACATATTTATCTAATATCAAAGAGCCACCTATTGTGGAACAGAAGAAAAACAAATATACAAAGACTATTGTATTGCCAATGAAATGCCTTGAGGGACCTACCTAATCCCCCTATATCAAAATTGATTCAATCATTTCCTGTCACTGTGAATGAAACTCATTCCTAGAACAACTAAATTATCTAATGCCTATTCAAATAATATATTTTCATGGGTGATAGAAGAGCTTTAGAAACTAAAACAAAAATTCAGGAGAAACAAAGGATCAAAATTCATAAGGATTAAATTAGGAACCTCCCCAAATTTAGGGTTGGAGAAGGATTTTATTTTTGTCTTTCCAGGAAAATAAAAACAACCATCTTGAAGAATTTAAAGACCTTTGGACAAATAAGGAACCAAATAAAAAGAGAGAGAGAATGACCCGGAAAATATTATCAAGGAAAGAAGTAATCTGGCCTGAGGGTATCTTTGAAGTCTCCCAAAACAAGATTGAATCCAAGATGAAAGATGTCACACACACCTTTAATTCCATCACTTTCAAGACAGAAGCAGATGGATCTCAGTGAATTTGAGACAAGCCCGATCTACTATGGGAATTTCAGAACAGCTAGGACTGTTAGCACAGAGAAACCATGTCTCAAAAAACAAAACAAAACAAAACAAGACAAGCAAAGAAAGAAACAAAAAAGGAAAATGGAATCCTACAACAATTTTCCAGGACTAAAACATCAATATTAAGCTGACCAACTCCAATTATAGACTGACTTTGGACCACAAACTGCTCAGAACAAATTTGAGAAGGCCAAGTGAGATGATTCACCCTCACAGACTGCTCAGAACAATTTCGAGTAGGTTAGCTGAGATGATCCAACCTCCCATACTGCCCTAGTCTGAACTGAGACAAGCCCTGCACTTTCCATTTATGCAGAGACTGAAGAAATTGATACAGCTTGATAAAGCCTAAATTTTTTCTTTTCAGGACCTGCTAAAGATGGTATCATGCCCAGACAGCAGGAAGTAACTTAAGAACATGATACCCACATTCCCAAAAGGTGGTGTGTGTGGATTTTTTGGTGATTCAATAGTATAGGAATATTTGTCATTGTTTAGGGAGATTGGTTACAAAATGTCGTTGGTTATAGACAGGAAAGAAGTTGAACAAAGGATTCAAGGTTTTTGTATTTAATAAAGGGATATGATAGGATAAAAGAGTAGATCATTAAATCAGTTCTTGAGAAGAAAACAAGGGAGGATATAGATATAGAAGATAAAAAGGCAGATTATTTAATCTACTTTTGAAAAGTACCTTTTAGTTTTAAACATTTTACATTCTCTATAATGTATACAAATATTGCATGTTGATAAAATTTGAGAATATATTTTTCTAATCTTGTTCAAAGTATTATACCTATGGAGCTCATTTATAAATGTAATGCAAATTTCTAGGCATTGATAGTTATTGCTACCAACTCTATAAAATAGTAAAGAAATGTATGTTAGTAATTAGTCACCTATTACAATTGAACATAATCACATTAGTTATGTTTTCAAGGTAAAACAGAGGTATAATTTAGGAAAACAGGTAATCTTCAAAGAATACAGAGATCAACAGAATATGCCATAGTTTTTCTTATATTAGTTGTAGCCTTATTTTATATTAGACTAAAAAGAGGAATTGTTTATTTCCTGATTATACACAATATGATTGTAACCTCACACTTTGATTGCTATTTCTAGTCTGTCTTAATGGACTGTGAACCAAAATAAATTCTTCCTTCTTCAGGTTGCTTTTGTCAGATATTTTTGCATGGTACCAAGAAATGCAGCGAGTGCAGAAAATTGATGCTAAAGTGGGGGTTGCATCTGTGATAAACCTGACCTTGTACTGAGTACTACATCAGAACTGGTTCATCATGAGTAGAATGGCAAAGAGTTAGGAGCTAGCTCTAAATTGAAGCAGCTTAGCAACATAACCACAGATGGGGCTTGGGTAAGCCTGAATGTTGAGGGAAGAATGGAACATATAGGGCTCATAAGATTTTAGAGTAGAAGAAATATTACATGGCAAATTTGGTTAGAGGCCATTTGTATTACATATGGTAAATAATATGAATGCATTTCACCTTAATATTGAGATTGAATTCGTTCAAAAATAATGAACTGATTAGTTTAGTAGAGGAAGTTCTTTGAAGAGTAACATTTACCCTTAGTCGTTGTCGTTGCTTACTGTGCTACTGTGTGAGCGAAGACATGGTACCAGCAATCATAAAGATATGAAAAATTTACACTTTTTTGTGAAAAGGGGTATGAGTAAGTCTCACATTCCCAGGAAAGTAGTTGAGAAGAAACTGTAAAATTTAAGAGATTAACACAGTATAAGGAAATCCTACCACTCTGTACAGGGAAGATATGGGAGGTATACTGAGGGAAAATGCAACCCATTATAGGCTTGACTATGTGAAAACATATCTTTGTTTGAAAAGAGAGATCTTAAATTGAAGAAGCCACCACAACATAGTCTCTTCCTAGAGAACTGTTTCCTCAGAACGAGTCAGGAGGAGGCAAGAAAAGATGAATGCAACTGTAATCAGAGATGCCAGACTTCATCTTCATTGACAGCAGAACACTGTTGTTCATGTGACCCCTGTTTTATATGCATGAAAGCTGCAATAGTGATGTTGTCTTGAAGGCATGAACCAAATTGTAGCTACTTTAGAGGCAGGAAATTGGTGGCAAGGTTTCATTGCGGTGATGAGGCTCTGGAGAGGGTATTTTTCAAAATTTCAAGTGAATCTTAAGCACAATGAATGATTCAGTATATCTGGAATGCTAGTATAATACGATGAATATTGAAGAATGCTGTAGATACTAGAAAAAGAGTAAATCAATAAAAATCAAAATAGAAACAGCTCATCAGAATTTTATGGAGCTTTAGGCCCAGTAAAGGCCATTGAACTCTATATGGTTCAATGTTCAGGCCTAGATGACTAAAACAAAAGTGGGTGTTTTATGTTTGGTTTTGGTTTTCATTTGCTTTATTCTTTTCTGGCTGTTCCCTTTTTATTTCTTTTTTTAATTTTTTAAAATTTAAATTAGAAACAAGGTTGCTTCACATGTCAATCTCAGGTCCTTCTCCCTTTCCCTCCCCTCCTCCCATGTCCTCCCACCAACCCCTCCAATATCCCCTCACTTCCCCAGGGAGGGTAAGGCCCTCCATGGGGGTGTCTATAGTCTGTCATTTCATCCAGGACAAGGCTTAGACCCTGCCCAGGAGTCCAGCAAGAGAGTGCATCTCTCATTGTAGGATAGACAACCAAAGTCCACTCTGGTAGGATTTGCTGAAGGAAGCAGGAGCAGGAGGATCAAGAGTTCCCTTGTTATTTTTTGGGATTGAGAAAATATATCATTTGCAATGTATATTGGTGGTATGCATAGAGCATTGCAAGTAAGAAATTGTCATCTTGGGACTTTTGAACAGTACTGAGAATGTGAAGTGCCAAGAGCTTTCAAAGTTAAAATGAATGTGTTTCACATCTAAGAAGCCTGTGAGCCTATGAAGCCATTGAGAAATGTTCTTGTTTCAATATGAAATATCTCCCATTTGCTCAGATGTTTGGAATCTTGGTCTGTAGATTTTGGTGATATTTTGAAAGGTTGTAGAATCTTGAGCTGGAGACTGACTGAGAAATGTGGACATTGAAATGACACAGCCAGCCCTACTGCCCTAAAGCTGCCTGCTTCCTGACAGTGGATACTATGTGGTCACTCTTGCTTAATGCTTCTGCCTCTGGGCCTTCCATGCCTTGGTATGCCAATACCCTTGAGCAAAGTACCTAATTTTTCCTTTTGTTTTCCCATTTTTGTTTCTTGTGTTCAACTATTTTTGATGTTACCTTTGTGTATTGTGTGTCCATGCTTATGACCACTAATCTATTTTGAATAAAAGAATTAGACAGTGAACCCATGGAGAAATATGTATGAGAAAATATACTCATCTTAAGTGTGAGTCAGTGGTGAGAGCAGAAGTGAATCCGGTAGTCATCTTGAATGATGGCATTTAAGGCAGGATATTTTCTTGGGAAATAGCTCATTGATTCTACTCTCAGTAAAAGCCCACAGGATGAAGTAAATCAACTGTGGCAAACATTCTCTACAAAGTAAATACTTTAGGATTTGTATGCTATTAACATTCCTTCTTACACATTTCTGTTTCTCTTTTTGTAAATGTTTGTGTATGTCAAATAACACTGTTCGATGACAGAATATGAAACTCTGCAGTTCACCTCTTCTAGCAGGAAAAACTTGGTGACCTTAATAGGAGCCACAGTTTTAATCCCTTCCACTATCTCTTTTCAAAACTACTCAACAGCTCTGGAGTCATTGACCTGTCGGCATGAAGCATGGGCCTATGTGCCTTCATGGAAACTTTCAGTTTTATTTAAAGTAAAGATCTCCATTTTCAATTTCCTCACTTATAAAACATGAGCACCAAAAGCAGTTCTATTTAGATCAGACAATATTTGATGTATATTCTGTTTTCTAGAGGCTCTGGATCTATGTAGGCTTATTTCTCATTCTCTGGGCAGTGGTCCAGGTGTAGGTGCCCCAGGAAATGCTGACATTGTATAAATGCCTATGTTTCACAGGTAGAGCTATTTTTTCTCTCTGCAGGTAGTTAGATACTCATATGTCCACCCAAATTATTAACTTCAAACATGCACCATGAAATAAGTACTTATTGAAGTACTAGGTCAGATGCCAAAGCACTGAATTGAAGATGCACGTTGTCAAAACTACATGCTAATTCATTCTGGGAAACTCTCTCCTAGCCTAATTCCTAATAGACTTAATTTGACTATATATAGTTAGCATGATAGTAACCAACATTTTATGTGAGGAGCTAACAATGCATGTCTTTTTAAAATATTATATTATAGTTTTATATTTGCATCAAAGTAACTGCAACATTATTTTGATATTAAGTCTTTGATAGAATTTGAAACTTCTTATATTATTTCTCTTGAGGCATAGTTACCAAATACTGAAAAGATAGACATCTAATATGTAGATCAGTGAAATAACATTTACATCTAAAGAACTACTTCTTTCTGAAACATGTTTCCCTTGCTGCTGCAAAACTCTTAGTTCTGACCTCCGATGATTACTATCTAAAATTACAAAGAAATACTGCCTTTTGCTGAAAAATCTGGCAGCTAGTGTATGATGTTGCTAATGATAATTGTTAATGATTTTTAATATATTAAGTCCTTGAATTAAACCCATTAATAATATTCAATGTATTGTAAAGGTCGGTATTTATGTGTTCTTTGTGCAAAATTCTTCATTATGTCTTTTTTTTCAATTACATTATTCCATAATAAATTAACTGGTACTTTATATGTTGAAGTCTCAAAATTGTGATGAGGCAAGAGGGTTTAATCCTAACCTTGTATTTGAACATGCTATAAGAGATCTTCAATGTTGTGTGGATATCAGGTGACTTAGTTATGATTTTCATTACTTTGAAGAGACACCATCATCACAGCAACCCTTTTAAAGTAAATATTTACTTGAGGTGGCTCCCTTAAAGTTTCAGAGGTTCCATCCATTTTCATTATAATGGGGAGTTTGCCAGCCTACAGAAAGTTGTGGTACTGGAGCTTAATGTTAAACCACCATCTATAAAAGAGTCATCAATGCCAGATAGGTGTATACCTTATATACTATTGCCTTCTACAGATGTCTCTACTGTGGAATTCCAGTCCTGTCTTCCAAATGAATCTCGGTTCTTTAATTTGACTGAAAAACTTATTTGAAAATGAATCGCTGCCTGAAAATTTTCTCATGGCAGTAAGCTGACCCAATTATATGATTCAATTAGTAGGGTTACTACATGTGGTGATTTATTATTTATGATTTAACAAATATTGCTCAAAGTATTAGAATGCAAAGGCAGCCACACTGGTAGCCTATAGAAACTAGGCAGTGGTGGCACAATTTTAATCCCAGGACTCAGGACGGATCTCTGTGAGTTTAAGCCCCCCCAGGGCTACACAAGAGTAAAATAGTGTAAAATATTAATGAAGCTCATGCCTTTAATCCCAGCACTAAGAATGCATATCAAAGACAGGAGCCCAATGTTTCAGGCTGCATTTTGAGGTTTTGTCTTCCCCCACATTGACAAGAGGCAGCAGTCTGAGGCTTGGTGGAGTGTTCATGGACATAGGATCACACATTTCAGCCTGAGGTATAGGCAAGAGCTGTGGCTTGACTACTTTGTTTCTCTGATCATCAACTTGAAGCTTGAAGCCCAATAGCAGTTACTGGGACATTTATGTTTTCATGTAGCAACCATATTCCAAGAGACATTTCCTGAAGTCACTGTAATGATAATATTGACTCTTCACTGCTGTTTAATGTGTTTTGTATTTCTATATTTCTTTAATTTTAAATGTTGAGGGCAATGGCAGTAACTTTTACTCAGTTTTATTTTGGAAACATTAAGCCCATCAAATTTTTAATGTGGTAATTAGAGTAGGACAACAAATGCTAGTACTAAATTGTACAATTTTAGCATGTTTCATAAAAAAGAATGAAAATTACAGAGATCATGAGTTAAAGCTTAAGTTGTTTAATCTAAGTTTGATGTTATAGAAAACTATGTAACTTCGCAAGAGACAGAATTTTCTTTAGGATTAAGACCTGAAAACTGAAAAAGAGACAAGAAGAAAACACAAACTGAAGGAATGCTGGAAATAGAAAACCTGAACAAATGATCATGAACTACAGATGCAAGCATAAACAACATAATACAAAAATGGAGGAGAGAATTTCAGGCATTGATGATACACTAGGAGAAATATACTCATCGGCAAGAGAAAATCCTAAGTCCAACAAAGCCCTACACGAAATATCCAGGAAATATTTGACACTGTGAAAAGGCCAAACCTAAGAATAATAGATACATAAGAAAGTGAAGAAACCCACCTGAAAGGTACAGAAAACAAATTCAGCAAAATCATAGAATAAAACTTTCCCAACCTAAAGACAGACATGCCAATGACTGTAAGAGAATCTTACAGAACACCAAATACAGTGGACCACAAAATATCCCTTCCTTACATAATAATCAAAAACCCAAACATACAGAATAAAAAAAAAGACTCTTAAGAGCAACAAGAGAAAAAGTTCAAGTAACAAATAAAAGCAAATCTACTAGAATTACATCTAACTTCTCTGTGGAAACTTTGAAAGTCAGAAGGTCATGGATGGATATTCTACAATATCTAAGAGACCACAGATACCAGTTGAGACTACTACACCCAGCAAACCTTTCAATCACCATAGATGGAGAAAACAAGATAATATTCCATGACAAAACCAGATTTACACAATAGATATCCACTAATCCAGCCCTACAGAACCTTCTGGAAGGAAAACACGAACCCCAGGAAGTTAACTACACCCACATAGACATAGGAAATAGATGATCCCAATTTATCAACAGCTGAAAGGAAAAAGGGGAGGAAATACACTTGATACCACAACCAACACATCTAAAACAAACAAGAATTAAGACTCAATGGTCCTGAAATGCTCTCAATATTAATGGACTTAACTTGCTTATAAAAAAAACACAGGCTAACAAACCAGATATGAAAACAGAATCCATCTGTCTGCTACATGCAATAAACAGTACCTCAGATTTAAGGATTGAGATCAGATTTTCCAATCAAATGGACCCAGGAAACAAGCAGGTGTAGCAATCCTAATATCTAAAAATTTAGACTTTAAACTGAAATCAATGAAAAGAGATGGAGAAGGTCACTTCATATTTCACACAGGAGAAATCCATAAAATGAATTCTCAATTCTGAACATCTATGCCTCCCCATAAAAGGCAGCCATGTTCATAAAAGAAACATTACTAAAGCTTATAACACACAAAAAACCTCAAACACTTATAGTGGGGAAACTGCAACACCACACTATCACCACTAGACAGGACCAATAGACAGAAACTTAACAAGGAAACAAAGGATCTAGAAGAAGTTAATACACACGTGGGTTTAACAGTCATCTATAGAACATTCTATCCAAACACAAAAGAAAATACCTTTTTCTCAGTGCCACACTGAACCTTCTGTAAATTTGAAAACATACACTGCAATATAGAAAACCTGAATAGGTATAATAAAATGGAATAACCTCCTGTATTTTATCAGACCAACATGCTTTAAAGTTAGAATCTAACAACAATACAAATTTTAGAAACCTTTCAAACTCATGGAAATTAAACAATACACAATTGCCCCATTCTTGGGTCAAGGAAGAAATAAAAAACAAAATTAATGACTTCCTAGAATTCAATGATAATGAAGTCACAACATACCCAAACTTATGGGACAATTTGAAAGCAGGGCTAAGTAGAAAGTTTATAGAACTAAGTGACTATTTGAATAAGCTGGGTAATAGTCACATGAGCGTATTAACAGAACAATTGAAATTTCTAGAACAAAAAGGATGCAAACTCACACTGGAGGAGTAGATGCCAGGAAATAATTAAATTGAGGGATGAAATCAATAAAGTAAAAAAGAGGAAAATAATACAAAGAATCAATGTAATAAAGAGTTGGTTCTTTATTACAACAAAATAGAAAAAGAAGCATTGTCCAAACTTGTCAAAAGAGAGAGAGAACATGCAAATTAACAAAATCAGAAATGAAAATTTGGACATAACAAAGGACACTGAGGAAATCAAGAGAAATAAGTGGTCATACTTTGAAAACCTATACTCCTCAAAATTCGAAATATCTAAAGGAAATGGACACTTTTCTGAATAGATATCGCTTACCAAAATTAAATGAAAAAGAGATAAGCAATTTAAATGGACCTGTAACCCCTAATGAAATCAAAAGTCTCCCAATCAAAAAAAGCAATTGGCCAATGGTTTCCCTACAGAATTCTACCAGAAATTCAAAGAAGAGCTAAAACAAGTACTCCTTAATATTTTCCATAAATTAGAAGCAGAAAGGACATTGTCAAACACTTTTTATGAGGCTATAATTACCATACACAAGCCACACAAAGACACAACTAAAAAAGAGAACTACAGAACAATATCCTTCATGAACATTGATGCAAAAATATTCAATGAGATATTGACAAATCCAATCCAAGAACACATCAGAAAAATCATCTATCATTATCAAGTAGGCTTCATAGTTGGATGCATGGATGTTTCGATATAAAAAATTCCATCAATGTAATCCACCACATAAAATAAAAAGCACATGATCATTTCAGTAGATGTTGAAAAAAATATTTGACATCTCTCATTTTGGGATGGGCACCCAAATTTCATTTTTATTTCAGGGATAAATACTGATCTGATAGAGAGTGATGCTCTATCAGCCTGGAATCTTAGGGGAGGACCTATTCCTTGACCTGAACAAAAATACAGAATCTGGAGACCCCCATGGAGGGCCTCGAGACCCTGGGGAATGGAGTGGGAATCAGCTGGGGGAGGTGAAGGAGAGGAAGCTGGGATTGACATATGAAGCAAGCTTGTTTCTAACTTAAATTTACAAAATGCATATAAAAAATCTTTGATAAAATCCAACACTGCTTCATGATAAAGGTGTGGGAGAGATCAAGGATAGCAGGAATATAACTAAACATAGCAAACTGATAGCCAACATCAAACTAAATGGAGAGAAACTCAATGTGATTTCTCTAAAATCAGTAACAAGGCTGTTCACTCTCTGCATATCTCTTCTATATTGTATGTGACGTTCTAGCTAGAGCAATAAAACAACAAAAGAAGATCAATGGGATACAAATTGGAAAAGAAGAAGTCAAACTTTCACTATTTTCAAATGATATGATAGTTTACATAAGTGATCCAAAAATTATATCAGCGAATACCTGCAGCTGATAAAGTTGTTCAGGAAACTGGCAGGATACAAGTTTAACTAAAGGAAAATCAGTAGCACTACTATATACAAATGATGAAAGGGCTAAGAAAGAAAGCAGAGAAACATCACCCTTATAATAGCAACAAACAACATAAAATAACTTGGGGTAATGCTAAAGAAATAAGTGAAATTCCTGTATATCAATATATTTGAGTATTTAAAGAAAGAAATTAAAGAAGATACCGATACCAGAAAATGGAAATATCTCCCATGCTCTTGGATAGGTAGGATCAGCATAGTAAAATTGGCAATCTTACCAAAACAATATACAAATTCAGTGCAATCCCCATAAAAATCCCAGCACAATTCTTCACAGACCTTGAAAGAAAAGTACTCAACTTTATATGAAAAAAACAAAAGACCCAGGATAGCCAAAACAACTCTGTACAATACAGGAAATTACGGAGGCATTACTAACCCTGATTTCCAGTTATACTATAGAGCTATACTAATGAAAACTGCTTGGTATTGGCACAAAAATAGACAGGTAGACCAATGGAATAGACTTGAAAACCCTGATATGGACCCACACACCTACAACCACCTGATTTTTGACAAAGATTCTAAAATTACAATGTTTCTACTTTAAAACAGGAAAAAAAAAAGATACAGTTTTTTCAGCATTTTTAAAAGACCTCATAAAGCATTTAATTAATACCTCATAGATGAGCTATTTCTTCGGCTGTTTGTATAGTATAAGTTTTGATAAATAATTAAATAGGTTTGTTCTCTTGATTTGAATTTGCTAAGTCCTTTAATCCTATTGTTTAATCTTCTATATCATATCAGAAATCATCAGAAGTAGAAACTTTAGATGTGTCTTTTGTCTACGGTACCTGACAAATGTTTCTCTACATACATATTGTCTAGATAAATATTGCTAGTTACCCTTATACAAGAATGATTATTCATCAAACACATATCTTTCACTTCACTTCAGATGACTCATCCTAATGAAACACTAGGAAGCCCATGGGATTTCATGACACTAAGAAAACTCAACATAGCCATTCTTGTCTTCAAGAATCTTTGTCTGCTTTGTGTTTACATAGATTCCCTTCCTCTCACACATTAATCACCTTTATCTAGGACATATTCCCCATGAAAACATTGTGCTCTCATATATGGTCCTTACTCAAATTATTTAGCCTAAATTTTCACAATCATTGTAATACTCTCTGCTATTGTGCTCCTTTGGTCACCCATGATCTTGTTTATAAGGTCACAGTATACATCATAGTTTAAGCATATAGATTTGTCTAAATAGAGTTCATGTAGATGTGAATATATAAATTGTTCATTAGTCAAACAATTTCAGGGGTGATACAAGATGGTTCTATGACTGCCTTGTAAATAAGCAAAGTAACTTAGGCTTGTCTGCCCATTACAAATGATCTAAAGAGTTTCTATAATTGCTGCTTAGGCTTTCTGCAACATTGCTGTTCACGTGTCCTAAAGTATACACAATATCAGACTTCTTGTCATTATTACTACTGGATGTACAGTGATCAAACCTCAGGAATACCTTGGTGATAATAATTTTATTCGTGTTCCTGTTTTCTCCTCAGCATTGTTTTTGTTCTTTCCCCAACAAAGGTTCCCAGAGAGATCCTGTTCATTATAAGCTGGATCTTGTAACCTATGCTCAGTAATCATCTATTATTCTTAATCAATAACAGCCCTGTATGAATAATTGAGCACTCAGAAAATACCCGCTGAGTATAAACTCATAATTAGTCACATAATGGGAGATTTTATTCTTCAAGTTAGAAGAAGATAATGTTTATAATTAGTTGTACTCAGGATTTAATAATGATCAATGTTATCTTTAGGAAGGTAGGATATCTAGAAAGAGTAAGAAAGAGGAGTAGGAAGAGGAAGAGAAGGAAGAGAAGGATAAGAAGTACCAAATAATTTGTAATTTGAGTTTTCTTTGGCCTGACAAGGTCCCACTGCACTTCTCTTCCCCAAAGAAACACGCATATGCTATAATACTTATAAGCTGTTGGCTGGCAACTTGGGCTTTTTATTCTTAACCCATAATTACTAATATATGTATTTCCTTGTGGACTTATCTTACCAGAGAAAAAGTCCATGCGTCTTATTCCATTTGGAGTCTACATTGCCTCTGTTCAGTGTCTCTGCAGAAAACAAAGAGAGCAATTACCTGCTTGTCCCTGCTTATATTCTCATTCTGCTTGCTATGCCACTTCCTGCCTGGATTACATGGCGACTTCTCTTTACTACATTTCCCAGAATCCTCCTCAACTCCTAGTCATACCTATCTTGCTTCCCTGTTGGACAACAGTGATTTATTCATCAACCAAGACAAAAATAGACACAGAAGAACATTCCCCATCATAAGTGTAAAAACACATGACTCTTTTCACAGTGCTAAGGAGGTTGAGGTACGAGAATTGTGAGCTCAAGACCATCCCATAATAAATAGTGTTTCAAACATAACAAAACACATAGAGAAACTGTCTTAGAACAAACAACTGACATCAGATATTATCACCAAATCATGGGACCTTAAACCGAGCTACAAAGCAGTAGTATAACACAATATAAACAAGTCATGTAAAATAATGGACCAGCATAGAATGTGGTACAAATTAATCTATGTATTTCACTCAATTGTGTATCAACGAAATACCAAGAATACAAGTTGAAATAGTCTTTTCAATAGGTGTTACTGTAGAAAAAGATATCTATATTCACAAGAAATAAGTTGAATCCTTATGTGATGATAATAAAAAATCAATGCAAGATGTGGTAATAAAATCAGTGTGAACTCTTAAACAATAAAACTACTGAACCAGAAGGTAGGGGAAATATCCTGAGAATTGACTTGGGCAATGATAATTTTATATATTACTCCAAAAGAAGCATTAAAATCCAAAGATTATAAGTAGAATAGTATAAAAAATTGAACAGCAAAAGAAAAACCAACACATTGAAAAGGTAAACACTAGAACAGAAAACAATATTTAAAATCCATAAATCTAAATTAATAAAAATATAAAATAAGACATAATGTAAGTGACAAGTCACTTAAATGACTTTAATTTAAATATTTAAAATAAATTAGAAATATGAAAAGGTGTGAATGTACACTTCTAAAAAGAAGACATGTAGCTGGAGAGATGATCCAGTGGTTAACAGCACATGTTGTTCTTGGTGAATACCTAAGTGTGATTCCCAGAACTCTCATTACTACTGTTAAACGTGCTTTCAGGGGATCTATTGTATTCTCAGCAATCTGCATTTATGTGGTATACATGTATAGACTCACATACATATAAAATAAAATAAATAATCTTATATATAAAAAAGAAGACATAAAATTCAAAGAAATAAATGAAAATATTCAACAAGGGGAATGCTAAACAAGTTACAATTCAATGTTTTCTATCATTTCACATCTGCTAAAATGGCAGGTTTTAGATTCTTCACCTATTCAGCTTTTTGCTCTCCAATTACCACCTCTCTCTCCTTTCCTTCTCCCCCTCTCTTTTTCCCAGCTCCCACTCCCCTCTCCCACACTCCCAAACTGCTTAGGAGATCTTGCCTCATTCCTCTTCTCTGGGGTACCATGCATATCTATCTTAGGTTCTTTCCTGTTTTCCCATCTCTCTTTCAGTGCAGTTGGGGGCTGGAACTCCCCTGATCTATGTCTGAAATCCATATATGAGTGAGTACATACCATGTTTTTTTTGTGACTGGGTTACCTCACTCAGGATGGTTTCTTCTAGTGCTGTCCATTTGCCTGCAAATTTCAAGATTCCATTGTTAGGATAAGAAATGCTATTTTACAGGGAGTCATTATAGGTTTGAAGAGAGATCTAGCACCAGAGAGATCTTTAGCAAGGATGACACCAATTGGCAAACTAAGCAATAGTGGAGAGACTACCTTAAATGTCCATCCCTCATAATGAGTTTGACAAATAAATTATATGTCATCCTAAAACCTTCATATAGTGACTGATGGAAGCAGAAGCACACACCCACAGCTAAACACTGAGCAGAACCCATGGAACCCAGTGACAGAGAGGGAGGAGCGATGAGCAAAGGAGTAAAGAATGGGCTGGTGAAACCAGCAGAAACAACAGACCTGAACAAGGGGGGAGTTCATGGACCCCAGACCCACAGCTTGGACGCCAGCATGGGACTGATCCAAACCCCCTGAATGTGGGAGTCAGTGAAGGGGGCCTTGATATTCTATGGGGCCCTGGGAGGTAGACCAGTATTTATCCTTGGCATACAAACGGATTTAGTGTGTCCATACCAAAAAGAGGGATGCTCTCTCAGCCTGGACTCTTAGGGGTGTGCCTGGACCCTGTGCTGAATGAAATGACAGACTCTAGATATCCTCTATTTGGAAGGGAATGTGGATAGGGTGGGAGGCTGGGGGGAATGGTGGGAGGGTGCAGGAGGAGGGTAAGGAGAAGGAGCTGGAATTCAGATGTGAAGAAATCTTTTTTTCTAAAAAAAAAGTAATAAAAAATAAAAATAATAAAAAAGAAAAAATGATAGGAAAAGTGATGCAATGTTGAGAAAGTTCACAATATTAGTCAATGAATCTATTAGGGAAAATGTATGAGAGCTCTTAAAACATTAAAATTAATGTTCACATATAGTCTATCAAGCTTACTAAGTGATGTATATTCAAAGAAAATGCAATCGATAGATCCAAGAATTAAATGAACTGTTGTCTCCATGGCAGCATGATACTCGAGACCCAAGGAATAGAATCTATATAGAGAATACCAAAAAGAACACGGCGAGGGGTGGGGGAGGGACTGGGAGCTGGGAAGAAGAGAGGGGGAGAAGAGGAAGAGTGAGTAGGTCATGGGGGAACAGGAAGGTTGAGTAGGGTGTATAATAGGGGGAAGAGGAATCATAGGTTAGAAGACAGATCAGGCACCAGTGTGACCTCTAGTGATCTAAAGGGATGACACCAATTGGCAAGCTAAGCAATAGTGGAGAGACCACCTCGAATGCACTTTCCTGATAATGAACTTGATGTCTATAACCATCCAGGAGCCTTCATCCAGTGACTGATGGAAGCAGAGGCAAACACCCACAATTAAGCTGAACCCAAGGAACCCAGTGACAGAGAGAGAGGAGTGATGAGCAAATTGGCAAAGAATGGGCTGGCAAAACCAGCAGAGACAGCTGATCTGAACAGGGGGAGATCTCTTGGACCCCAGACTGACAGCTGGGAGGCCAGCATGGGACTGATCTGGACCCCCTGAATGTGAGTGTCAGTGAGAAGGCCTGAGCAACCTATGGGGCCCTGAGCAGTGGATCAGTGTCTATCCCTGGAATACAAACAGTCATCGTGTGCCCATAGCACAAATAGGGATGCTCTCTCAGCCTGGACTCTTAGGGGAATGCCTGGACCCTACCCTGAGTGAAATGACAGACTCTAGATATCCCCTATGTGGAAGGAATTGGCAATAGGGTGGGAGGCTGGGGGAGATGGGGGGGTGCGGGAGGAGGGGAGGGAGAGGGAACTTGGATTGACATGTAAAACAAGCTATTTAAAATTAAAATAAAAAATTTCAAAAATTAAAAAAAAGAAAATAAAGAATGATTATAAAAGCTAATACTATTCATACAGTAGATGCAAGTTCTGTTACTACCATCAAATGGGAGGAATGGTAGAACATCATGTTTAGTAAAGTAAACCAGACACAGAAAGATAAATCTACATTATTTTACTCATTTCTAGAAAGCTGACCTCAAAGAAGTGTACAATAAAATTCTACTTACAAAAAATTATGTTTTAATATTTCAAATGCCTGGTGGATATTGAATAAATGGTAGAATCTTTAATTAACAAGAATAAGTTCCAGAATTCAACTGGAAATATGTTGAGCATGTTGAATACAAATGCAATGCATGATTGGGAAACTCTAAGAATATAGGATTGAAAACCTTCTTTGATATTACCCTAGCTGCTAGGAAGAGAAACATAGCTTTCCCAAAAGAAAGAATTTACAGTACTTCTGTTTTCCATGCACTAAAATGTGTTTAAGGGCTTAGGCCTCATTTTTTTCCTAAAATATACACAGAAGTTGACAATCCCAGGTAATAATAGTGTAGTTCCCTTTACCCAGAATTCTACATGTTGAATAAAATCTAGTCATAAAAGAACAACACTGAATAAACAAAAATCTATCTTTCATACCCACGAACACATACACCAGAATGCTACATTAATTGGGATAATTCATTCATGTGTACTTTTGATATCTACTGTATCAGAAACATTAGGACAAAATTAAATTCCAGACATAATATAATATGAACTGTGTCAAACATACATAAGTGAAATCCTACATAAGTCAAATATTCTATGATGATAGAAAATTATCAGGGATGATTTGAGAAACAGGAAAACATTATGAAAACATTATAAAAGTATAAGAAGAACCCTCAGCATGGATGTGTATGCTCACTGCCCTCAATGTAATTTTCAGGGTAGTTATTAGGTATATGTATATGTAGACACATGCTTGTAAAACTACATAAAACCACATACTTGTATATCCTCAAATGTATCAATTTGGTAATTTGGATGTTTACTGTTAATTTGGTAACTGTAATTTAGTCGAATTGTAGAAACAAAGACATACAAACAGATAGTAATAAACACCTAATATAGAAAATAAAGCTAGAGTAACTACTTCAAAAGATTAACATCAAATGCTGTTTCAGATGATTGAAGGTCAGTGTCTCCTTCCTGCTTAGAATGATTGTGGGAGATATTTTTTGAACTTAGTCAATTATAGGAGATATTTGAAGATCTATCAACTCATTAGGCATGTTTATCAAATGCCCCCCATTGATTTTTCCATTATTTTGTTTTACATTAATTCTATTTATCATATCACCAAGCATACACTGGAGATCTGAAGGATACCATTTCATAGTCACACTGTTGTTCTCAGAGTACGAAAATGGTAGATGGAGTTTTAGTTACTTTAGTTCTCATTGCTTAGACAAAAAAACCTGGCAGGACCACTTAAGGGGGAAGGACTTATTTACAACATGATTTCTGAGGGAATCTGTTCATCATTGCACAAAAGGTATGAGGTGTGAGTATGAGGAGACTGCAGATGCACAAGGCAGAGAATAAAAAAAAAAAGGTTAGAACCAGAGTAAATATAGTAGTCCAAGACCCTGTCTCTATGGTCTGATACTGGATGGTCAGTCACTCAAGCTGAGAAACAAGTGGTTGAATCCATGAGCCTAGATAGAATCTTTAGACATAAACTGTTTTAACTTGTACAGTAATAAATACAATAGGTTTGAATTTTATATGATGTTTCCTTCTGAATGTTAAGTGTACAGACAGAGAGGACAAACACATATAGAAAAAATCATACACATGTATATATACATATATACTACATATCCTATGGGAAGCAATAAAGAATGGTACTATCATTGGTAACAAATTCACTGTACCACTCACTTCCTACTAGCCAGCTGGTCTTCCTCACAATCTTCTTTTCTAGATGTCTCTTCAGTCAGCTTCACTTGACTTAACATTTAATTGTATTTCATATTGTTTCTCATTACACGCTCCAGGTGACATACAGTATAATTCTGTTTAAATTTCTCCATTATGTAGTCACATTAAGTGTGTTAGAGATGCACAGGAAAACATGTGTCTACTATTTCCACATATTTTGTGACTGATGGGATTTTGGCTGATCTCTTCTGTGACCCAGGTGTTAACATTCAAAGCTCTTCAAATGTCATGACTCATGCTCAGATATTTTCATATTTTAAATGTGCTCTACTTTCCTATCCATGCAATGACCCCCTTTATTCTTCTGTTATATTTGAGCACTGCATATCTTATTCCTTTTCTAATATTTTCATGGATCTGCATCCACCATTATCTAGTCTGTTCACATTTAGGCACCTTTCCAGTTTCTATATTACTTTATATTACTGTGCTGGCTGTGTCGTAATGTTCTACATTATTATTTCATTTCATTAAAAACATTATCCCAGCAGGTTTTACAATAATATTATTAAATATTTCTAACATTCTCATCTTTGTTTCCTGGCAGATTCTTTCTAGAGTAATTTAGAGTCAATTTTCTGTGAGGTAAAATGACAGTGTCTTATTATAAGAGGGGGGACAATTGCAAATATTGTCACTACGTGGAAGAGTGGAAATGATGCATGGACATAATGTTCAGATGAGCTGTTTTTACATTTTTAGAACAAACAAATTTCTCATTGGATTCTTTCATTTATTAAAAAACAACAACAATAACAAAAAACAGATATTATAACCCTTGACAGGTGACCTGTGTTCTTATATTTTTAAATAATACAGAAATGAGAATTTCAATTGTTCAGATATCTTTACTACTCACCTCAGTAAAGTGGTAATTGATACTCTGATGTGATCTAACATATTTCAAGCTCACTACTTTGGAAGGCTTATTTTATTTACTTAAAATATAATTACACCATTTCCTCCCCTTACTTCTCACTTAGACTTCTCTTAAGTCATCCAAATTCAAAGACTCCTTTTCCCATTGTTGTTGCATACACAAATAAATAATAATCATTTAAAGACAAACTGCTGAGTCCATTCAGTATTGATTTCACCTGTACTTTTCTGGGGTGGCCCCTTGAAATTGGATAATCCATCAAGGGACTCATAGCTAGTAACATTCATTCTCCCTAATGTTGTTCATTACTTCATCAAGTGGAAAGACCCCATGGGATTTCTGTCACCTATGTTGGGGTATCAAATTCTATTACATTTATTATAGGTCTCTCTACAACCCATATTCTACTCCTTTTGAAAATAAGAAAGTTTGTAGACCGGGCTGATCTTGAAATCACAGACATCCACGTACAGCTAAGCACTGAGCCGAACTCCTGGAATCCAGTTGTAGATAGGAAGGAGTGACGAGTGAAAGGGTCAAGACCAGGCTGGAGAAACCCACAGAAATACCTGGCCAGAACAAGCAGGAGTTCATAGACCCCAAACTGACAGCTGGGAAACAGCATGGGACCAAACCAGGCCTCCTAAATGCGTGTGTCAGTTAGAAGACCTGGGGCCTCTGGTAGTGGAACAGCATTATTTCCTAGTGTACAAATGGATTTTGGAAGCTATTCTGTAAAGAGAAGCTTTTTCCTTTTTAGCCGCTTTAGTTTATCATCCACCAGGCGCCTGGGCTCTGCCGTGTTGTAGTCTCCAAATAACACACAAGACGCTGTATTAATTATGAAGCTGTTGGCCTTGCTTGTTTCTTACTGGCTAGCTCTGACTTAAGTAATTACCCCATAATTGTTAATCTAAGTATTTCTCTTACTGGAGAATAGTTCCAGGCTTCCTACCCCATGGCGTTACATCTTGACTCTCTTTGTTTCTCCTACCCAGAATCCTTCTGGACTCCTAGTCCCACCTATCTTGGATACCTATTGGCCCAACATGCTTTATTGACATAATCACAGTACTTCCCACATCATCTCCTCTTTTCTGTCTAAACAAAAAGAAAGGTCTTAACTTTACCATAGTCAAATTATATATAAAAGAACAGTTATCAAAGTAAGAACATAGTTACAATATTTTGTGTATCAACATTTAGCAAGATTTAAAGAAAATATCATCTATCTCATTCTTGTGAGTCCAAAGTCCTATATGTAGATTATCTTTTATCATAACTAAAGAAAACTATAATTATAACTATCTGTCTTCAACTCCATCAGAGACCACAGAAGGATAATATATAAACACTAGGATTGACAGAGACATCTTACTACCTGGACAGTCATGCGAAGCTCCTCTGTAACTTTGGGGCATCCATCATCAGCCCATAGGCCACAATGTGTCCAGAAGATTTCTCAGCAAAGCAGGAAATTGCAAACTGTCCATCTGCATTGGCAGTCTGTCTGTCATTTCTCTGTGTTCTGCAGAAAGTCTCGCAGACTCTTCCATGAAGCAGGAACCCTCTAAGACTGAATTCAGCAGTAACTTTCCTGTGGGTCTTGCATGTCCAGTTTATACAACAGTCAAACAGTACAGGCAAGAGCAGTTTCTTGCCAAATGGGTAAGCTTGCCATGCTGAAAGCAAACTCCATAATGAGTTTCTTCGATGCCCATCTTCCTCTCAGACGTAATTGGTGCTGCCAGGAGCAGACATTTCTCATTGTCAAGAGAAACCTAAACCATTTTAAATGCCATTTTCTGAAGGTCTTTGAGAGGTTTGAAGACTATCTATCTGTCTCAAATACATCTCTATATATCTAGAAACCCTAACTTACCTAACTATAAGTTCTGACTATTATAAGTGACTATCTATAATCTGTATTTAATTACACATTACATTTTAAAAGATCAGTATAAGTACAATACTTAATCAAGAGGAGAAATATACATATCACAAAATTGACCTTGAATTTGTATCAATAATTGAAAAAATACCTGTACCATAATTTCCCTTTTTCCTTTAAAAAGAGATTGGTTATGGTCATTAACCAATTATAAACAATCCCATTTAAATGAAAATAAAGATTTATAAACAAGATGGAAATTAGGACATTGCTCAGTCCAAACTGCTTCGTGCTGGAAGGGGGCGCTGTTCATACCATGGGGATCATGAAAAAACTCAGAAACCTGTATAAGCCCTTATTTTCAGGGTCTGTGAAGCTCCATCATCTTAGCTGTCTCAATTGTTGGAACACCTGTCCTACTGTTTCTGGGTGTCTTGGTTTATCTAACCACAGAAGCCTGGAAGGAATCCTCAGCTTTTCATTTTCTGTAGAAACATAAATAAAAACTCCTTTCCCAAGTAACATATTCTTGTACTTAAAATTTGAAGTCAAGGCATTTTCAAAAGATATAAGTTGAATTAATTCAGCAGCATTTATAATCAAGTGTACATTAGCAGTTGTTCCTTCCTTAGCAATGAAAAAACTGAAAAACATAATAGTGTACAGTATCCAGACTCTCTGTGTATTTTCCATCTTTGCGTGGCTTATTTATTTATCTATTATTACTTTATTTCTTTTACTTTTATTTATTTTTCTCTGAGACAAGGCTTCTCTTTGGAAACCTGCCTGCCTCTGCCTCGGTCTCTGCAGTAAATCCTACCGGCGTGTGCCACCACATCCAGCTTCTCTATTATTTACCACGTTGTCGTTTCATTTTGTCTTTCAATCTTACATATATTTTTAAACACACTGTAAACCTTTAGAAGTTTTTCTTCATCCAAGTCTGACTTTACTGTAAATTTTTATGTTTTTCTGGCCACGTGTCTTATCTGTTAAAACCGTGGCCGTTTTAAATTGCCGTTTTTCCAAGATGGCAGGCATAAGTGTGATTCCAGCTTACTGTCTCAGTCTGACATCCAGCAAAAGCTGCCAGCTCAGAGATGTGGTCACTGCCACTTCCAGCTGTATGTATAACTTTTCAATTGTTAGCAGAGTCTCTTAAAAGAACCTTGCTGGTTTTTTTTTTCTTTTTATTCAGAGTCAGGAAGACTCCTGTAAGCAAGCCACGTGAATCTCGGCTTGTTGCTAGCAAAACAGAGCCCACCTGAGAAAAATGCTGCTACCAAAAATCTGTGCTTCTCTCTGTTCTTCTGTTTCTAAAATTCCTTTAAAGCTTTTGTTATTTTGCGTGGAAATTCAATCCTGCTTCTGAACACCGTTTTGTAAAGAGAAGCTTTTCCTTAGAGAGAAGCCTTCCTGCCAGCCTGGTTCCAGAGTCGCATCAGTCCCAAATAAACACACAGGAGGCTATATTATTATGAAGCTGTTGGCCTTGCTTGTTTCTTAATGGCTACCTCTGACTTAAGTAATTACCCCATAATTGTTAATCTAAGTATTTCTCTTACCGGAGAATAGTTCCAGGCTTCCTACCCCATGGCGTTACATCTTGACTCTCTTTGTTTCTCCTACCCAGAGTCCTCCTGGACTCCTGTTCTCACCTATCTTGGTTCCCTATTGGCCCAACAGTGCTTTAGTGACATAATCCCAGGACTTTCCACATCACTATTCCACATAGAGGGATACACTCTCAGCCTAGACACATGGGAAGGCCTAGGCCTTGCCTTATATGTTGTGACAGACTTTGATGATTCTTCATGGAAGGCCTTACCCTCCCTGCATAGCAGAAATAGATGGAATGGGGGTCAGTGAGGGGCATGGGAAGATGGGAGGAGAGGCAACTGGGATTCATATGTAAAATAAGATTGTTTCTAATTTAAATAAAAATATTTTAAAAATAAGAATGTTTAAAGAGTTTTTACTGATATGTGTGCTTAGCTTTATAGTATGAATGTTTTATTTCAGCTTCATTTTAATGGATTTAGTCATATAAGTGATTTTTTCAGATAACCCATATGATTCAAATACTTTGAGATCATCATTTAAAATAAAAAAATTACATATTATTATGTATTTAAAAACTTCTATTGAAAACATAAATTTTTGACAAATATCATTTGGAATAAATTGGTAAGAAATAATTAATCAACACCTAATGTTGACTAATAGTAGAATATTTATTTTACAAGAAAACATCTAAAATCTCTCTCTCTCCTTCTCTTTATTTCAAATAGATTCTTCTCTTACACAGTACATCCTGACCACAGTTTACCCTTCCTTCATTCTTCCCAGTACCCCTCCCACACACACATTCATGCTTCCCTTTAACCACCCACCTTCCTCCTCTTTAGAAAAGAGCAGACATTCAAGAGACAACAACCTAAATTGACAACATGAAATACCATAAATCAACACAAAACTTCACACTGAAGATGGACAAGGCAACCAAACAGGAAGAAAAGAATCCAAAGGTCAGGCAAAACAGTCACAGACAGATCTGCTCCTACAGTTAAGAGTCCTACAAAATTTGATACACTAAACATGGAGTAATGGCTGCACAGTACAACTGTAAAATTAAATATTGTTAAATGTTGATTCATAAGAATTAACCCATAGCAAAGAAGAAACAAAATTCAAAGAAAAAACTAAAAATTTACAAATTAAATGATGTTAAATGTTTAAGAGAGAGAAAGAGAAAGAGAGAGACTGCTAGACACAGAAACACAGTTGCAGATGGAGCCATAAAGCTAGAGACTTAAACATACATAGTATATAACATAATATATCCGATATTATTCCTTAGAATAATCTGCCATTTTGATTTATAAATTCTTTTGCTTTTTAAGTCAGCTAGATAAAATTTAACAAACTAACAACTAAGTCCAATAATACAAATCCATTAAGATTACAATTAATTTTTAATTATTAGAATGAACTTGATTAACTCATGACAAAATGAGTTATTACTTCATGTGAAAACTCAGAAATCTTCTGTAGTTCTATGGACTAATAAAATTTTAATGGTTTCTGCATAAAGTTAAGATGAAAATAATGATATTTTGGTTAAAAATATCATTTTCTTACTCTGAATTATTCATGGATATAATTAAATTTCCAATATTTTATTTTTAATGTAAGCAATTGTAATATGAAAAACAACCACATAAATAATCAACATTTTCCCATATTTGAGATTTGAGTAATGAATCATAGTTTTGAATGTTAATAAATCAACTTGGGTTATACTGAATTGTACATTTCCTAGGCAGAAATGTACTCTATTTCCATAAAGAATGGATCTACTAAACAAATTAATCAAAAATCTATTTTTCTTAGCTGTCATATGTTCTCCAGAAAAAGGTTTATTCCTAAAACATAAAGGCCAATTAATTCTCTTAAGGAAATTGAATGTTTTAGACTTAAAGTGGATGGCACTTGTAAACCAAGGCATATATCATTACTGTGAGTCCATTGTATTCAGTCCATCACAAAGTCAAAGATATTTATACCTTAGAAGATAATAATTAATGGCTCATTGTCACAGTTTAGTTTGTTTCAACCTAAGAAGAAACCTTCCTCCAAAATCAAAAATTTCTGCAGTTGGTAACAGAATCAGTAAGTAGTATCAAATATGCCCTATGCATGAAGTGTCATCATTTCTTTTTCAGAGAAGAGAAGCCTCAATATGTGTCTCTAAGTGCCTATATACTTTTCATCATTGACTGAATAAAAGAAGCACCATATTTTTAAATCACACTCTTTAGAGAAAATAATACATATTTAAATACATTGTGGGAGGCATTGCAAATTATTTCATGAGATTATTAAAGTAATCATCTATCAATGAAGAAGAAAATCTAGAAGAAATGGGTAAATTCCTGAAAACTAAATTAAAGATATAGAAAATTTGAACAAAACATCTAATGAAGAGATTGAATCAGCAATACACATAGTCTTAAATCAAAAAGGCTAATGCTGAATAGTTTTGTAGGAAAAGTTTACTTAAACAATCATCAACACAAACATTTCTCAAAATCTATAAGAGAACAGAACATTTCCAAATAAGTATATACCAGCAACATTTCTTGAAAATGCTTTCTTTCATCCATTGTATAATTTAGCTTCTTTGTCAAAAACCAGGTGTTTGTAGATATGTGGGTTAATTTCTGAATCTTCAATTCTATTCCATTGCTCTATATGTCTATTTTTGTGCCAACACAAAGCTGTTTTCAGGACTATCACTCAATAACAGAGATTTAAGTAGAAGACAATGATTACTCAGGAAGTTTCTTTATTGTACAGAGTTGTTTTGGATATCCTGGGGTGTTTGTTTTTCCATTTAAAGCTGAGTATTGTTCTTTCAAGGACTGTGAAGAATTGTAACAGTATTTTGATGGGGATTGGCAAGAATGCCATTTTTACTATGTTGATCCTACCTATTGAAGAGAATGGGATATCCTTCCATTTTCTGGTATCTTCTTTGATTTTTTCTTTAAAAATTCAAAGCATTTTTTATACAGGTCTTTCATTTGTTTGGTTAGTTTTACCCCAAGATATTTTAATTGTGACTACTGTAAAGGGTGATGTTTCTTTGTTTTTTTCTCTGCCCATTTATCATCTGTATATAGTAGGGCTTCTGATTTTTTTGTTAATCTTGTATCCTGCCACTTTGCTGAAGGTGTTTATCAGCTGTCGGCTTTCCCTGGTAGAATTTTTTGGATAACTTATGTAAACTTTCATACTATCTGCAAATACATTAAGTTTGAATTCTTCCTTTCCAATTTGTAACACCTTGAACTCCTTTTATTGATCTAGGTAGAATTTCAAGTACAATATTGAAGAGATATGGAGAGAGTTGACAGCCCTTTATTTTTGCTGATTTTAGAGTAATCACCTGAGTTTGTCTCCATTTAGTTTGATGCTGGCTATTGGTTTACTATATATTGCTTTTATTATGTTCAGGTATGTTACTTTTATCCCTGATAATCCTTCATCATGAAGGGGCATTAGATTTTGTCAAAGGATTCTTCAGCATCTACTGAGATGATCATGTAATTTTTCTTTATTCAGTTTGTTTATATGGGAGTACATTGCTACAATTAAAATAAGTAATTACACGAAAATAATATTGCATGCAAATTGACAATAGATGCATCAAATATAACCACAAAACTTCAACATTCATGACAAGTCTGGGTCAGATACCATGCTCTGTGAGCATTCTATGGTTCTGGTTGCTGTGTCTACTCTTCCACTTGTGACCTTATTGATTTGAACATTTTTTTCTTGTTTATATTTGCTGGAGTTGTTTTGTTGTTGCTTTTTTCATCTCAAAAGTTCCACATTATTTCATTAATTTCTTCATTTTCTGACTTCTATTTCATTTGTTCTGAAATTAAACTCTCACTGTTTCTTTCCTTAAGTGATGATAACACAGATCATTTATTTTTCTAGGCCCTAGAGATGAGAGGTAACTTTATCCAGAATTTATTTGACAAATTCTGTACTTATTTGTTATAAGAATAATTTTCTAATATATGTTCAAATTAAAATGACTAACCAAAATCATACCCATTACTTCATAAAAATATTCTTTTTATTAAAATAACTCATAGGATGTGAGCACTTTCATGTATGGAAGGCATCATTACTAAATACAGCATATTTGAACAGATCTCTAGTTTAGTTTATCAGTAAATAAAATTGACTGTCTTTTTCCATAATTATGCATTTTCCTTTTGTAAATTTCCTACATGCAATTTCTATTCTCTTTGTGTTAGATTAAGTTTTATAATTTAATCATTTTCCTTGTCTTTCTTTGCTTGGCTCAGTTCATTAGTTTAATGTTTTCCAGGATCATCTGTCTCACTTGGTTGAACATTTTCTTTGTGTGCATTATGTTTTCTTTATTCCTTTATCACCTGATAATTTTTTAAACTGATTTAATATCTTGACCATTGTGAATAATGATACAGTAATTGTGTAACTACAGACATTATTTTGACATCATAATTTCTTTCTCTGTGAATATATGCCTAGTAATTAGATGTCTGAAATGTGCAGTGGTTCTCATTTTATTACAGACACACTTCCTTTCCATAAAGATGATATAAACTCATATTCCTATGAGCAATATCAAGAGATATGGGAGGTACCACTTTTCTTTTTGCTGCAATAGTATTACTAACAAAACTAAGCACAGATGAGCTTATTTTGACTCACTTGTCCTCTCATCTCAGTAAATTCAATCTGGAAACTTCCTCTGAGAATTTTCTCCTAGATTATAGATCTTGTTAAGGTGACAATAAGAATTTACAATCACTGTATATTAAGTTATCACAACTGCTATATTATTAACTGAGGATGTGGGAGGAAGGGTAATCCAAGGAAGGGTAGAGATAGAAAGGAGACATAAATAGCATTGAGAATGTTTGCAAACAGCCATGTGCAACATTACTTTATAAGCTTATTTAAACTTATATACAAATATGAAACTCTATACATAATATACTTTTAAATGAGCTATGTCAAATTAGGTGATTATGTACCTTCCAAGAGTTGTGTTGTGTACCAATAACCTTAGTGTCAGCATGTGAAAACTCTCTTTCAGTAATTGACTGAAAGAAGACTAATACAGATTTCTGGTATTGCCCTTTCTTGCCTTCCACAACTTAAAGACCAGACCTATTACAGAAGACACTATAAACTTCATACAGGGGATTTCAAGCAGTCCAGCTGTAATTGATCTGGCATTCTCTACCCTGATGACTGTTCTCATGGTATCTTAAAGGGATAAGAGTGGAGAAGAGAAATTCCTAATCTACCCTGCTATAAATTCTGTAAATTACAACAAGGTAGCCCTAATGATGCAATAGTGTCACTTTTATATTTGAAGTGAGTGGAGGTATGCATACTGAGAGCAAATTCATGTCTAGTCTCGTAAAACTTTAGTGGAGCCATTGATCCTAGAATAACTTACTACTGTAATTTTCTTAGACTAGCATAATTTGTAACTATATTTGAAATACTTATTCTTGTACACACAGATAAATATAGTTGTTATCCCTCATAAAGAGCCTTATTTTCGCAACAGAAACTTTCATAGAGATCGGGTATATGTCTCAGTGTGGGGAATAGGTGTTTGTTTGATGCCTAATCCCAAATGATACATCTGCATCATAAACTGTACACCCAAGGTTGAGGATACATTGTGGAAATAATCATGGTGGAAAGGTTGAAAGAGGCAGAGGAACAGAGGCATGCTAATAAATAACACCACTTAGACATAATTGGGAAAGCATACCCACAATTTCTCTGCAATTTAGTTGCCTGCACAATGTATAGTGACATCATCAACTAACATGCCAATATGGACAGGGTAAAATTCAGAAGGATCAGCACCACTGTGAAGACCTTCAGGAAACTATGGACTTCTGAATGAGGGAAAATCCGTCTCTTTCAGGAATGACCTCCTGAATAAGTTGTCCAATTCCAAATGGTCAACACATATATATGGGTGTACTCAATGGACTCACCAGGTTGTGTGACTTTTGATATATATGAAAAATGGTAATAGACTCCAGAAAATAGAAAACTCTTAAGATGTGTCAGGTAAATATAAATAAACTTAATATTAACACTTTGCTGTTAGGCAAAAATCATAATCTCCAGGGATAAGAGAAAAGTTAAAATCTGGATCCCATGGAATACGCTAAATTCACACAGTGACATAGCTGATCAATTTGGTATATGCATCATGGCATACATAGTGAAATTGTGATAGTGACTTAAAAAAGCTAGCATTCTCACATCAGTTGAGAGCTTCCCAATTAAGTAAAATAAGCAGTTGACAAATGTGCATTATCCTTACATGATGAGGTTGGAACATTACTGGGATGACACTACAAGGAGCAAGTTAGAAGATATTGTTTGTGAAGTACTGCTCATAATCTGGCCAGTACTTGTTATTACAGAATTGGAGATAGGGCTATGGTATATGCCTGTGTCTTTGGGGCACTGTAGAAAGATACCATACTAAGGAAATGTTAGAAGAATCACCACACTCTTTTTTTTTACTTTTATATTTTTAAATTTATATTGGAAACATTGCTTCACATGTCAATCCCAACTCCCTCTCCCTCTCCCTCCCCTCCTCTCACACAAATCACCCCTCTCCCCTCTCCCACTCCTTTCCCCAGAGAGGGTGAGGCCCTCCATGGGGGTGTCCATAGTATATCATTTCATCCAAGGTGGTGCCTAGGCCCTCCCCCAAGGGTCCAGGCTGACAGAGCATCTCTCATTGTGGGATGATCACCCAAAGTCCATTTGTATGCCAGGGATAAATACTGATATACTACCTGAGGCCCCATAGATTGCCTAGGCCTCCTCACTTGCACCCACATTCAGGGGGTCTGGATCAGTCTCATGCTGGATACTGAGCCATCAGCCTGGGGTTCAAGAGCTCCCCCTGGAAGAAACAAGGCCCTCTTAATAGCCTCCATGGTAATCTATTACAGAAGTGGGTTTAGAATAATAAGAGTCGGTTCAGATCACATATGCTCAGAATCACAAGTTTCACTCTCTAGCCTAGAGGATCCCCAAAAGGAAAAAATGCTAGAAAGCCTTATGAATAGGATAGAGAGCAAAGAGACTACAGAGAGCCCTGAAATTTCCTAGACATTGCAAACCATTTAAAATATATTTAGGCAATGATAGTCACCCAGGGTTATACTCATATCAACATATGAGTCCCTTTGCTCTACCTGTCAAATTATTCTGCTATTGGAAGTTCAGCAATTTTTTCAAATACCAATATTGACATTGTCATTAGCAAATCAGAATGTATTTCACTACCATAGAATTGTAATGAGGAGACATTCTTGACTATCCCAAATATGAAATTCTAGTTATTGTTATGGGTCATAGCTGTGTGGCTGGGTCCCTGAAATCATACTGGGGGCAATGGGTATTAAAGAAGACACACAAATAATGTAAAGTTGAGATCATATGTGTGGTATGCTCACATGGAGACACACTAATACCTGGTAAACTCAGATTGTTTGTTACAGACAGCTTAAAGGGTGAGCTAGCTAATTTTGGCAGATAGTTTCAGTAGGATACCTATTTTGGGTAATTTTGCATGAGAAAGCTCCAGTCAGTACTTTTTGCAATACTCTTTTAAGCTAAATGTAAATAATTCATGAACAATATTCTTACTTGGACCAGGAGGCATATGTGCCATCCCCAAGGGTCTGAGGCATTGGCGTCATTGGCATAATCTTGCTAATGTCATGAATGCTCATTTATGCAAAGGTACAATCACTCCTCACATTAGAATTTGCTTCATTAGTCAAGAATCAACGTAATGAGGCTTCCAGCTGCTCTCCAAAATCTGAATTCCAATTCTGTTTCTTCTGCTTTTTTGACATGGAAACCATTGTCAGTAAATCTGGCAATTATTACACCATTGGCAACATTCATAATTTCCCTGGATTAAAAATAAAAATATTCCTTTTAAAAATTAATATTAACTATGGTTGCCTATTTGTTCAAAATACAAAGCATAAACCCAATTCTACATCATGTATTATGTCCAAGATAGAAAAATTGTTAGTAGTTATATTGGGGATATAGTTCAAGTATTCATGTATCGTAAATATATGATAAAAATTCCATGCTGTACTCTTGAAACATAAAAAGTGACAAAATCCTGACACTTGTTACAGAGATGAGCCTTGAAGACATTATAGTAATTTAATTACAACAATCACAAAAAGGTAAAATTGTGTGATCCTACACCTCTGAAGTCCTTAAAGTAGTTAGTTGCACAGGCATGAGAAGTTAAACGATGGAGAGATGGATGGAGTAGAGTAGAAGGAACTGAGTAGTCAGTGAGCACAGAGGTTTTGTTGCATGTGATATCATTGCTGGAGGAAAATTGTGATCATACACACACACACACACACTAATAAATGTATGCATGCATGCACATACATCACAATTAGAAAAGGAAAATGGACTCTTGTGTTATGTTCACAAAGTTTAAAGAGACAGTCATTGCTGAGTCATTAATACACTGCTTTTCCTGAGTCATTAGTACACTGCTTTCATCTGTTGGCCCAAATTTGAAATTCACATCTCAGTTTGTGACACAGTACTACAGAGGCACACTCTCTGCCAAGAGGCTCCAATGCCTCAATTACCACTGCAGTAAAGATTTCCTGTGCCCTTAAAAAGCACAGTTCTTTCAATTTACTGTTTTACACTTGATAGTTTAGCTGAGTAAGAACAAGCCATTCAGATTTATAGAACAATTTATAAGTACATAAGAACTTAAGCCCATTTCCAGATGGGCTGATTTAACAACACTGTGCTCTTTCCCTTTATTCTTCTTCCTTGGGCATATATTGATCATGAAAGCATGCACCTAAGGAAATAAATAGATAGGAAATACTTTTCCTCTCATCTTGATTTCGTATGGTAGAAATGGGGACTGGCGTTTCACTCCAGAAATATCCACTTCTAGTCATAAATGTGCATGCTGAGAGTATAAAAGCTTCAGAACACTGGTTTCTAATTCAAAGATACATTCAAAATATTCTTAAATGAAATGTTTCAGAATGCAGAAAATATGTAAGGTAGAGTAACTCATATATATTCATTTGCTCCTGGAGGCTGTAATAACAAGATTGATCTGTCTGCTTTTTATGATTTTTGTAATTGTTTTTGTCAATACCCTTGTTTCTGTCACCATCCATCCATCCTCCCATCCATCCATCCACTAATCCTGGGTGTTATCCCAGTCTTCCCCTACTATGAGTACCATAGTAGCCACAGCATTTTCCATTTAAGAAATAACACCAGAAATATTATAATCAATATAGAAGATACAAGTAACTCTAACACCTAGGTTTCCCCAAATGCAGCTTGTCCACGAATACCAATAAAATTATGTTGATCTTTTCATTGGCTCATTTCATATGCACACTTAACCATCCTGCTGAAGTATTTGTCATATCGCTATGCTGATATTAATATACAGAAAGGCTGGAGATTTATTAGACACTGGTGCTGATGGGATGTGCTAAGCTCAGCAGTTTGCAAAAAAAATTGTAATATGAAAGTAACACTTTCCTACACACAAAATATCTAAGTATATTTTCCTGTTGTATAAATATCCCTTTGGAAGTAATTTCCACAGGTAAATGAAGAATAAATGCTTCTAGCATTGAGTAGCATAGTCCATCCCAGTGTAGAGAAGATGTCAAATGTGTAGTCATAAATAAAATGCAGCAAACCCTGACGTTATCCTTTTCTAGAGTCAAACAATTATTCTCTCCTTTCTATTTTCCCCAGTTTACCTCAAACAGTGCAACTGAATGTTGAAAGAATTGGTTTCTTGTGACTGAATGAGTTTAGAATAAAATACACAAATTAAACATACTCTAATTAATTTTGATTTTCTGAGGATACTGTACCTGCACTTGTAACTAGAAATGAAGCTCCTCAGTGGACTTCTATACTTATAAAGGCAACATCTAATGTTATAGTTCATAGTGATGTTTTGGGGTGGCACAAGTGATAATTACTTTTACTATGCACTGGTTTGGATTAAAAATAATCATGATGTTACTGGGTAATATCTTTGGCTTGGCTCTCACAATGTTCTCAGAAACGAAGGTCTAAGGGAGAAATACTCAGTGCCTGCCTGTGATGAGAATGGTTTTAAGGTGGATTAAAATATGGACAAAAGGCAGAAGCTAGTAAGTACTGGCATTGCCCTTTCTCTACTTCCACACAGGTGCCACCATGCATCAAGCTGCTTTTCTTGTCACACTTTGGCCTCCATTATGGGCTGCATTCCTATGCACCAGGAGTCAAAATAAACCCTTCCTCCCCTAAGTTGCTGTTTGTAAGATATTTTGTTCTGGAGATGATGAAATCAGTGTATGAAACTGAAAACTTTATGTCTTCCAATCATATTTTCCCTGCTGGTAGAGCTAGCACTAGAAACAAGGACACCGTGTAAGAGTTACATAACCACCTTAAAGTACAATTTATAATTTAAAGTCACTTAGTGAAACTCATTTATTTTTAAAATATAGGTACAAGTGAATCACTTGAAACTGTATTCCATGAATATTAATAGATGATGTTAGAATAAAAGCAAAAATAAATGTCAAAGTCATTCAGCCATAATTATGTAAGTCACCAAGAATTTATCTACAGTGCCTACATGCACCAAATTCATAGTAAATGCTGAGAAGCTGACTAAATATATCATCATTATTCTATAATAATTGCAGAAATTTTCTACACTGTAAGTGCAAGTATGTTTTATGTAAAATACATATTGTCCCGATTGCTGGCAACTGTTATCTACAACTATATCTCAAAGATATGAGGTTACTTAAGTGAAGACCTAGAAACAAGCCCCTTTGTCTCTAAAATTTTGTTATATTTAATTTTTACTGAACAAGGAAAACAATGTGAATGAGCTGTATATAAATTTGTAGTTCATATTTAAATAAAACAAGTTGTAATCTATTGAAAATATAACTAAGAATTACTTTTATAAACAGAAATCTGTCACTTTTCCAACTTATTTCATATCCATATTCAGATTGTATTGACATTTGAATGGATACATATATAAAGCATATGCCTCAATATACAGATGTACTTACATGTTGATATCTGTGTCTTTATGTTTACATTTTCAGATGTATGTAACTGTGTGTGTTATCACTCTGACTAAATATAATCTATAAAATATTTTTATACAGTACAATGAATTGTCTTAAAAATTATGAACACAATAGATTTACATTTTTAGATGTATAGTTAATCTTAATCATTCTACAACTGCTGTGAATTCCCTGCTTGTCCAAACTTGGAGCCCACAGATGTTTAAACCATCTTCTGGTCAAAACTGGATGGTGCTGCAATTTTGTAGAGTTTTTCCATGATGTCCAAGAAAATTTAATTGATTTATAGATATTAAAAGAATTATATTTTTATTTTAATTTTATATTATAATTATGTAACCTCTCCCATCCCTTGCCTCTCTCCAAACACTCTCATATATCCTCTCATACTTTTTAAAGAAAAGAAGAATCAAAATTCCTTCCTTTTTCATTTTCCTGGTCTTTACAACCACTTTTTCCATTTTCTTGGCAATCTATGCACTAGAAACTAATGTAAGACTGGAGATTCCTCAAAAAATGCTTCAAATTATGAACTTCTTTATTTTATAATAGGCTAGTTACTTATAGTAAAACACTCTGATAATACTGGGTGATAGTAGTGAGCAACAGCTTCCAGTCATCAGTTCAGTTTCTGGGGTGAGGAAGGACTAGGAATGCTCTACAGTGTACTGTGGTGCTATGCTACAATGTTCTGTAGATGAGTTACATTAAATGCACTCTGCACTTGTCATATGGTCATCAGTGTGCAGGTCCATTGTTAGTAAGGAGCACCTAAATTCCATTTTAAAATAGCTTGTATTAATTCGTCCAGGCCTGCATTAATGCCTTTTCCTACTTCCTGTCTATTGTAGACAAATCTTATCCTGCCTATAGCTACCTGATAAACATTTACTGGAACATCTGCTTTATAAAACATACATTTGTTAATAATGTCTCTTTGTATATGAATATATGAATGTCTTTCATTCTTTCTTCACTTTTACTGTTCTTCTAAATACTAGAAGTTTGCTCTTTAAATTGTAATGACTAAGGAAGAAAATTCTGCTGCATCTTAGTTTCTTTGACAGTATAGAAGCTTAATTTCAATATGAGTCAATTGACAAATATAGTCTAGTCACTTTCTGACCTGTATTTCCTTTTGACCTTCTAATATTATAATAAATAGTAATTCAAACCAATTCCAAAGTATTATAACTATTATCCCTTTTGTTCAGCCAGTAGTGTTGAGTTAATGGCCCACCAGTGATATTACAACCTTGAAGAATACTTCCTTGTTTAATTCTATTTGATAAAAATTTCCTTTACCTTTTAAAGTATATTCTTGAACAAAAGTACCTTTATTGTTCTTGAATGACAATTTATGAATAAAACAACTATATTATATAGTTCTTATGTATTTAGTAAAAATTTTGCAAGTTGTCATGTTATAGGCAAAAAGAAACTCCACTTTAGACACTTGAATGTAGATGAAGAAAATGGCAGACTTAGCCACCTAAGGTTAAACTCTGGAATTGTTTTGGTAGTCTTCCAAGTTGCTTCAAATGTTTTTGATACTCAGGAACTGAGGGAAGTGGAGTCCAAAGGCTAGGACAGGAAAACAAGGCTTTCTCTCTTGTCTAAAAAAGATACAGGAACAGAAACTTCCTAAAACAATACCATCATTATATATAAGCATATACATGACAGCCAAAAGATACCAAGGCAAGAAAAACAAAACTATTCCATTGAATATTTTAAATATTCATAATAACACCTAGAGATATTATCTTTTATCTTAATAATTTATTTTAAACAGAAAAGCACTAGTCAACAAAGACAGTTTACTTAATTAATGGTCCAGGAAGAATCATTGATGAGCCTGTATAATAACAATACCCCCAAGTTTGGCCTTGCAAACATAGATCCATAATCACAATTACTTGATGGGGGATGGCCTTCTGCGTATATGTTTCTCTTGATGAATAAAACAGTGTTTGGTCAAGAGAGGCAGGAAGACAGGAGGGACTAGGAGATCAGGAGAATTCTGGAGAAGGTAGGCAGAAGGAAGGCATACAAAAAGATGCCACAAGACCCAGCAACTCCACTCTTAGGCATATATCCAAAAGATGCCCATTCATACAACAAGGATGTGTGTTCCACTATGTTCATAGCAGCATTATTTGTAATAGCCAGAACTAGGAAGCAACCTAGATGTCCCTCAACTGAAGAGTGGATAGAGAAAATGTGGTACATTTATGCAATGGAGTACTATTCAGCAGAAAAAAACAATGGAATCCTGAGATTTACAGGCAAATGGATGACACTAGAAGAAACCATCCTAAGTGAGGTAACCCAGTCACAAAAAGAGAAGCATGGCATGTACTCTCTCATATATGGATTTTAGATATAGACCTGGGGAGTGCCAGCCTACAATCCCATGGCCAGAGAGTCTGGGAAACAGAAACTTCATTCAGTGGCTGATGGAAAAAGAGGCAGACTCCGTCGGTTAAGTACTGAGCTGAACTCAAGAAAGCCAGTAACAGAGAGGGAGGACTGATGACCAAAGGGATTAAGACTGGGCTGGTTTAACCCCCAGAAACAGCTGACCTGACAAGGGTTAACACTTGAATCCCATGCTGATGCATGGGAATCCAACATGGGACTGATCAAGACCCCCTGAACGTGGGTGTCAGTGAGGAGGCCTAGGTAATATATTGAGCCTTGGGCAGCAGATCAGTACTCATCCCGAGTATACACACGGACTTTGGACTCCCATCCAACATTGTGAGGTGCACTCTCACCCTGAACTCTTGGGGGAGGGTCTAGGCTCTGCCCTGTATGAAATGACAGACTATGGACATCCCCATGGAGGGCCTCACCCTCCCTGGGGAAATGAGGAGATAATGGGGGGGTTGGGGGAAGGGCACGGGAGTAGGGGAGGGAAAGGGAGAGGGACCTGGAACTGACTTGTGAAGCAACCTTGTTTCTTATATAAATTTAAACTGAAAAATAAATTTTAAAAATTCTAATCTAAAAAAAACAAAACAAAGAGATGCCATGTAGAGACTGTGAAGGCAGGATGTACCAGACATTCTCTGGAAAGCCTAGACAATGTGGAAATACATAAATTCATGAAAATGGGTTAAGAATTAAGACAGAACTAGCCAATAAGAAGCCATAGCCATCAAACAACAGTTTAATAATTAATATAGCATCTCTGTGTGTTCATTTGGGCCTGAAGTTGCATGACCTGGTGGGACAGTGAACATGCAGTTATAACTATTAGAAAAAACAGTGCCAGAGGGCCACATGTATGAAGCCTGCTTGGGCTATAGAAAGAGCAGAAGCAGAAATTCACATGTAAGCACTTAGCCAAACTCCTCGAATCCGGTTGTAGACAGGGAGAAGTGAAGGGAAAAGGGGACAAAACCATGTATGGGAACCCCGCAGAATCCTGAGGAAGCAGGAGTACATGGACTCTAACTAGATTGATAGCTAGGGAACATGCATAAGACTGAACCAGGTCCCCTGAATGTGGGTGTGAGTTGAGGGTTTGGGCAGTCTATGGGACTGCTGACAGTGGAACCAGGACTTATCCCTAGTGCATGAACTGCCTTTTTGGCGCCCATCCACTATGGAGGGATACTCTGTCAGCCTAGTACAGGGGGGAGAGCTTTGGTACTGCCCAAAATGATGTGACAGACTTTGATGATTCCCCATGGGTGGTCTCACCCTCTGATGAGTGGATGGAGATTGGGATGGGGAGATGGTGGGAGGAGTGGGAGGACAGGAAGGAGAAGGAACTGGAATTAGTATGTAAAATAAGATTGCTTTAATTTAAATGAAAATAATAAAAAAGAATATAAACTGTGCATTTCTTTTCTTTTTCTTTTTTCTTTTTTGTTTTTTCGAGACAGGGTTTCTCTGTATTGTTTTGGAGGCTGTCGGTCCAGCCTGGCCTCGAACTCACAGAGATCCGCCTGCCTCTGCCTCCCGAGTGCTGGGATTAAAGGCGTGCGCCACCAACGCCCGGCTAAACTGTGCATTTCTTTAAAGCTTATTTCCTATTAACAACTTTCAATTTTATGAAAAATTGTATGTTTTACACATGGAATTTAGCCTGCCTCTTTAACACAGTGTAAAGTTTCTAGAGAAACAAAATAAATTCTTTGTATGTAAAAATTATGAGAGTCATTTTTCATAATGAAAAATTGACAGTTCTTATGTGTTGTAACACATAAGTGATAAATTCCACCATACTGTATAATGTTATCTAATCATCCAAATTTCATATTGTAAAGTACATCATTTTCTGAGAATTGTTTATACCAGATGGTAGAGTGAAAAGTAAGGCTTCAGAATCATATGCATTCTAAAGAATCCAGGACAACATGGAACAGATATACTAACACATCAAGGTAAATATAGATGGGATTTAAATTAAATGATCTATAACCAACTGACTTAAACATAGTAAGACTGATTAATTAAAAACTGCTGATTCCATTAGCCTAAACAAATTAAACAGGCTTGTGGCAAGATTAAACCACATGTTTGATTTACATGATTAATTGTTCCATGCCATTCCACTTATTACCATCTCTTAAATAGGACACATCCCATTCTCCCTCTTTCCTCTTATGTTAGTTTTGGCTCTTTATATATGTATATTCAATTTGAAATACCCATAATGATTAAGAAATTAGCAAGCAACTTTTGAGAGGGAGGTTATCTCAAGGGAGGAGTGACAGATATAGTGATATAAAGGAGGAATAGAGATTAATGAAACTGGAAATCTTAAATGATAGAATGGAAGGGAGGACAAACAAGGGAATATGTGTAGAAATAACTAAATTTAAGGACTTTATATGATATTTTACTACTGTAGTACCTCTTACAACATATATATATGTATATATATTATAAAATCACAAAGTTAACAAGCCTAAATTGCTGTTTACATCACAGTTATCTCCCCAAGACTTAAGGATTATTGTGGAGGAGAGAGTATTAATTTGTAAGGATGCTACTTTCTGGACATAAAAAGTAAAATGTACATATGAACTCATAATGGTTGCAGTATCATGCACAAGATCTGTTTAAGCTGAATCTAGACAAAATTTCCTCATGGAGTGGGAGGAGGTGGGAAAAATGTCCCTAGCTAAAAACTATTGGTATTTGGTAGATGCTGGGAGCAAGATGGCTGTTTTTCTTTAAGGGAATGGAACAGTGAACATGAGGGAACCACCCAGTTGGTTGTCAGATCTCCATCAGGGAAGGATGTGTTCTGTCTGGCCATATATAGGTATAACCTGGTACAGGAATTCAAAGCATGGCACAGTAAGGAGACAGAGCTGTAGCATTCAGGGAGAAACATACAAGTTATCAGTTGAATGGCCCAGCATGGAAAGAGAGGAAGTTCAACTGAAACGGAAGGCTCTTAACATGTGGGCTTATTGTTCAGCCTTGTCCGGGAATAGGGAAATCTGAGAGTAGAGATGAAAACATTTGCATGTTCTTAATTTATACTTTTAGTAGAGTCTTCCATAAGCAGATAGAAATGAATAAGGAGACAGAAAATGAATCTACTGGTGACAGTAGGAGCTCTTACTTCTGAGAACTAAATATAACACTCAAGTTGAGAGACACAGGTGAGATGATTAGTGTAGCATGAATAAAAACAAACAAAAAGAAAACACAGAGACAGATGTAGGGGTTCAAGCTGAAGACCAGAAAAGCAAAGCAGTCATCCAGTAGCTCCTACCTCTACCAAGGTTGAAATGGAGAGCCTGTTTTCCTTGTGATTGGAAACAGAATCTCACATGAGATCCTTTGCTTCTTCCTTTAATACCTCCCTAGTCCAGGGATGGAAGGCATGGGCTCTGTTATTCTTTTAGGCTTATTCACTCACAGGTACTCCTCGGTGGCCGTGTACTAACAAAGATCCATCGGCCTTTGTCTCCTGAGTCTTGGGATTAAAGTTTTGTGCCATAACTGCCCAGCTTCTATAGTCAACTAGTGTAGGTAGTTTTGCATTCTGATCTCCAGTGGCTTTATTAGATCTATCAGTACATTTTAATGTGCCTAAAACTACAAAGTACTAGTGTGTCTAAAGTCTAGGCCAGGCTCTACTCTTCCCTCTGGGCAATAAAAATATTTGTTGCTCCTTAGAAGCAGACATTAATGATTCTTTAACTTCCCTACAGGAAAAAAGAAACAGCCATTGGCATTGGCATCTGCCTGAGGCTTGTGATGTATCAGATTATATTATCACTCACATAGAGCTCAGAAAGGTCTCTCTCTCTCTCTCTCTCTCTCTCTCTCTCTCTTTCTCTCTCTCTCTCTTTCATACACACACATTGAGTCAAAGAGCCAGATATATTTCCTTAGTGCTATACCACTATACCAGACTAATCAGCAATGTCCCGTGATAAGGAAAATGATATGGCCTCATGAAGGCTAGGGAATGGTGATCACAGTTATAACTCTTATGTTTTTGTGTGTTAAATTCAGACTTCAGACACAGTAGAAGAACTATACAGGATTATACATTATGTAATATCCCATTACTAAGAAAATTTTGAGGACTGGAGAGATGACTCAGTGGTTAAGAGAATTTGCAGTCCGGATGATACAGGCTCAATCTTTAGCACCCACATGCTGGGTCACACCCATCTGTAACTCCAGTCCCAGGGGACAAAAGTTCTAGTTTCTATGTATACCAGGTATACACATTGTACATATAGATATAATGCAAGTGGAGCATATATATGCATAAATTAAACAATAATTACAAACAAAATCTAGATGAAGTGCCTCATGGCGATTCCTCATGCACCACATTCTCAAATATTATCTTCCTCCACACTAACCTGTCACTGGCACAAACTCAATCACAATATTAACACAACATATACTTCAAAGTCTTGTCCATAAAGTATAACCTGAGCAACCATAGTATATTCTGTTTTTTAAAAAATAAATGATAATGAAGGAATTGAGTTTTTAAAAATTAAAATACAGATATTATTGCAAGAAAACAAATAGTAATGACATAGAATTTTTATTCATTTAAACATTGTCTTTTATTTTGTGAGAGTATGTCACTCGTCCCTTTCTTTCCTTCCAAACTCTCCCATATACCCATCAGTTCTGCCTTTCTAAACCATGACCTCTGTTTTTATTAATATAACTTGCCCAGTCTAAAATATTACTTGCTTGTATAGTTTCAGACCTGATAATTTGTTATTAGATATATAATTTTTAAAGTAGCATTAAGTTTCTCTAACATAATAGTTCTGTGATTCATTCCCATACTATCTTTCAGATCATTAATCTACTTGCTCCAAATATTCAACAGTTCTTCTGTTTCTTAATCAGCTGATACATTTTTTAAACTACAGTAAAAAGAGAAAGAACATTTAGGACAGGACACGCACAAATATACAGAACCACATGGATGCAACTTGATGTATCTTAACCATCATGTCTTCCTGATTTCTTGCTACAGAGAGACCCAGTCCCCAAGTAAGTCATCATGAGTGTGCACTAGGTCATGTTTGTATGTCTGTCTGTCTGTCTGTATATATGTATGTATGTATGTATGTATGTATATGTTGTTAGCTTGAAGATTTTGAAGGATCCCTAGCAGTGAGGAGAATCTAACTCATTTGCCACATCTTGAGACCCTTTTTCTCGTACTGGGTTGCCTCCTCCAAACTTGTTACAATGGTTTGTGCCTAGTCTTATTGGTTCTTGTTATTTCATGCTCAGTTGATATCATTGGGAGGCCTGCTCAATTCTGAAGGGAAATGCCAATGTAGATCTGAAGGTGACAGGAGTTAGGGGAGGGTCTTGGAAAAGTAGAAGCAACAGGAGGTTGTTGGAATATGGAACATTGGAATATGTTGTATGAGAGAAGAATAAATTTTTCATTGATTCTTTCTTTTCTTTCCCCTGAGCCCAACAAATGTCAATTGTTTTCATGGTCTCCATTGTACCAATAAGGAAAGGTATTGACTAAGAGAATAAATGACTTCTAAAGGACAGACATGTATTCATTAATAATAGCTACAATTAATATTTTACACTTGTCAAATAAAATGCAGTTTCTGAAATATCCAGTGAATGCAAAAGCATGCCTGTATTACCAAACAAGGAACCCATGAATATACAAGAATGAAGTTGTTTATATATATATATATATATATATATATATAATATTATGGAAAGTATATTGATTTTTCATACTTGCTATTATGGAGAATCACAAACTAGTAGTACAACTAAAACAAAACATATTGCCTCAAAGACCTAGCAGCCATCTGCTGAGCTCAGGGAGCCAGCAGGTCTGGAATCTTCTTTAGGCTATAAAAATGATTTATTCCAAGTGGTCTGCTTTCGGTAGTTTGTTTGTAGTAGTCAGTGTTCAGTCACTTCAACTTCATGACTCAGACTGTGTCCTTATTGCTCGTGTCATGTTTTCTTGGTTTATATATATTACTAAGATCACTGTTTTCACAGAGATACCTGTTATATCTAGTTCAGATGGTTGTCCTTCAATAGTATTACTTTATCTTAACTAATAAAACTTGAAGACATCCTGTTTCAAAATCAGATAATATGCTGAAATCAGAAAAGTTTAACATCTGAATTCTAAGAGGAGCTAAACACAATTCATAAGAGTGAACAAGTAATTGAAACAAATTTAAATTTTCTTAAATGAAAATTTGTTACCTCTTCTTATATATAGTAACATGTACTTTTTAAAATTTACAACCAATTAAAATTAGGTGATTTATATCATTAACTGTGGTACTCTAAAAATCTTCGAAAGCCTGTTGTTATGATGACTCTTCTGCATTATATTAGTGCTCATGACCTTTCCAGCACTTGGTAGAGAGAAATGCAAGTGTGACTCCAGTCACAATGATAAATGACTGCTATTATGCTCTTGTATAAATAGTACTTGCTTCAGTTTTCAGAACTGAAATAATCATCTCACTTAAACTAATACAACTAATGATTTGCTTTTGAAATAGTTACTCTTTATTTCCAGGATATACTAATAGTCTAACACTAGAAGGAGAGATATTTAGTTATATTTCTAGAACATGTTGTAGACCCATCTACTTCAGAAAACAAAGGATACACTGATTTCCATTTTGCTGCCTCTGGCCAAAACATTATTATTAATGAGCCTGAAATTAGATTCAGCAGCCTGAATAATGTTATATATTTAAGATCATGTGATCAGCACTCATTCATCTCCAACCACAATTTCTTCTCTTTTAAACTTACAGAGTCTGAATTAGGATGCAAATATCCTTGGGGCTTCTTCTTCTGCCCATCCATTGGCTTTGCAGTACTCCTTCCTGTCCTCACTCCTACACATTAAGATTTAAAAACAATTTTCAGAGGAATAACTAAAGCTTGTAAAACATGTCTATATCTGCACCTTCATAGTAATAAGTTTAGAAAGGACTGCTTGTAAGTACAATTTAACTAAGGATTCTTGGATAAGAAAACCAACCTGAACTAAATATCTATTTGTCTGTTTGTTTTTTCAAGACAGAGTTTCTCTGTGTTGTTTTGGAGACTGTCCTGGAACTTGCTCTGTAGACCAGGCTGGCCTCTAACTCACAGAGATCCACCTCCCTCTACCATCCGAGTGCTAGGATTAAAGTCATGAGACCCCAACGCCCGGCCTCTTTTCTAAGAGAAGAGCAGATAGAGATCATATATGCAGAAGATGTGCAAGGGACTACAGAAGCAGAGGTTGACATGATGTGGTCAAAGATGTTAACCCCCAGCAAATCTCTATCCAAGAGAGAGCCTTTTCTTCTGTTGTAGCATTCAGGTGTAATTTCCAACATCTTGATTTTGAAACATTGAACCAAATTTGGGGCTTTGTTGTTTTGAAATTATTAAATTTGGAGGGATTCTTTAAAACATACCCATGAGGAGGATGTTGTCCCTACTGTTTATTTTACATTTTCATTTATATTTTTAAGAAATAAAGATAATTTGCCATGTAAAATGAGAGTTGTAGACAAAACCACTCTACAAATCAAAATTTTCAAATTGAAATGTGTTTATCATAATCAGAAAATTAAAAGAACAAATGTACACACTTGTGTCAATAGGTAAGTCCAATAAATTCTAGATATGAATATTTAGGTATACTAGTTTTCCTCCTAATTCAGATAAATGCTGTGGGTATAGTTCTAACTGTACACACTTTAAGTTATCTTTTATTACCTGAGCTTTATAAGTCTGACCCTGTTGACAGAACGGATTTTCTTTTATGTTTTACTGTTAATCTTGAAGATTATTTATGTTGGAGAGCACAGGTAATGTCTTATATCTAGTACTACCAATTGCATTATTCTTGGAATAAATGAATATCTGTTCAATAGAGTATTTAAATATACCATTCATGTATACTTATTGAAAATAATGTTATGGAAAATATTAAAATTTTTAAAGGACACAATTCTTTCAAAAATTGAAGTTTATCTCCACTCCTGTTCTTCATGGACTAGTGTCACTTTTTTCTGCTGGTCACACAACTGTCCACATAGGATGCATTCTTCCATTCTAAAAAATAATGCTTGATCCAGGAAATTTACATGCTTCCTTCACCTAGAGATACCAAGTGATTGATGTGAGAATATTCCTTCAGTTCCTTGCAACTGCACAGAATGAAGAGCAGTAGGATTCCTAGCATCACAACAAAACATTAACACTTAAGAAGCTCTGAAAACAATTCTCATTAGAATACAACACACAAAACATAGGCTTTGCTCACTTTAGTTTTCTAAGATGACAGAGAAAGAGAGAATATGCGAGTATGAGTGAGTCCCTCAGCCTAATAAGCCAAATGTGTAGGATAAAACTAAAATTCACTGTCTGACTAATAGCACAGAGAAAGATAATATAACTGAAACATGCCACAGTGATGAATCAACATATGATCTGTTCATAAGACAGAGGCTCACTTACAGTTTTCTTAAACTCATGATAAAGAAAGCACAGTAGTTTTCTCAGACTCAGGATAAAGAAAGCTCAGTGTTGTAAATGCCTATTGTCTCAATTACATTTTATGCTCTACTTACACATTTTAGTCATTATTCATACACATTTTACAACAAACTTGATTATGAAAATAATGAATGCAATATGTACAGATGTGAACAAAATAGAGTTGCATATGAAATGAATAGAGATAGAAATTTAAGAAATCAGATTTAAGCCGGGAGTTGGGGATGCACACCTTTAATCCCAGCACTCCGAAGGCAGAGGCAGGTGGATCTCTGTCAGTTCGAGGCCAGTCTGGGCTGCAGAGTGAGTGCCAGGACACGTTCTAAAGCTACACAGAGAAACCCTGTCTCAAAAAACAAACAAAAATCATATTTATAGATTAAATTGAAGTTAATTGTAAGAATAAAGATAAAAATAAATAAAATATCTGCTAAGTCATTTATAACTGAATTAAGGTAGGTTTGCCAATGAAATAACGTGAATTTATATGTCAGATTTTGACCTGAGACAATGCTGATATGTCACAGTCTAGCAATCCAGAAGTGTTTTTACAACAGAACGTTATTTCTATAATTATAGAGACAGATATTTGTTGTATAACATCCCGTAATACAAGTAAAGCTTGTTAAGATTCAGTAAGCAAGTAAGCAACTCGGAAGAAGTCCATGGCACTTGCCATATTTATAAGTCCTCAAGGGTAAGTAATCAAAGATAATTCCTGGGGAAAGAGGAGCATCTCTGGCCTATGGAGCTGCTTAATTTTTTTTAAAGCTGTCATGAGCTGGCACCAAGACTAGGGGAGGCTTTTTGGTGACCCATCTGCCTTTGAGCCATGCTCCTCTAAGATTGACTTACTTAATACCCTCCCAACAGCCTCCTCAATCACATCACTGTAAATACCCCTAATGATGTTATTCCTTTGTCAGACTGAACTTGGAATCATTCTTTTAAATTTCAGCTTGGAAGATGTTTGTCAGTGTTTCTCCAGGAAAAGTAACATAACTATAGTAATAATTGCCTCAGTATTACACTAATGGTAATATAAAACAAAACCAATAACCAAACAAAATCTAGCATATTAATTAGAAAGTAAGACATTCTTAAAATGACCAAATATGCTACAAAAGTATAAAGCAATAAATATGATTGAAAGGACAAAACCAATTATCATGATCTTTAAAAAGCAATAAAGCTAATTAAATTACTTAACAGAAATGAAAAATTATAGTTTGAGTTACACAAGGATGATTACAATATTTTTTCGAGTTTTTAATAGAGGCAGGCCTTATCTATGTGACAATTCTATCATTGATTGGCCTTTAAATCAAGAAAAATATCAGATAAATATGGGCTCTGGTTCTTGGCTATACATCCTCTTGTGCATGTGTACTGCTTCACATTAAAACAGGGTGCTAGCAGAGTTTGGCAATGAGATTTTCTTTAAATAATGACTCAGTTCTTCTCGCAAGTAAAAACCAGTCAGTTCTAATAGGTTTCCAAACCCAACCAACTATTTCATAGGACTGGCTTTGTTTTCCTTATGTGGGACACTTAGAGAACATATACAGATTACACTTGCCATTTATTAATTCCCATAAGACAGGTCATTAGTCTTTCACAGCTATGTACTTGAACTTCCAGATCCAGGATTTTCAGACCAGTATGTTTACTACATTCTGTCTGTAAGAGGATAATAAAACGCATGACTTATTCAGCAAGGATTCTGGTTCCTGTTTTCTTTTGGGCATGTTGTCTAGTAAAATGTTAATCCCACTTGCTTTTGTGAAACTGTTATATATCCAAGTCACTTTGCTGTTTTTCTGTGATATCTCTTCTAAGCATACCATAGGGACCAATAAGTTTTAACTCAATCTGCCTGTATTTAAGTGACAAACCTCTTTTGTAGTGCTACTAATCTTTTGTGATTCCACATAGATCTCTTTTAGAGTGTTCTGGCCAATTTGGGCTTTTTTATTAATTGTGTCCTTGTTACTCATTGTTGATTCATAATTATATAAATATAATATATAACTTGGACTTGAAATATTGACTCAAAATAAATATATTAAATGGACAGTAATGAAAACTAATTAGACTTTAATTAGAGGATGCCAAATTTTTTCCATATATGGAACTGGTGACCTTTACAGATATGAAAGGTAGAAACTTTCAATTCTAAAGTTGAATTCATTTTGTTAGTATTTTTGTTTTAATATTATACTCCATCTACAAATTCAATCCCTGTACTAGAACACAGAGGGATCACAATGATTTGGAAACACAGAAAGTATTCAGTGTACTCACAAGCCTTTGAAAATGTTTTCTCTAGATTGAAAGATAAAGAGATACCTAGTCCTCTGTGCACATGTGCTTGCAAGTACCTGCAGACACCTAAAGAAGCATCAGATTCTTTGAAATAGGAGCTACAGGGGGTTCTGAATCATCCATTGTTGTATTGGGAACTCAACTAAGGACTTCTAGAAGAATAACGAGTACTCTTAATCACTAAGTTGCCTCGCTAGCCTCAGAGAACAGGTTTTGGGAATCTAATAAGAAAGAACACAGAATGCTTGAATTAATAAAATTATAAGTTCTTCAAAAAGCTATAAATTTTCATTTCTGCACACTAATATTTGACTGAATAAAGTAGCAAATTTTATTTGCAAATGGAGAGACTTAATTGTACAATATTGAAAAATTATCTCAAAATTACAATGAAATTAAGTAAACATCGAATTAAAATAATCAAAAATGCCATTTAAAACATGTATATTGGTTGTTTTAGCCTTTTACTTTTTATTTTTTGTTTGTTTTTTGAGACAGGATTTCTCTCCTTTTACTTTTTTAAGTTGGCCTAAGTTACAATTGTAGCTGGCAGACATTTAAATGAAGCAGGAAATCTGAAAAACTGTCCCTCCTACATTGGCAATTTGTTGGTAACTTTCCTCTATGCCCTGCAGAATGCCTGGCTATTTCCTCTGTGAAGCAGGAACCATGAAGGACCACCCCATCTTCTTTTGGCAAAGTTCATCAGTTATTTACCTGTGGATTTTGCATATCAAACGGTCAAGACGAAAGAAGTTTCTTGTATAAATGGATAATTTTTCCACAATGAGAGCAAATTCCTATGGGGTTTCTATAAGGGCCATCATTTTTAATGAAGAAGATTGGGCCTGCCAGGAGTAGATTTGTCTCATTGTCATATAATCTGTAATGCATACCTGGCATATACACAAATTTGATTGTGATAAATGACTATCTACTGACCTGTATTTCTTGATTATCTTAAATAGTTAATGATAATAGTCTATAAAATTAGAATTTTACCTTACTTTTTCAAATGATCTGCCTAGATATAATACCTTAAAGAAGAGCAGAAACGTATACACAATATGTAATAACAAAAGTCACCTTACATTTTTATCAGTATGCAAAAACCCTTTAAGCAAAAGCATATGTGTGTTAACAAAAATGATATTAAGTTTGTATCAATACACAAAACTTCATTAAAACAAGAGTGAAAGTATATATAGAGTGTAACAAAATTGACTTTGAATTTGTATCCATATACCAAAATTCATGGCACGGCAAATTATCTGAGAATAATAGTCCTTTTTTAATCCTTTATTCCTACATTCCCCTAAATTATAACAAACATCCATATCCCACAAAGTAACCAAAATTCTCCCACAACCAAACTCTTGGGAATGTGGGCATTGTTTTCTCTGCACTGTTTCCTGCTGAATGAGGGGAAGATTCTATAGGCGTCCCAGAGAGAAAATTTTTAGATAATAACCAAGTCCTGGGAAGACCACTTATAACCTTGGTTGACAGATAGCAGCTTTCATTATTCAGGAGGTGTACCTTTTATCAACCAGAGCCATATCAAACTGGAAGGAATCCACAGCATCTTGTTTGCTGTGGAAACAAAAGTAAAACTGATTCTCCAAAGCACTTTTGATTTTCTTTTGACAAATACATTTTTGAACTTTTTAAAGTTAAAGCATTCATAAATTATACAGATTGGCTTCTTTCAACAGTTCCTCTTTCAATTTCAGGTCTCTTAGAAACTGTCCTTTGCTGTTCAACAATCAAAAAACAATTCATAATCAACACAATGTTATACAGGATCCAGACTCCCTGTGTATCTCCGTTCTTCACCTGTCTGCCAACTGAACATCAGCACCCTTTAAAGGCGCCGTTCCCTTTTTCTATCCTTATTTGGCTCTAGATGGATATCCAAGCCCATGATGATAGGCCTTTATATAATAAGATTTTTTTTCTCTTTTGGGGAGCCCTCCACCCAGCACCCAGATGAATCACACATGGAAGCTTATAATTAGTCATAAATGTTTGATCTTACCTTGCCTTATTTCTTGCCAGTTGCCCTTGTCCCACCTACCTACTGCCTCTAGGCTTTCCCATTTTCTTCTGTAAATCTTTTACTCCCAGGAGTGCTGTGCAGCTGGGTTGCTGGGTGGCTGCATGGCCCCGTGGCTGGCCCTTGATGTCATTTTCTCTTTTTTGTTCTCCAATTGCTACCTTTCCTCAGTTCTCCTTCTAATTATATTCTCTGCCTGCAGACACCACCTATCCTTGCTCCTGTTTTGCTATTGACTGTTCAGCTCTTTATTAGAGCATCAGGTGTTTTACCCAGGCACAGTAATACAGCTTCTGCTTCACAGAGCTATATAAATGGAGCATAAACAAAAGTTCTATATCTTAAAATAATATTCCCCAACAAACATGCTTGATAAGTTTATACATTATTAACATGTGAAATTATTTGCTTCAGAGGCAAACACCCACAAATTGGTAAAGAATGGGCTAGCAAAACCAGCAGAGACAGCTGATCTGAACAGGGGAGAGCTCTTGGACCCCAGATCGACAGCGGGGAGGCCAGCATGGGAATGATCCTTCCCCCAGAATGTTAGAGTCAGTGAGAAGGCCTGGGCAACCTATGGGGCCCTGAGCAGTAGATCAGTGTTTATCCCTGGAATACAAACAGACATCATGTGTCCATATCTCAAAGAGAGATTCTCTCTCAGCCTGGACTCTTAGGGGAGTGCCTGGACCCTACCCTGAGTGAAATGACAGATTCTAGATATCCCCTATGTGGAAGGAATTGACAATAGGGTGGGAGGCTGGGGGGGTCAATGGGGTTGTGGGAGGAGGGGAGGGAGAAGGAACTGGGATTGACATGTAAAACAAGCTATTTAATATTAAAATTTAAAATTTAAAAAAGAAATTATTTGCTTCATCTGAAAAATATAAAATGTAAGAGTTTTGGTTTAGCAGATAATATAAAAATAGTGGGAGTCAAATTATAACATGTTGATTTTACTAAGTTTATTCTTATTCATCATCTATTCTATAATTATATAGCATTTATTATATGTCTCTCATATAATCAATTATTTCATATCCCAAACACCACTTTTAATTTAAATATTTTATTATCACTTACTTTATCATCAGATCTTTCATGAAATCTATGGGATAAAGCCTTCTCCAAGACACAGCAATGTGTCTGTCTCATTTTACTCTTTAGTTCTTCACTTGAGCTACTGAATATTTTTGGAAGAAAATAAACAGAATTTTAATTTCAAACCCAAGGAGTGTCCTTAACATTGGTCTTACAGATGGCAATGCCATTATGATTCAAATGAGATCATTCACCCCTTTATGGCATCATTTCAAAATATGGCTACTCTTACATCATTCCTACCTCTTCATTTACTGATAGCATAAATCTGGAGAGAGTAGTAACCTCTTTACTTTCAAGAAGAAAAAATAATCTTCTCATTTCAATTTTACTGAGCCTCAGACACTCATTTTTTTGCTACAATGAGATAATACCACTCCAATTTTGGAGGTGTCTCTATTGCCATGCCTATATATCTAATGGCAAATTACAATAGTCTAAATGTGCAACAAGTACATAATAAAATGCAAACCAAGGAAATCATTAGAATTGCAATAGGATATATTTTTAAATTTATAGTCCAGTGCTTTAGGGAAGAAACCTATGTGTATCACAACAATGATGAATGGCTAAATTAGATTCTTGATGAACAATGTATAAACATTTTTCTTAGTGATACATTAGTTTAACAAATGGTTGTCTTTATTGCTTGCCTTTGTAAATGATTCATTAAATACTATTTTGCAGTTCCTTCAAGTTCTACCTAGTCCAACCTTTAAAAGAAGCTCTAATGTGAATCTTGATCATTTAAAGCTATGGGCAGTTTTGTAAGGCCTGGTAAGTTTCTCCAAATTTCTCAATCAATCAGTGACAAAATGCCTGCATGACAATTTAAGTTCCTTATTAATTGTTTAATTCTTTAAAATAGTGGGAATTTTTTAGGTACAAAATATAAAGACATCCACAGTCTTTATACATAATGTTTTATTTAGAGGCACTTTTACAAGGATACACATTAATAATGTGCAAGATCATAATTACTTCAGTCTTAAGTCCTATAGACCCAGGGCTGGAGAGATATCTCAGTGGTTAGGAGCACTGGGTGCTCTTCCAGGGATTCTAGGTTCAAATTCCAGAAACCACATATTGACTCACAGCCATCTACAATTGAATCCAATGCTCTCTTCTGATGTGCCATTGTACATGCAAAGTACTCATACATTAAGAAAAATACAAAAATAACTAAATCTTCAAAAAATAAATAAGTAAGTCTTAAGATCTTCCCCTCTCATCCTACAAGCTACAATTTCCTCCAGTAACTTGAATAACTTTGTAAACTTAGGATCTTGTTCTCAGACAGTAACTGAATGCAGTAGTTTTGACAGTTTTGGGGAACAATATTTTCTGAATACACAGTAGCCAAAAATTAATTCCAAATAAAGTGTGAAGTGAATCAGAGATGATTCAGGACAATCTTTCTCAAGTTGCAGCAGACGAAAATGCTGCGGGCGTGTACTTGCACCCAGCGTACACAATTTCCATTTCACTTGACACAACAACACTGTCTGTCCTAAACACACTTCTGCCACTTTGAACAAAGTATTTTTCCATCACCGTTGATGACTATAAGGTCAAAACATCAATCTACTCTGAAAAATGCTGATGGTAATTCTCCATTCTCCTTCAGGCAAAATTTAACTGTTTAAGCAAAAATTAAAAGTAACATTGGTCTTAATATGGAAACTATTTTTATCATTAGTAAGTTGTTAGTTGTATGGATACCAAATAATTATTATTAAATGAATTTCTTTACATTTTCTTATCAGTAATTGCTTTATTTATATATTTGTTTTATATAGCCATAAATCAGAGGGTGATTAACAATTTCATAAGTGTAAATGAGTCATTTGAAGTTAGAAATTGCTGAATGAGAGGCCCAGTCATGCAGCACAAGTTCAAGACTAAAGAGCAGAGAGTTTGTTGGAGAATCTCTAGAGTGAGTCTGAGATCAAAGGCTTAAAATAAAAAGTGTGATGTCTCTGAACACTAGCTCAACATGACAGAAATGTGTCTTTCAGAAAATCAAGTTTATGCATATGTGTGATATTTCCTCTTCACCTGATTTTTGTTCTACTCACACCTCCAGCCAGTATATGGAGTTGCTCAATTCAGAAAGTCTTCTGCCCTCATTTGGCAAACATATATGTCAATCCTCTCTGGAAATGCACTCACAGAAATAGCTAGAAGTATGCTTTGCCAATTTTGTAGATTTCACACAATCCAGTCACTTTGCAACCACAATTAACTATTGTGCTTCCCATTTGTTGTCTCTGTAGGTAATTAAAAATTGTGTCTCTACTCAGTAGCTGCTATTTTTACATCATTTTCTAATAAAATCATTTAACAAGTTAGAATTTAAATGTATACATAGAGATGCATGCGTGTGTGAGATAGGGAGAGAAAGAGAGAGAGAATATCCTGTCAAAATAACAATCATTATTAACTATCAGGACAATAGTGTATAGTAATCTCGATTTTTCTACATGTTTTCAGTGAGCCTCATGTTTATCTGTTTTGTCTTTTATTCAGTAGGAATTCTAAATAGGGCAAGGAACTCCTTCACTGTGGTTTTGATTTAGAATTCTTTATGCATAAGTGACAGTGCCTGTGTAATCTTTCATTTTCTTTGTTTTGTTTTTCTATTGTCTTTCCCTAACTCCTAGATTGTCTGACTTGTTTTTCTGCTTTGTTTGTTCTTTTTTTACTCTTGTTTGGACATTTCTAAAATAAAATTTTTCCTCCTGGTACCCATTAATTTCTTTGTGTCACCATCAACTAACATACCAAATGTACTGTCCCCACCTCAATCTTTACATTTCACTCATTTATGTGTATAACTGTTGCTAGGATCAACAAGGTTTGGGTCCTGGAACTCTGACTAGGAGCAGCAAGGGAGTAAAGAAAAATAATGGGGCTAGTATCTGGTGAGGTTCTCTAAGGCTACCACCACACCTTAAACTCCATTTTTATTAAGTATGGCACAGGGCAGGAGAGAGCTTGTTTTCAATAGGAAGTCAATAGGTGAGTAATCACAGGCTGTAAACATCCTGAGAAAAAAGCTGCAATTGCTAGGCTTTCCACACAGTGGTAATCATTCTTAAAAACTGGTACCCAGACTCCACAGGAATGTTTACTAAGCACTCTTCTTAATCTTGGCCCATATGAGTAGCAGATTTGACAATTTAGCACATGCCAGTAGGTCTCTGAGTCCTTGAAAGACAGTGTTCATGTTAAAATACACATCCCTTCAGGACTTCACTCACTCAGGGCTTCCTTTGGTCCCTAAATAGTTCAAAATGTTTCCCCTTCAAAACTTAGTAATGTATGCCATTACTTTCCAGAATTTAGTGTCAGGATGTGAATTAAAGTTATTGATATAATTAAGATATTCTCCATATCTATGTCCCCCGGCCCCCCCACACATATTTTTTCCTCTTCACTGAGAAATCAATCAGCCCTTGGCTGTGGTCATACCAATATGTCACATTACTATTGATGTAGCTAACCTTCTGCAAATAGTGTGTTGTTCTTATTACTTTGTATTTAATGTACTTTCAATTTTTACCATTATTTTAGACTTCAGTTTGGGCTTTCCCTCTTTTAACTTTCAAGACAACTTTTACTCCTCCTGCTTATTTTCTCTCTAGTATCTCATGGCAGTTGTTAAAACATATCTTTAAACTGTCAATGATATAAAAACCAACCAGTATTTCCCACGGTCTTTTTTCACTCTGATTCTTAAGTAGAGGTGTCTGAACCACTTTCTGGGTGAGGTAGTGAGATGACTCAGCAAATGCAAGCACTTAATGCAAATCTGATGACCTGAGTTTGATCCTGGTGACTTAACAGTGTGGAAGAAGAGAGCTGACCATGCAAAGTTGTCCTCTGTTGGCCACATGCTTGCACATTGTGGTGTGCGTGTGCTGCAACTCAAGTCTCACACAGACATGAACAAACATGTATGCCTGCACACAAGTGCATACACACACACACACACACACACACACACACACACACACACGAGAGAGAGAGAGAGAGAGAGAGAGAGAGAGAGAGAGAGAGAGAGAGAGAGAGAGATGCTCATGGTTTTTAGAAATTGGAGAGTTCAAACAAGAAAAGTTATCAGAGTGAGTCAGAAAATTTACTAAATTGATTTATTTTATTCTCCTTAATTCTTCCCTCCCTCCTTCATTCCTTTCTTTTTTTTTCTTTGTAATTTTTGTGTGTACATACATGGAGAAGAGAATGCTCCCGTGTACACACAGAAGCCAACAGACAAGTCTTAGAAGTCAGGTACCTCTCGCAAACTTTAGACCAGGATGTTGAATTTACTTCGTCAGCCCTAAGTGGAAGCACTTCTATCCTTGGAGCAGTCTCACTGGACCCCAAACTGATGATTCATTGTCTGTAGAAGGAATAGCCATGTCCTACTATCTATTGAAACCTTTCTGGCTGTATACAAGTGAATTGTACAGGGAACTTTAACAATTGCTTCTGCTTAAATCCTGTTCAACAGTCATTAATGTAGCTCTTCCCTTTAGTTGTTCATGCTCTGTCTCTATCTGTCTCTCTCTCTCTCTTTCTCTCCATTTTTGTGCCATGAACCCAGTGTTTCACACATTTAATCACACTTTCACGTCCTGAGGCGTATACTCAGTACATGTATGCATCATCTCTTACATGATTACATTTTTCCTATTTATACTATGCATTCTACTTGCTTTTATCACTCATTTTCTCCTTTTAATTTTTTTTTCATTTTAAATACTAGCCTCAGTTCCCCTTCCCTCCCCTTCTGGCTTCCCAGCATCCACTACTCAGAGAGGGCAAGGCCTCCCTTGGAAGTCAATGAAGTCTCATATACCATGTTTTGGCAGGACCTAGCCCCCTACCTCCTGTATACAGGCTGAGCAAGGTATCCTACAATAGGAAATGGACTTCAAAAGCCCAGTTCATGTACCCAGGATAAGTCCTGGTCCCACTGACAGGATTCCCAGTAACAGATCAAATGACATAACTGAACCAGTTTTCTCTTCTTGCAAACGCTATTGAGACTTCCTGCTCCATCAAAACTCCTTTGTAATTCTGATTAAATCTCAGGACCAAGCACTATTGATATAGGTTGCAAATAAATGATGCTCAATGCTGGAGTAACTGTAAGAATCAAATCATGTTTTTAGGTTAAAGGGGCCATGGTAGGTCACTAGAAGTTCTCTGTGTGACTCAAGTGTGATGTTAAGGAAAAGAGTACTGTGTGAGAGTGCCTAAGGACTGGACCACTCAGAATTTAACCTGTATAGGAATCACTGGCAGGACTGAGAAAACAGATGCTGATTACTTAGGCTTCTGCCATAAGGGTTGTTCTGTCCTCAGCATAGCTCATGGCTACACTGCTGGTCAGATGATGGTTGTCAAGGCTGAAGGGCTTATTGCAGGAAATATTGTTGGGCCCCAGTGCCACGGGGTCTCTGTGAGTTGCTGGTCAGCCTACAAGTGCAACCTGTTTTCCAGTCCAAGAGCATTCCGTTTTCTAGTCCTGGCTTACTGCCCCAGCCTTGACCCTCTGACATCAACATCTAGCAGGAGGAAAACATGATCTCTGTCACCTGTGGTTTTTCCACTCTGCTGTAAACCTGTATATAAGAGTGTTCCCTCCTACAAGAGAGAGACCTCTTAGCACTTGCAATAAACTCTCTCTCTCTCTCTCCCTCCCTCCCTCCCTCCCTCCCTCCCTCCCTCCCTCCCTCCCTCCCTCCCTCCCTCCCTCCCTCCCTCTCTCTCTCTCTCTCTCTCTCTCTCTCTCTCTCTCTCTCTCTCTCTCTCTCTCTCCTGGCAATAAAGGCAGCATATGCATTCTCTTAATACAAACAGGTGGAAGTCTTGTCTTTCTTTTCCTGATACATTGGATTTACTTGTGGCATGGGTGCCACAAAATATTAAGTCCAGCAGTTTTGTTTGTTGTTAATGTACCCCTACAGTTATATAGTACCTCCAAATTTCTTTAAAATTCTGTTTTAGCAATGGTACTTACCCCTTCTGTTTTTTAATTAGAGAGACATGTCATTGCTTTTCATTTATAAACAATAGCAAAAACAAAAACTGTAACTATTACCCACTTTTAAGTCCTTTTAATGGCACTTGAAAATATTAAAACCCAATATCAGTGTGTAATTCATCAACAGCCTTGAAACAGAAGACATGTTGTTTAAATAAATTCCATCTTTTGTTCTCAAATTATCTTGTTTTAAAATGAATTCTTACATCTCTATAAAAATTTAAAGAATCTTAAGCAGATTTTTAAAAAGTGAAAATTAAGTAATTAAAAGAAACTTGGAGATAAAAAGGGGTCATTTACCCATAGGGAAAAATAAGATGAAAAAACACATATATGGAACTGATCTTGCATATTGAAACTTAATTAAGGTTCTAAATTGGCATGAAAATGTGCCAACTACACAAAATAAGATACTGTTAATAGATATGCACTACTCTAATGAACTTGTTCATTAAAGAAATCAAGCTATTCTTTCTATATCCTGGGGATATTTTATTTGCAGATTACAGACACTCCAATGAAAAATAAAATGGAATGTGTTAGTTGATACAGAAGTCTATACGGTGTAGAATGTAAAACTATATAAATGAATAGGGAAATATCTAAATCTTAAGAGACAAGATTAATTACTGAAGTATAGCTTAGCTCAGAATAATTCCAAAACATGCATTTCCAGATTACATTTTCTTTGTCCAGGAATTATGTTGTCACAGCTTAGAGAAGCAGCTGTCAATCTGTGAATCACAATCCCTTTGGGTGTCACATCACCTTTTCACAGGGGTCACATATCAGATAGCATGCAAATCAAAGATTTACATTATGACTAATTTTAAATGTATGAATATTTTCCTTCATGTATATTTGTGTACCACATATGTGCAGTGTCTGCAGAAGCTGTAAGATGGTTTTAAATCCCCTGAGACTGGAGTAACAGATGTTTGTGATCCACCTTGTTTGTGCTGGGAATTGGCCTTAATCAATGGGACTGCTTAGCTCTTTGTGTTGGAACAATGCTGTTTAAACAAAGAAGCCCAGTTCTCAGATTCTAGTTTATGTCACTCACTTTTAAGTGATGTTTGAGGACAGTTTAAATACCATTGTCCAGCTAACTCCAATAACAAATTAAAAGAATGATTTATAGACTGACAGTTGGCCAGTAAGTTTCTTTCCCTCCAACTGGGTTTATTTTCCCCCTCAGGTAGTTCATCTGCCTATTCTCAGGAGTTTGTTGAAAGTCAGTTTCCTGATCTCACCTGAATCAGATTACTAGATATGAGTCCTGATAATTTATACCAGAAAGATGGGGTTCTTATAGATTAAGGTAAAATCCAGTTTGCTTTATCTATTTTTTATAGAACCCAGAGTGACATGAAGCATTCTGGCAATGTCTTCCACCAATTTGATGTGACATGTATATTCAATGTTCTCACTTTATAACAAATGAGTATATGTTAGGTTCTATGCAAATAAAAGCATCCCTATAAGCCTCCAATACTCAAAGTGTTCATGTGCAAGAAGGTCTTTCTAATTGCACCCCAATGTTCTTAAATGATCCATGATAACTGATATACTGTAGCTTACTGGCTTCTGTGTTTACAGGTAAACCTTTAATTTGAAATATCATTTTCACGTTTAAAAGATTTATTGTCATGGTGGTGGTGGTGGTGGTTGTGGTGTGTGTGTGTGTGTGTGTGTGTGTGTGTGTGTGTGTGTGTGTGTGTGCTGTCTTGGGGGGGTTCATGCAGAGGCTAGAGTACAATGTGAACTCCCATGGAACTAGAGCTACATATTTGTGACTGCATGACAAGCTGGAAATGAACTCAGTTCCTCTGTAAGTCAAGCACTCTTAAGCATTGAGATGTTTCTCCAGCCTCCATTTCTATGTGATATGTTATTTCATAAGGTAAGCTAATATAGCAACCTGAGATGTGAACCAGAGAGGGGTAGCTTGTCTAATGCATGAGCCAGGAACTGTTGAACAAAGCCTGCAGATTCAGAAAGGCATGTACTCAAAACCCTTGGTGTAAGCAACGAATTTCATTTTTGTTATGTCCAGAACCCAGGATCCCAAAAACCACAGAACTAGGTACCCAGTGCAATCACACAGGGGTTTATTGAGAGCAAACATAAATTCAGGCAGTCCAGCACTCCAACAGCATTGGAAGAATCAGCCACAAGGCATCAGGGAAGTACATGCCTTGGCTTTATGTAAACCCAGTAGGGGGTGACTCTTTGGTCCATAGGCCCTGGGTTAAGAAAGCATTGAAAAATTTCTGTCCAGATGTCTGGTGACCTGCTAGGGCATCCAGTGAACATGATAAAGTATTTGTTAGGCTTGTGTCAGGCTGACTCTGCAGGGAGTGGGGGCCCTGAAGCAAGTTTTAGCCTTTTGTGGATTTTCCTGGGACTGGTTTTAGGGTTCTGTCAGCAGCCTCTCAAGATAGTACCTAGGCTAAAATGGCGTTGGTTCTGTCTGATCTTACAATATTTACTTATGGAAATAAGTTTTCTCATAGCTGGGTACCCAAAGTTAAATCATACCACCTTCTATGAATGTTTCCAACACTGATTTTCCATTTGGCTGAAATAATCTATATTTCACATAAACCTACATAATTTTTTCAGTTTTAGCATCTCTCATGTATCAGATGCTCAAGAATTCTCAGGAGTTTCATGAAACCTTTTCAAAAGTGATGATCTAGATGGTTTTAAGAAGATCCTTAAAGACTCTTGTATAGGAAGTATGTAAGTACAAAACCAATGCTAGTTTATAAGAAGACTTCTATTTCTATCCATCTACATTACACTGACAAGCACACACATATTAGGTAAGTGAAAATACATGGCTTTCCAGACTTGGCTGATCATTTATAATTGAGAAGGACTTTTAACTACAAAATTACTTGAATCTTTTATTCCAGAGACTCCATGTGGCAAAATAGGACAGCGCCTAGGAATTTCAGTAACTTTAAGAAGTCACCATGTGGTGCCTAATGCTACTCAGATGTAGTAAATAATCTCCTTTGTAACATACAGTACATAAATAGCTAGCTTTTCAAACTTCCTATTTTATTTTGCACACTATTTCATGTTGAGAGGATCACCACCAATGAAAGCTGTTATTATATGATTATAATCACATTTTCTTTTATTGATCATGCTTGACAACACAATCAAGGCATGCTGAATAATTCTGAACACAAACAATTGACAGGTAAGGGTTAGTACTAGCATCTGTCATTCTTAATGACCTTAGAAAAGAATATTTTTAAAGTCACTCTGTGCCTTAATAACAATAATCAAGAAGTTACAGCAGAAGGATCACCCTGATTTCAAGAACAGCTGAGTTATGAAAAGAACTCAGCCAGAATGAGCCATATAGACATGATCCTGCCTCTATTCTGCTCCATTGTGTAGAAGAAAAGTGAGGCTCTCTTAAATTTAATGCAACGTTTCATATAATTTAAACATGTTACTTAACGTTCCAACTAAAGTAACTTTAAAGTGAGGGGCACAATATTCTATAATGGATCCTACTGACTTTCAAGCATGTTTTAGCAATGCAAGGTGAACTTCTAAATCATTTTCAATACCCACCTCTCTTATTTTACTATGTACATGATTAAATACAAATGAGAATTTTCTAGTGAGGATGAACTGACCTCAAAATCTTTATAGAGAAGGGCAATTTCTTGAAAAGAGGAAGAGGATCGAAGAGCAGTACAATGGGGAAAGACAGAGGAAAGGAAGAAATATGATTAACTATATTCCAGACATGCCTGAAAGATCACACTTGAATTCATGATTTGCACATTAATATTAACATTAATTAATATTAATAAAACTTTCTTCCCAGAGGTATCAGTGTCTGCACTATCAATGATTAAAACAAAGAATGGTAGTTAACCCTGCTTGTCAACGTGATAGGATTTGGAATCAATCTAATCACCCCAGAAAATAACTCACTGTCTTGTACCTAAGGGGCTTTCCAAAGAAGTTTAATTGTAATAGGAAGTTCTGCCCTAAATATTGGAGGCACCATTCCATGGGCTAGAATCCCATACAGAATCAAAAGGATTAAGAATTATAAGACTAGTTTTCAACTCTGTACTCATCATCACAATGTAATGTGAGCAGTTGCTTTAAGCTTTTAAAACAAAGCATCCTCTACTATGAAGAATCAACAGGCAATATAGAAAGGTTAATCTGAGCACATGAGCAAGATACCCCTCTCACTACAGTTTGGTTGAAGCTTTTTGCCAGCAAAAGTAAGCAAGTTAACAAATGCTTATGGACAGAAGAATAATGCAGTGAATAAAAGGACCAGTCATGCAAACCTGAAGCTTGAGTTTATCCCTAAAACTAGTACAATGTGAAAGGAGAGAACAAGTCCCACAAGGTTGTGCCTTATCCTCAGCATGTGCTCTGTGATATTAGTGCCTACCTACATACATCATAAGCTCACCCAATAATAAGAAATTAACATGTACAAAGTAGCTACACAGTGTATACCTTTTCTCCTTGCCAAGATATAACCAGTATTTTCTAAGAATTTCACCAGAAGTACCATTTATAGATAAGGTCAATGAACTAAGTCCTTTACCTAACTCTAGTAGTTCCTGGTGTTATCTTACCAGAGTCCAAATTTACTTCATGCATTTTTCTATCAATACTGAATAGGATAACACAGAACAAAAACTATGTTTGAGATAAAAGTTTCAGTTTTATACTTGTGTGTGTGTGTGTGTGTGTGTCCATGTGTGTGAGTGCTATTTTCCTTTGAAATTCTATAGATGACAAAGATAGAAAAAATTCAAGTAAATGGGAAAATAGTAACATATTTTTAAATGACTAATATCTTAATTAACCCTAACTTTCAAATAAGTAGATTTAACAGTGCCCAGTTAGATTTTGTTTGGGTTTTATGTTATGTAAATTGAGTTCATATTCTTAAAACCTATATACATAGTTTGGTTGAGTTTAAATCTCTTAAGACATTGTACTTTGTTGTCTGTTATAAAATTATATTAATATGAGACTTTCTAAATATACCTTAAAGAAATTGTAAAATTGTATATTTTACTGCTACATACCAAATTTATTACACAATTGATGTGTTAAATAACACATTATGTAAAACAATAGAGCCTGTGAGTCAGAAATCAAGTCACAGCTTATCAAGCTCTTGATTTACTACTTTTCAAGATGACTAACCTCATGATGATTCAAGGAGTTGAATACATACTAAATACAAGAGTGGAGAAGGTTCCATATTCTGCTCATGATGGTTACAGCTTTTAACTTTTCACAAATGTGATTTATACAAGCTTTCTTCTATCAGTTAAAAATGTTTTGAGATTCTTCACTGTTGATGTATTTACATCATAAAATTGTGCTACATTTTGAGGACATACCACATCTTTTATTCCTTTCAAATTGGTATTTGCCTTGCTTCCATTGAGGGCTATTCTACAGTAACCATGAAATGAATACATAGCATCTCTATTTTCATTTTTGTTTTCATTTCTCTTTGGCAGGTTTTTCCCTCTTTTTTTGTTTTTTTTTTTTTTGAGGAAGTTTAGTAAATATTTTTGGACTTTTTTTGGTTAAAAGTTGTTTCATGGCATGATACTAAACTAGTGCAACAAGAAATCAAACCCTTTTTAGAAGGAACATCCACTAGGAGACTCCACTGCCTTGCATTTGATATGCATAGTAGATTTTTCTGATTAAAAGTGATTCATATGGAGAATTGGAATGAAAAAGTTTAAAAAGTCATGCTGTTGGGAGGGAATAATTTCCACAAAAATGTGAAAAACACTCTTCTTTCAAAGGAAAGTAAATGCTGTTCTACGGCATCAAAACCAGATGATTTATGGCAAAAATAAAAAACCAGTAGAATTATCGAAGACATGGAAAATTAATCACTCATGGTTATGCATTTTTACATCTGTGCTTACCAAAGTAATGGAAAGCCACATTGAGATGGTGTTGGGGAAGTCCTGTGTATATGTCAATAAAGCACTGTCTGGCCAATAGGAATCTAGATAGGTGGGGTTAGGAGTCCAGGAGGATTCTGGGAAGGAGAAACATAAGAGAGTTCGAGATGTAACCGCCATGGGGTAGGACGCCCGGAACTATTCTCCGGTAAGAGAAATACTTAGATTAACAATTATGGGGTAATTACTTAAGTCAGAGCTAGCCAGTAAGAAACAAGCAAGGCCAACAGCTTCATAATTAATATAGCCTCCTGGGTGTTTATTTGGGACTGATGTGGATCTGGAACCAGGCGGACGGGAAGGCTCCTCTCAAGATAAAGCTTCCAAGAATGAGATAGATGATGTTTTCTTTAAATCTTGTTAAATGTTGATAGACAAAATGTTGTAACTGTGTTCTTGCATGATAGCTGTTATATACTATTTGACTATGTTAATGTTAAGACCTTTCTTTTTGTTTAAACAGAAAAGAGGAGATGTTGGGGAAGTCCTGTGTATATGTCAATAAAGTACTATCTAGGAATCTAGATAGGTGGGGCTAGGAGTCCAGGAAGATTCTGGGAAGGAGAAATACAGGAGAGTCAAGATGTAATGCCATGGAGGTAGGAAGCCCAGAACTATTCTCCGGTAAGAGAAATACTTAGATTAACAATTATGGGGTGATTACTTAAGTCAGAGCTAGCCAGTAAGAAACAAGCAAGGCCAACAGCTTCATAATTAATATAGCCTCCTGTGTGTTTATTTGGGACTTATGTGGCTCTAGAACCAGGCTGATGCAGCTCTAGAAACAGGCTGGCGGGAAGGCTTTCTCACAAGGAAAAGCTTCTATTTACAAGATGGAATATTAAATCACCTTCACTTTTCTTATTTGGAGTGTTATTAAAAAGATTTTGTATCAAAGATTGGAAAGCACATTACTGATAAGGAAAATGTATGTACCTTTTTGAATAAAGTGATAGAGATCAGAAAAATTTTCATTAAGTAAGACTTCAATGATTCAGAACTTGCAATAATTTAGAAAAAGTTTAAAATGTAGTTTAAATTCAGAGTACTTATCATAAAGTTTTTAAATATAAATGCAGTATATTTAAAATTAATGTTAACTGAATATGTGTCTCCCCACAGGGTATACTTTGGTATTCTGTCCCTTTCTAGGATAGTGGTTGAAGGGAGGGCCTTTAGATAATAATGAGATTCAAATGAGTAATATGTGGTTTCCTTGAAGGAATGAATAGGCCTTCAAGAAAAACAATTGAGTCTTTGAGTCTCTCTCTCCCTCCTTTATAACACATGGAGAATAATACCACCAACAACCTGTCAATGGAGAGATCTCACTAGAATGATACCTGCTGCTATAGATAAACATAAAGTTTTGGACTCAAGTCAAATATCAACTTATTTGCATGCTTATGTGTTCCTTCAGAGGTAAGAGGGTAATGTTGCTTATCTCTATTGTTCTGTACAGGATCTTAGCCAAACCATGGAAGGCAGAGCTGGGTCCAAGAAAGGATAAGTGTGCTGCTTGCCTGTTTCCCAGTGTCTCAGAATCTCAGAGACAATCATATGCAGCAGGGAGTATAGTCAAGCAGGAACTCATTTAATATCTCAGAGCAAGCTAAGCTAAAAACCACAGAGAAGGAAAACAGCCAGTCAATGGTTGTAATAGTCTGTCTTTCAGGTACCTAGCCACACTATGCTTTACCTAGTGAACACCAGGTGTTCATGCAGTGACCTTATCCTGTTCAATCTAGACAACCATTCATATTTTTGTAAACAACTCAGGACTTGCCCATCTGAATTATCCTCAGTGCTCTCTTTGACAGGCTCATGTGGCCTACAGATTCCTCCTTTTTGTTTTAGACTAGAGCCTACCTCACTTTGAAGTACAGGCCTCTTGGTAACTCTGGAGGGGTTCACCTCTAATAGCATCTTTTGTCAAAGTTCACTCAAAAGGGAGATATCCTCATGGCTGAGCTTATCACAATGTATGTGAGGGGTCATCAGTTGGGTCTCTTAAGTCTTTGTTCTGATTAGTCTGACCAGCCTATTGAAAAGACAATGCCCAAAGACACAAATTAAGATTATTATTATAAAGGAACCCAAGAGGGTAGAGATTGCCTTATCTAGGAGTCTGTCCCCATTTTATCACACCATCACATTTGAGTACATCCATTGCAGTTTGATTCCTCCCCAAGCATGTGTAAATATCAGTGTCCCTTAAGGCTGCCCTATTAGGAACATGTGAGCAGTCTGGGTATTGGGTGTTCAATACCTGAGGCAGGTGGCACCCCCACAACCCTCCACATTCAGATCGTCTTTGATGAAGACAGGTCCAGTATCCCATGTCTCAAGATCCTTGGGCCATGTCACAGAGTTCAAAGAAGAGCATGGGCCATTAGATCTGGGGGACTGCCTCATTTGTGGTGCTGTTGAGGACATCTCCATTGGTAACATTAATCACCATCCATATCATCTTTTGGAAATGATGAGGGTCCTGTTTGGTGGTTACTGGAGTAGTAAGCATCAGCAGCAGGAGCATCAGCAATTTTTAAAGAACATAAGAGCTACTCAAGGGTCCAGCACCCTTGGACATGGTTAGGTACCATTGTATTGTCCCTCATATTTCAGAAAATGAGCCTTGACCACAAGTGTCACTTCCTTTCCTTGTTGGTCAAGCTGTTCTTGGTCATCCTCTTGCATTGTTAGAACAGCCAGGAAATTTAGATTTCTGGCTAGAAGCCAGATGGATACTTCCTCCACTAGGAGGAAGACACATCCAAATCTACTCCACAATATAATTAATGGGTCTGGGCTCCTCCATTGTGATGTTAGAGGGTCTTTCCACTTGACCTTAACTTGGAGTTTGGAGTTGAGGTGGCCTTAATGCTTTTAGGTACTTAGATTCATGTACTCCCTTAGAAAACTTCAAAATATTAATAGTAAATAAAGCCATTCTTAGTTGTAAATGGTGGCTGATTTCCCTTTTTGTTTTAAAAGTTGTTCTTTAAGACATTGATATTTTCCCCCACAATTACTTTTCCCTGAGTATTGTAAGGGATTCCTATAGCATGTCTGATGTGCCACCTACTGAAAAATTCTGTCATGGAATTATTGGCAAAGCAAGGGCCATTATCAGTCTTAACCTGTGTGGGTAATCCTAGGGTTGCAAAAATTAAAAGAAATGTGCTTGTGCATTTTTGTTTTTTTTTTCTTCCTGTTTATGCAGAGGTCCAACAGGACCCTGAAGAGTCTATGGAGACAAAAACACACTTCTGTTTGCCAAAAGCTGGAAAATGAGTAACATCAGCTTGCCAGAGGGTATTGTGCAATATGCCTCTGGGATTAACTGCTGGCGACTGTAGAAGGGGAGCTGTTAAATATGGTTGACATGATTTGCAAGTGTGAACTATCATTTTTAGTTTTTCTTTGTAGGAATCATTGGGAATCTATTATGGGGTCCTCTCCAATTGTCTTGGGTCATATAATGCAATTGGGAGGCTTCCTGTAGGGTTAGTGCCTCTGGGGCTGTCACCAGTCTATCTCTCCATTCATTGCCCTTTGCCAGGAAACCTGGAAGTTCGGAGTGCCTCCAAATGTCTTGAAGGTAAGTGTGCTTGTATGATATGGGGAAGTAAGTTAATCACATAGAGACTCTGACATAAGATTGCAGGCCTTGGAGTTGTCCTATTATGCCAGCATCACAGCCGGCATTTCCTTATATTGGACAGAAGCTTGACAGGATTGAAATCTTTTGTGGTTTGGTGTTGCTTGCTATCTCCTAAAGGTAATGTAGGCAGAGCCTGGTTAGCCCCCATCAGTGAAGATGCAAATGGCTCCCAGGATGGGCTAAGAGGGAGACCAAGAAGGCATCTTAAGGGGTGTCTCTGTAAAAGAGAAGCCTGTTTGGATGACCCGTATTGCAATCAGTACTCTCCATAAATCCAATCCTGAGCAAGCTATTCAACATCTGCCATCTGGAAGGAGAAGACAATGGTATGGGCATCTAGCCCATAGTGTCACTGGGCCTGGGTCTTGCCCTTTATGGCGGCATCAGCGAGCAGATCTGCCTGAGAGTAGACATGGGTGTTCCTCACAAAGATGTATGGATCCATTCCAGTGGCTCCCCATTCTGTGTTAGAAATGCTGTAATCAGGAAAGCTTCAGCAAACTGTCAGAGAGACAAAGGGCCTAGTCATCTAATGCCTCCTTAGAGAGCATTTGTCCAAGGCCTTCGGGAAGACAAAGATCATCTTACAGTGTTATTTTGCCATAGTTATACTATCATGAGGCACCATGTCTTTTAGCAAGGCATACAGGGGTACCAGGTCTTCTGTGGAGATTGACACACAGTTTCTCAGCCAATTAATCTCCCCCAGTAAGAGCTGGAGATGAAAATCATTGATTCAGGAACCTCCAGAACAGGCTTAAGCAGGATAGCCTGTATCAGCATGAGTGTTGACCAAGAACTTTGAAAGAGGACACCTTTTGGACCTTTTCTAGTGCAACAGTAAAACCCCCCTTTTTAAGCAATTGGAGCACCTGTGTCACAAAGTCCTCGAAATATGCTGGATACTGATGTCCCAAAATGGAATCATCCATATAAGCATACATTATTGAATCCTTTGATTTTAGCCTAGGCCTTAAGAGAGTAGCAAGATAATGTTGACAGAAAGCCAAGCAATTAGCCATTCCCTGTGGTAGCAGTACCCATTCAAAATGTTCATCAGGTTTGGAATAATTAAGTGAAGGAAAAGGAAGGCAAGTTTATCACAATTATTCTGGATGTAGTGCTACAAAAAAGAGGCAATTCTTAATATCAATTACCATACATGTATATTCTGTGGGAACAGCAGAAATCCAGGGCATGCCCCTTAAGGGAGTGCCCACTAGTCCCATCGTCTCATTTATCATACACAAATCTTGGAGCATTCATCAAGCCCTGCAAGCCTTTTGAATTGCAAACACCTGGGTGTTCCATGGATTCATAGAAGGGCAGATATGTCCCAGGCTTAATGGTTCATCCATTAGCTGATTGAGTGGTAGCAGCTTAGATTTAGTCCATGGCCACTGCTCTATCCATACAGATGTTTTTGGTGCCCATTTGATAGATGGCATGCAGGGGGCAGTGACCCTTATGATTGTGGGTATACCTGGATAAACCTCTCAGGCTGCCCTCTATGGTTCTGAAGGTTGAAAAATTCCTTCTCTTTGACCACTTCAGGTCCCCACCCCACTTTGTGCCTCTTCCTTTTCCAGGATATCCTCATAAAAATCTCAATGATCTATGGTCACAACAGCATCCATATGTCCCAACATGTCATGGCTCAGCAAATTGGCAGTAAGACTTTTGACCACCAAGGAGCATATCTTTCCTTGGCCCCTGTCTGGGCTGGTCCAGTGCATCTGAGTCTTTTTTTTTTTTTGAATGGGAGTTATCTCCCATCACAAAAACCTTCCTCCCTTTTTAAATAGGACTAGAGGTTGCCTCTCCTCTAGTTTACAGGCTTCCCCTCCAGACCAAATTTTGATCTACAGTCCTTCTTCCAGTGGTACCCCTTCCTGCACTGAAGGCATGGGGTAGAGGAGGGCTTAGCCCCTCCTGGCCTGGCCTGTTAGCAGCAGTGGTGTGTTGAGGATAGTCACTTTTAAAATGTCCCTCCTGCCCACATTCATAGCATGTCCCTTTTCCCAGTGGCCTCAAGGACCCTTGACTCTGGGTTACCAGGGCCAGGGTGATGGCTTCTGTCATGGCAATCAATTGTGCCTGTAAGGAGGCCGGGGCCAGAGAATGGAATTGATGCTACTGGGTACCTACATCTTAGAAAGCTACCAGTCATCTGCTGAAGTCCTCATTCATCCTTTCCCATACCAGCAGTTGGATAAATTGTTCTCTGAGGTCTCCCAGTAGCAGCTTGCACCAAACACTTTGTTGGACCCAGTCTATAAACTCTAGCAAAGGATTACCACAATTCCCCACAACTCTGGGCTACTCAGTAGGCCCATTATCCAGTTTACCTCAGGAGTTCAACCTAGCCTGGCTCACCTGATCCTGATACAGTTCAGGGATCCCTGATTGCTTAAGGCCAGTGGAGTAGCAATCTCTTGTTCCTGACAGCATAGCATAGGTAATAGGGACGGTGGAGTTAGCTTGCCTATTTGCCTCAGCTTGTGCCCTACATTCCTCCTTATAAAAGGCACACCATTTGATAAACTGCGAACTAGGAACGGTTGCCTTAGCCACATCCAACCAGATGGTAGGCAATATCCTGCAACAGGGTCCGTGCCCGAGGGGAATTAGGGCCATCTTCTGCCTTTGCCTTGTGGAGCTTTTTAAGATCCTTGCCTTCCCAAGGACACCAGGCTAGAGTCCTGCCAGGCCTGTGGGGCAAGTTTCCCAGGTAGGCTTGAGGGGCCCTAGTTGTATCCTCCTGCCCCTCCTTGATAGGGCCAGCCTTGGCATACCATGCCTCCAGCTCTTGACCTGCAGTTCTTGGTCAATCATAGGGGTTCAGGTCCTGTGGATTTTCCCTGAGGGCAGTATAGGGGAACCCAACCTTCTTGATCCTGGGAAGCTTAAGGCAGGGGTCTGGAGTTCTCCAGTCCCTCCCCTTCTCTCATCTTATTGAAAATAGAATTACTCATACTAAGGATCTTACTGTGAGAGACCACTTGTCCTTAGCCGAGATTCAGGTCCTTCTTGCAGCCAGGTTTGGGCACCAGATGCAGGGTAGCTGGGCACCAAGGAAGTGGAGTTGCACTGCTTACCCATTCAGAGCCTCATAGATTCCTGAAGACAATCAGATGCAGCTGGGAGTCTGGACAAGCAGGGAAGGAAATCATTCATTGCCCCACAGCAAGCATCTTTTAAGGCAAAAAAACACAGAGTGGGAAATAAAGCTAGTCAATGGCTTTAACACTTAGACTATTACACACCTAGGTGCCCAATGCTTTACCTACTGAACATGAGATCATCTGGTTCAATCTAGGAAACCAATCATCTTTTTTGTAAACAACTCAGGACTCCCCATATGAATACTCCTCAGCACCCTCTTTGACTGGCTTCTGTGCCCTACAGCTCTGGATTTTAATGTTAAGACAGTGTCTATCAGTAAACTTCTAGCTATCCTATTTTGCTAGCCTAGCTGGCCAGCAAGCCCTAGAAATTAATATATCCACCTTCCTACTATTGCAACTTTTTGGATTAAAGGCAATTATATAACCCCTCCTTTTTATATGGGTTTGGGTTCAAGTTCATCTCCCCTCACTCATGTTACAAGCATATTACCAGCAGGATTATCTCCCCAGAATGAGCTGGTCATAAAAGTTTATGCAATATTGGAAAATTAAGTGCTCACTCTGTGACAATAACAGATCTGAACTCTGGTGGGTTTCAGTCTCTTTCTTGTCCTCCATGTGCAAAATCCCTGTATGACCACCAGCCTTGTAACCAACAGCCTGATTGCAGGTGCCCCTGTTCCCACCTCAACTCCATTCAATGGAGACTCCAACTCTTGGTACAGACCCAGGGCCTCCCTTCTCCATAGCACTTTCAACCTTGTCTCTCCAGATTATTCTCTCTTACTGCAACCTGCTTTCAGAAGTCACCTCTCCCACTACCCCATATTTCTGGAAACCCTCCCTCTTGCTGTGAACAGAATCTCCTTTGTTCTTTTCAGAAGTCCCACTCAGACTTAGCTATTTTCTCATAGCCAATATCTGTTCCTCTCTGCCACCCACTGACTTGAAGAAGTACTCTCTAACAGTGAACCCACAGTCCACACTTTCCTAATTATAAGAGAAGTCTACAGAAAGCAGGGAACAGAATACCCACAAAGACAAGGCCAGATATCAACACCTAGAATGACCTCAATCATCCTAACTTTAGACAACTTGGCCCCAGTCCCAAAACACAGACATTGACAGTCAAGACAATGTATCTCTACCAGAACCCAGGAATGCAACCACAGTAGGCCCTGAGAAATGCAAGCACTTCAGAACATTACAGGACATTAAAGAAGATATGGATAAATTCCACAATGAAGACTGGGAAAACACATACATTAGCATGAAGTGACTAAAACACTGAAAACATGGAAGTACAAGTAGAGACACTAAATAAACTCAAACTGAGGTAAAACTGGGATGAAAAATATCAGAAATAAAAAAAAATATCACAGGGAAGCCTCACCAACAGAATACAAGACATGGAACACACAATTTCAGGCAAAGAAAACAAGGGAGAAGAAATAGATACCTATGTCAAAGAAAATATTAATGATGAGGAAGTTAAAAAATCTGGATATATAAACCATAGCAATGGAAGAAGAAGAAGAAATACAGGTCAAAGGAATAGAAAAAATATTTTTTTTAAAAAAATCATAGAACAAAATTTTCTCAACCTGAAGAAAGAGATGGCTCTTAAGGTACCAGAAGCATACAGAACACAAAACAGACTGGACCAAAAAAGAAATTTGCCATAACATATTACAATCAAAGTATTGACTATACAGGGTAAAGTAAGAATTCTGAAAGGTATAAGGGAGAAAGAAACAACTATCTTAAAGAAGACTGTAGAAGAAGGGCCATAAATTTACGTGATGCAATATTTTTCAGATGTTATATGAAAAAAAAATGAATTGACATCTGCTCACAGAGGAAAATTGGTTTTCTACTATGGAATCTCATTATGCATAGTAACTCTACTAATGACAGGCCCCATATCTAGCAATAGATGGCCAAAACAAAATGAACGCAAGATATTTTTGTAGACTTGTCTCATATCACTTATTTGGTCACTCTTACTGGCCTTTTTTGTATATTATGATTTACAATTTTATATTTTTCTTGTTGGTGTATGTATATGTTTCTTATGCGTTCTCTTTGATATTGTTTTGTATTTGGATTCTTTCCTTTTTGCTTGTTTGTTTTCCATAGAGAGTGAGTGAGAGTCAAGGAGTTCTGTGGGTAGGAAAACGAGGAAGATGTTGGAGAAGTTGTGGAAGAGAAAATAATGATCAGAATATATTGCCTAAAAATTAATTTTCAATAAAAATTTTAAAAAAGATTTATTTTCCAAGCCAGAACACATGAAGTGTCAAATAGGAAGTGACTATAGATAAAACTTAAACTACAATAAATACTTTATTGACTTGTTGGTTTTTTTTGCTCCTATGTTTCTTAAGAACTGCATGTGGTAGAATATAGGGATGAAACAGAAGAAAAAAGTTAATGTACAAGGGAAACACTTGTACTTCCTGTTTGAAAATACCAGGTTTCATGATACTTGGGCTGATGCCCTTGGAGTGGGACAGAAATATTGGTGGTCAATGGTGCGCATGCATCAGAAATGTGAACATGCACCAACACAACAACATAGAAAAATATGGAACAGGAAAGAAAGGAAATTCTTCTTGGAGAGACTGATAGTTAGCAACAGCCTATATTGCTTGGGAATTCCTTGTTAGCCCATGTAAGGTATTCTGAATTTCACAATGATTGATATTTTGTAGTACATTATTTATTTGCTTTGGGGGATTTCTCAGTATATTGTAGAATATTAAATAGCTTTTCTGACCTCTCTGTATATTGGGTGATGTTAGTATCATCCTTATGTTCTATGACAACCAACAATAGCTCCAAACATTGATAAATAACGACTAGGTAATGCTTTAGATTGATAACCACAAATCTCTGTTTCCTTTTTGGAATTTAAAATTAGTTTTTTTTAGTTACTTAAAGTTTCATTTATTTTACACATTAGCCTCAGTTCGCCTCTGTCATCTCCCCTAGTTCCCTCTTCCTGCCTCCCTTCTGTACCCCATATGCACTCCTCCTCCATCAGAAATGGGTAGGCTTTCCATGAGCATAAACAAAGCATAGCACATCAAGTTGAGTCAGGACATCAAAGCTGGGGTATATAACCCAGGAAGTGGAATAGGTTCCCAAAAGCCAGCTCAAGAGGCAGGGAAAGGCCCTCATCCTACTACTATGAGCCCCATTAACAGAGCAAGCTACACAAATGGCTATATGCATACAGAGGGCTTTTATTTATGTATTTATGGTTTCGGGAAACAAAGGTGCCATTGCCTACATGTGAAAGCCAGGAACCAAACGCAGATAATCAGGCTTGGTGGCAAGTACTTACACACGGAGCTATCTCACTGCATATCAGTTTTTTTATTCTAATAAATAATTAATATTGTCAGTCATTTTAAAATTGATGTTCACCATGAAGATACTATCATTTGATTGTGCTATTTATTTATTTTTGGTTGTGAGCCTAGCCTTTAATGGTTGAGTCATCACTCCAGTTCTTGTGCTGATTTTTCTGGGGTCCGTGTTGTTGTTTATAAAGCATATGGACAGCAGTGTACTGAACTGTATAGAAAAAAAGATTAAAAATAATACCAGGAATGGTATATTTATTCATTTCTTCTTAGATGGTATTTTTTTGAGAATTTGTTTGCCCCTGTTGTGTGTGTGTGTGTGTGTGTGTGTGTGTGTGTGTGTGTGTGTGTGTGTGTGTGTGTGTGTACTCATTTATCTGAGCTGGTACATGAACATGAATAAAGTACCTATGAAGGCCAAAAGAGGGCGTCAGATTTCCTGGATCTAGAATTAGAGGTAATTGGATGCAACACATTAAGAGTACTGGAACTGAACTTGAGAAATTGGAAGGAGAAATACATGCTCTTGACTGTTAGGTCACTCATCATTATCTCTTCAATCCAACCTTCTTGCTTGGCTTTATAAGATCAAATTTTAAATCATATTTTAGAGAAGAATTAGAATTTTCTTAGTTGAGAATTTGAAATGTTTGCCCTGAAAACATATATATATATATATATATGTATGTACATATATGTATGAATATATTGACTGAAAATGGTGTATTTATGCATTTATGAATGTATTATATATTCATACACATATTAAAGAATATCTACAAAAATATTTAGATATATAATTATTACATATGTATCATATACTTGTATCATCCACATATATAATCAACAAAGATAAAGAGTGCATGAATCTGAAAGAGTGCAGGAGATTGGAAGTACATAGGAGAGTTTGGAGGGAGAAAGGAAGGGGGAAATGATGTAATTATAATCTCAAACAATAAAAATAAATATATAAAGAACTAATTTCAAAAAAGGGAAAATCAGGTTTTATAAAATTCCTAAGTTGCTTGTATTCCAAACCCTAATATTGCAAAAGGAAAGAGATCTAGACATGAAAACAAAGCATGAATGAGAACAACTGGTATGAGTCTGCCAACTAGCAGCTTTCACCCCTCAAGGCCAGAAGGCCACCAGAAAAGGCAGATTGTTCCTGAACATTTAGACAAGAGATGATGATAGTTTCTATTATTTACCGAGTATTAATTGCTATACTGTTCCTTATAATGAAAGTCGAAGTCCTGGCTTATCTGTGAGATAAAATTGTTGGACAATTGGAGAGCATATAAAACAGAAATAAATCCATTGTGCTAAGAAAAATATTTTAGAATGGTATCGATATCAGACTTCATACTGGTACTCTAAACTTCAAGTTTGAACTCAAGACCTACAATATAACTTACAACAAACAGTGGAAAGATTTTAATTGAAATTTTAGGGGAGTGAATTAGACATTAAGTAGATGGCTTCTTTAAGATCAAGATATTTTGGGTATCTAATTAGGATTATGTCTTTAATATGAGCACATTTAGTGCTGCAAGAAAGGTGGACATCAAATACTATTATTTCATTTCAGCTGTGTTGTTCTCTGAATAATAGATTTTATAAATTTGAAAATTGATATTTGCCAGGGACAATTTTCCACTATGTTGATATTCAACTAAAAATATAACCAAGTTTGTACAACCTAAAAGCTTTATTCAGTTAGTATATTCACAAACTAGAGAGTTACATAAGGAACTTAAAGAAGGGAAGTATCACACACAAGTTTACAAACTCTGTTTGGGGCATTGGATTAATAGGAAGCTTATAAACAATGATCACACTTAAAACTGCACATGATGAATCTCTATATTAGTCCTTACTAAGCAAATGGTACTAAAATCTTCTGCTTTTTATGGACTTCATATATTATACCCAACTGTCTTTTATCCCTTTGATAATGTGCAGAACCCTTTCCAGAAACAGTTTACCTCATACAAAATATAGTTTAATGATTGTTTTGTGATTTAAAATGAATGACTATGTTTTTAACAAAATTAAGGGATTGATTTTCTTTCTAAAGGTAAAATGATAAACAAAGGAACAATAATTCAAAAATCAACACTAATTTTAACATACATTCTCCATTTTGGGGGAAAAATAAAAATTAAAAAATCTTCAAAATTCTATTTTATATTAAGATATTTATAAAATATTTAGATGTTTTAAAGGATATTTTATCTTGTATTTATTGATAACGAAAAGCTCATTTTTAATCATCTAAATTTGTTATCACTTATAATAGTATTTATTCTAATTCAATTAACAAAATCATAGGTCATATGACTTTCTGAAATGTTCTCTTTCTTTTTTATCATTTTTTATTTTAATTTTAAATAGCTTGTTTTACATGTCAATCCCAGTTCCCTCTCCCTCCCCTCCTCCCGCACTCCCCTTCCCCCCCACCCTCCCACCCTATTGCCAAATCCTTCCACATAGGGGATATCTAGAGTCATTTCACTCTGGGTAGGGTCCAGGCACTCCCCTAAGAGTCCAGGCTGAGAGAGAATCACTCTTTGTGCTATAGGCACATGATGACTGTTTGTATTCCAGGGATAGACACTGATCCACAGCTCAGGGCCCCAGAGGTTGCCCAGGCCTTCTAATTGACACTCACATTTGGGGGGTCCAGATCAGTCCCATGCTGGCCTCCCCAATGTTCTCTTTCTTATAACATAAACATTACACAAATGAATGTCCATATATAGCAAAGCCATTTGCAGACTCCATCTTCTTTTTATTTTTCCAGTAGCTGTTAGAATAGTCTCTGTCCAGACATAAAATCAGCTCCTCATGCTTGACATAAGGGTACTTCAGTCTTTACTCAGAGATCAGAGAACATTTGCCTTATCAAGATGCTGGTATGTGTTGAATCCAGATCAGAAAAGTGTGTCCTACTTCAGTTATTCCCTGTCAGAAAGACACCATATTTTCAAACAGTACTGTTTTCTGATCATTATATTAAAATTTGCTAGACACTAATATATACCATACCAATTTAACACAGTTTCTCACTGAATGACATAAAGCATTCCAAAGAAGCCTTTCCAGTTATGTTTGAAGCTAAAATATTGATTCTCATTTAAGGAACCATTTTTATTTTGTTATTATTATTCAATATATATACTATATTTCTGATATTGATGATCCTCAAAAAAGACACATACATTTATTCATTGCAGAGTTTCATAGAATGAGAGAGCTAAAATTTATGGTTTGGTACAAAAGACATTTGAATTGATTCAGTGTAAACATGGCATATCTTTACAAATTCATACAGTGCAAAATGTCATGAATATTAAAACATGAATATAATTTAAACATTCTTAAATTATTAAATAAATTGTTTATATCCATTCTCATTTCTATAGATATATACAAATTTAAATTGTCATATATGTTTATAAATTTTAAAGCATTACGATGTATATGAAAATGCCTTATTTGCCCAATGGACCTCAAAAAGCCAGGAACAGACATTGATGATTGATGTCTTCAGAACAACTATGTCTCTCACTGATTTATTTTTCTGACAATTTAAATATGTGGAATGTGTTTTTAATATGCTATAGTGGATCTGGCTTTCTAAAACCAGCACCAAGCTCTCACTCAATTTTCAGTTGAATTTTGTTTTATTTTTGCCTTACAAATATACCACAACCACTAGTGGCATAAATAGGATGCTCTTTCTTACATTTTTAAAGTCACTCTCTGCTGAATATACATCAGAATTAACTACAAAAAATGGGAAATACATAACAACGTACAGACCTTTTTCTATTTCAATGCAACTCAAAAGTATGTGTGTATGCATATGTAACTGCTCACGGCTGAATTTTATATTGCACACAGTGTCAAATTTCAAACTATTTTAGAAGTATTTCCAAATATTCTTGAATGCTACTTATAGCACAATAATCCTAACTTTTTATGATATATTTCATATATTTACATCAATTTTTGTGTCTTTCATCAGAGGAAATCAACTAGCTTTCTCCAAGAGAAGACAAACGCATACCTCTCAGAAGTTATTCATAGAACTCTGGATTTTTTTCCTTTTGTTTGTTTGCTTGTTATTGTACCCTTATTATCTGTGAATCAGGAAAGCAGTCTTAAGTAGGCATCTGATACCCTATTGACCATCTAGATTCTATCCTTTTCTTTAGGCTTCTCAGTCTAAAATTAGGAATTTTTGAATCTCAGTCTTTTAGACACTGTTAACTTTTCCTTCAAGAACTGTACATGCTTTGAAACTGCTCAATATTCCCACTAAAATGTCAGTTTGGGACTCCAACTTCATGAGCTACAAAGAAAAGCTGTTCTCCCTTTAACTCACAGCATGCTTTTGTATATGCCAGTCACTTGTACTGACATTATCAAGATACTGGAGCCTCAAATCGTGGTCTTTGTTTTTTGTTGTTGTTGTTGTTTCTGTATTCTATGTTAGACTGCATCTGATATCTCCAGAAAAATCATCCTATTTTAGTTTCAAAATAATGTGACTTTGCCTAACAATACCTACTGTCATTACATTGACACAACTATTATCACACTTCAATAATTATGCCATTATTTCTTCAGCCTCAGCACCAAGTATAACTTAACCACACAGAGAACATGCTCAAACCTCTCAAATTATTATCATTATACAAGAATGAAAAGCAGTGCTTATGTGAAGAATTTGAAGACAAGTGTAGTGTATTGTTTTTCAGTTCCTGCCACTCATCTGTGTCCACTAAACTCAAGCCATGTGCCCTTTCTCAATAAACAAGGGAAGTTCTTCCCTCAGCCATGATCACCAATTCTTCACTGTTCCTTGAATTACAGTCTTTATAGTGTACCATTTTCCCCCAATTAAATCTCTGCTCAAGCATTGCCTTCCAAGGAAAGCCTTGCTAGATTCCATTTCTACAATACTATGCTTAGCCTCCAGGCCTACAAGAAAATTCTACTATGGCAATTCACCAGGCTTTTTCTTTGGGGCACCAACCAGTCCTGAATTATAACACAGATACTTGTTAATTTTGAATGTTCAGCCTATCTTAGGCACAATTCTGACTAGCTCTTTGACCATAAATTAACCTGTTTCTCGTTATCTACTTTTTGCCTAAGAACTTATTAACTTTCTTACTCCTATATATCTTGCAATTGCTGCTTCTGTATCTCTGGCTGGCTGGCTTCAGTTGATTGGTTTCTGGCCCTGGGTGTCTCCCATGCTTTCTCTTTCTACTTCTTCTCTCATTCTTCCTTGATCCTTGAGCCTAGATTTTTCCTCCTATTTATTCTCATTGCCTGATAGCCCTGCACATCCTATCTCCTGTCTACCTATTGACCATTCAATCTTTTATTAGACCAATCAGGTGCCTTAGGCAGGCAAGGTGAAACAAATGCAACACACAATTAATTTTCATAATTAAACAAATGCAGTATGAACAAATGTAACACACAATTACTCTTCAGTAGCAGCAAATGTAACACTTCTTTGCCTAGTTAAAATATTTCACAACACTTCCCCCGTTTTTTTCTAAAAAGTAAAGTGATAAATAACAAGAAAAATTATTAAGAAAGAACCACTTTCACAATATCCAGTTCATGTTTATTTGCCAAATTCAAATAAAATTTTTATGTTATTTATCCTATTTTGGTAAGTTTTAAATTTTGTAACTAATTTACCTCCTTTATTTTAATTAATTTCTATTTAAAAATTTCCTCGTTTTTCATTTTTTACTTAAATGAGAAGCAAGCTTGTTTTCTTTTTTATCATTTTTTATTTTAATTTTAAATAGCTTGTTTTACATGTCAATCCCAGTTCCCTCTCCCTCCCATCCTACCGCACTCCCCTTCCCCCCCCTCCCACCCTACTGCCAAATCCTTCCACATAGGGGATATCTAGAGTCTGTCATTTTACTCTTGGTAGGGTCCAGGCACTCCCCTAAGAGTCCAGGCTGAGAGAGCATCTCTCTTTGTGCTATAGGCACATGAAGACAGTTTGTATACCAGGGATAGACACTGATCCACAGCTCAGGGCCCCATAGGTTGCCCAGGCCTTCTCACTGACACTCACATTTGGGGGGGTCCAGATCAGTCCCATGCTGGCCTCCCCACTGTCAGTCTGGGGTCCAAGAGCACTCCCCTGTTCAGATCAGCTGTCTCTGCTGGTTTTGCCAGCCCATTCTTTGCCAATTTGCTCATCACTCCTCTCTCTCTGTCACTGGGTTCCTTGGGTTCAGTTCAGTGATTAATTGTGTGTTTGCCTCTGCTTCCATCAGTCACAGGATGAAGGCTCTTGGATGGTTATAGACATCAAGTTCATTATCAGGAATGGGCATTCGAGGTGGTCCCTCCACTATTGCTTAGCTGGCCAATTGGTGTTATACCTTTAGATCACTCGAGGTCACTCTGGTGCCTGATCTGTCTTCGATCCTATGATTCCCTCTTCCCCCTATTCTACCCCCACCCCCTCAACTTCCTGTTCCCCCATGACCAACTCCCTTCCTCTTTACCCCCTCTATTCTTCCCAGGTTCCACTCCCCCCCACCCCTCGCCGTGTTCCCCATCCATTCAGAGGATCTTGTCTCCATCCTCTTCTCTTGGGTACTATGCATATATGCATATCTTTTAGGTTCTTTCCTGTTTCCCAGACTCTCTATCTGTGGAAGTGCAGACTGGCACTATCCTGATCCATATCTAAAATCCATATATGAGTGAGTACATACCATGTTTGTCTTTTTGCGACTGGGTTACCTCACTCAGGATGGTTTCTTCCAGTGCTATCCATTTCCCTGCGAATTTCAAGATTCCATTGTTTTTTTTTTTCTGCTGAGTAATACTCCATTGTGCAAATGTACCACATTTTCTCTATCCACTCTTCAGTTGAGGGGCATCTAGGTTGCTTCCAGGTTCTGGCTATTACAAACAATGCTGCTATGAACATAGTGGAGCAGATGCCCTTGTTGTATGAACCTGCCTCATTTGGATAAATGCCTAAGAGTGGAATTGCTGGGTCTAGTGGTAGATTAATTCCCATTTTCCTGAGGAATCTCCATACTGATTTCCAAAGAGGCTGTATGAGTCGGCATTCCCACCAGCAGTGGAGGAGTGTTCCTCTCTCTCCACATCCTCTCCAGCATAAATTGTCTTCGGTGTTATTGATTCTAGCCATTCTGATAGGAGTAAGATGGTATCTCAGAGTTGTTTTGATTTGCATTTCCCTGATGGCTAAGGATGTTGAGCACTTTCTTAAGTGTCTCCTGGCCATTTTAGCCTCCTCTACTGAGAATTCTCTATTTAGCTCTGTACCCCACCTTTCTAGTGAATCCTTTGGTGTTTTGGAGACTTGTTTCTTGAGTTCTTTATAAATTTTGGAGATTAGCCCTCTGTCAGATGTAGGGTTAGTGAATATCTTTTCCCATTCTGTGGCCTGCCTTTTTGTCTTTTTGACTGTGTCCTTTGCCTTACAGAAGCTTTTTAGTTTCAGAAGGTCCCATTCGTTAATTGTCGATCTCAGTGCCTGTGCCACTGGTGTTATGTATAGGAAGTGGTGTCCTGTACCAACTCGTTGAAGAGTATCTCCCACTTTCTCTTCTAAAAGTTTCAGTGTGGCTGGATGTATGTTGAGATCTTTGATCCATTTGGACTTAAGTTTTGTGCAAGGCGATAAACATGGATCTATCTGCAGTCTTCTGCATACCAGTACCCAGTTATGCCAGCACCATTTGTTGAAGATGCTTTCTTTTTTCCACTGTACAGTTTTAGCTTCTTTGTCAAAAATCAGGTGTTTATAGGTGTGTGGGTTAAAATTAGGGCTTTCGATTCGGTTCCATTGGTCTACCTGCCTATTTTTGTGCCAATACCAAGCTGTTTTCAGGACTATAGCTCTATAATAGAGCTTGAAGTCAGGTATGGTGATGCCTCCTGAAGTTCCTTTATTGTATAGGGATGTTTTGGCTATCCTGGGCCTTTTGTTTTTCCATATAAAGTTGATTAATGTTCTTTCCAGGTCCTTGAAGAATTGTGATGGAATTTTGATAGGGATTGCATTGAATCTATAGACTGCTTTTGGCAAGATTGCCATTTTTATTATGTTGATCCTACCAATCCAAGAGCATGGGAGATCTTTCCATTTTCTGGTATCTTCTTTGATTTCTTTCATCAAAGACACAAAGTTCTTGATATACAGGTCTTTCATTTCCTTGGTTAACATTATCCCCAGATATTTGATGCTGTTTTTGGCTATTGTAAAAGGTGATGTTTCTCTGATTTCTTTCTCAGTCACTTCATCCTCTGTATATAATAGGGCCACTGATTTTTTTGAGTTTACCTTGTATCCTGCCACATTACTGAAGGTGTTTATCAGCTCTAGGAGTAACCTTGCAGAGTTTTTTGGGTCACTTATGTAAACTATCATATCATCTGCAAATAGTGAAAGTTTGACTTCTTCTTTTCCTATTTGTATCCCCTTTATCTCCTTTTGTTGTCTTATTGCTGTAGCTAGAACTTCAAGTACAATATTGAAGAGATATGGAGAGAGTGGACAGCCGTGTCTTGTTCCTGATTTTAGAGGAATTGCTTTGAGTTTCTCTCCATTTAGTTTGATGTTAGCTGTTGGTTTACTGTATATTGCTTTTATTGTATTCAGGTACATTCCTGTTATCCCTGATCTCTCTAGGACCTTTATCATGAAGGGGTGCTGGATTTTGTCAAAGGCTTTTTCAGCATCTAGTGAGATGATCATGTGGTTTTTCTTTCGCAGATTGTTAATATGGTGGATTACATTGATAGATTTTCTAATGTTGAACCATCCCTGCATTCCTGGAATGAAGCCTACTTGATCATGGTGGATGATTTTTCTGATGTGTTCTTGAATCCGGTTTGCAAGTATTTTATTGAGTATTTTCGCGTCAATGTTCATGAGGGAAATTGGTCTATAGTTCTCTTTCTTAGTTGTGTCTTTGTGTGGCTTGGGTATCAAGGTAATTGCAGCCTCGTAGAAAGAGTTTGGCAGTGAGCCTCCTGCTTCTATTGTGTGGAATACTTTGACGAGTATTGGAATGAGCTCTTCTTTGAATTTCTGGTAGAATTCTGCACTGAAGCCATCTGGGCCTGGGCTTTTTTATTTGGGAGACTTTTGATGACTGCTTCTATTTCATTAGGGGTTATAGGTCTGTTTAGATTATTTATCTGTTCTTGATTTAGTTTGGCAAGTGATATCTATCCAGGAAATTGTCAATTTCCTTTAAATTTTCAAATTTTGTGGAGTACAGATTTTCAAAGTATGCCCTGATGATTCTCTTGATTTCCTCAGAGTCCGTTGTTATGTCCCCTTTTTCATCCCTGATTTTGTTAATTAGCATGTTCTTTCTCTGTCTTTTGGTTAGTTTGGACAGAGGTTTGTCTATTTTGTTGATTTTCTCAAAGAACCAACTCTTTGTTTCATTGATTCTTCTCAGTGTTTTCCTGGTTTCTACTTGATTGATTTCAGCCCTCAATTTGATTATTTCCTGGCATCTGCTCCTCCTGGGGGAGTTTGCTTCTTTTGTTCTAGAACATTCAGCTGTGCTATTAATTCTCTAGTATGACTGTTCTCCAGTTTTTTCATGTAAGCACTTAGTGCTATAAACTTTCCTCTCAGCACTGCTTTCAAAGTGTCCCATAAGTTTGTGTATGTTGTGTCTTCATTTTCATTGAAATCGAGGAAGTCTTTAATTTCTTTTTTTATTTGTTCCTTTACCCAGGGATGGTGCAATTGTGCATTGTTCAATCTCCATGAGTTTGTAGGGTTTCTGCGATTTGTGTTATTGTTGAATTCTAATGTTAATGCATGGTGGTCTGATAAGATGCAGGGGGGTTATTCCAATTTTTTTTTGTATCTGTGGAGATTTGCTATGTTTCCTATTATGTGGTCAATTTTAGAGAAGGTTCCATGTGGTGCCGAGAAGAAGGTATATCCCTTTGTATTTGGGTGGAATGTTCTATAGATGTCTGTTAAACCCAGTTGGGTCATAACTTCTATTAATTCTTTTGTTTCTTTGCTAAGTTTCTGTCTGGAGGTCCTGTCTAGCGGTGAGAGCGGAGTGTTGAAGTCTCCTACTATTAGCGTGTGAGGTTTTATGTGCATTTTTAGCTTTAGTAATGTTTCTTTCACGAATGTAGGTGCCTTTGTATTTGGGGCATAGATGTTTAAAATTGAGACTTCATCTTGATGTATTTTTCCTTTGATGAATATGAAGTGCCCTTCTTCATCTCTTTTGATTGATTTTAATTTGAAGTCTAATTTGTTAGATATTAGGATTGCTACGCCCGCTTGTTTCTTGGGGCCGTTTGATTGGAAGATGTTTTCTCAGCCCTTTACTCTGAGATAACGTCTGTCTTTGGTGTTGAGATGTGTTTCTTGTATGCAGCAGAAGGAAGGGTCCTGTCTTCGTATCCATTCTGCTAGTCTGTGTCTTTTTATAGGCAAGTTGAGGCCGTTGACATTGAGGGATATTAATGACCATTGATTGGTGATCCTTGTTTGCGCTTGATTTATTGTTAGTGAAGTTATTTTGTGTAGTTTCTCCTCCCTTTTTCTTTTGGTGTTTTGTAAAGTATAATTATATATTGCCTGTGTCTTTGTGAATGTAGTTATCTTCCTTGGCTCTAGGTTTTCCTTCTAGCATTTTCTGTAGAGCTGGATTCATGGATACGTATTGTTTAAATCTGGCTTCGTCATGGAATATTTTGTTTTCTCCATCTATGGTAATTGAGAGCTTTGCTGGATATAGTAGTCTGGGTTGGCATCCTTGTTCCCTTAGCGTTTGTAGGACATCTGACCAGGATCTTCTGGCTTTCATCGTTTCCATTGAGAAGTCAGGTGTAATTCGGATAGGTCTGCCTTTGTATGTTACTTGGCCTTTTTCTTTGGCTGCTGTTAATATTTTCTCTTTACACTGTAGGTTTGATGTTTTGATTATTATATGGCGAGGTGACTTCTTTTTCTGATCAAGCCTATTTGGTGTTCTGTAAGATTCTTGTACTTTCATAGGCATATCTTTCTTTAGGTTAGGGAAGTTTTCTTCTATGATTTTGTTGAATATGTTTTCTGTACCTTTAAGTTGAATTTCTTCACCTTCTTCTATACCTATTATTCTCAGGTTTGGCTTCTTCACGGTGTCCCATATTTCCTGGATATTTTGTGTTAAGGATTTGTTGGTTTTGAGATTGTATTTGGTTGACGATTCTATATCCTCTAATGAGTCTTCAACACCTGAGATTCTCTCTTCTATCTCTTGTATTCTATTGGTGATACTTGCATCTGTAGTTCCAGACCGTTTACCGAGCTTTTCTATTTCCAGCATCCCTTCATTCTGTGTTTTCTTTATCGTTTCTGTTTCAGCTTTCAATCCTTCAACTGTTTGAGCTGTTTCCTTAATTTTCTTGGTTGATTTTTCTTGGTGCTCTTTAGATTCTTTGAGAGATTTGTTTACTTCTTAAATTTTTCCCCCATTTCATGGATTTTTTTTGTTTGTTTTTTCTTCTATTTCCTTAAGCGATTTCCTCGTTTCTTCTTTGAGGGTCTCCATCATCTTCATGAAATAATTTTTAAGGTCTGTCTCCTCTTCTTCCTCTATGTAGTGCTTTTCGGTCTTGCTGGTGTTGGATCCCTGGATTCTGGTGGGGTCATGTTGGTGTTTCTATTGCTGAGTGATCTCTTATTCTGTCTTCTTCCCATCTCTTCTTCCAGTGGGTGCTGGTGGGGTCTTTCCATCTCCACTGGTCTCCTTCCTTACTGCAGCTGAAGCTGGGGATGCTGAAGCTGGACTCCCTGGGGTTGAGGTCTGAAGCTGGGCTCGCTGGGTTGGGGTCTTGGAGGGGCTGATCTCCTTCCTGTGTGGGCGGCTCTTCTGGAAGCCGGGAGCGGGCCCGAAGATGGAGGGGGATTCAATGTCAATCTCAGTTCCCTCTCCCTACACTTCTCCACTACCCTAACAAACTCCACATCCTATCACCTTTCTGCTCCCCAGGGAGGGTAAAGCCTGCCATAACGGATGTTCAAATTCTGTTGTATTATTTGAAGCAGGACCAGGAACCTGCCTCAGGTGTCTAGACGGAGAGAGTATCCCTCTATGTGGAGTGGGCTCCCAAAGTCCATTCGTGTACTAGGGATAAATACTGATCCACTACAACAGGTCCCATAGATTAACAAGACCTCCAAACTGACATCCGCATTCTGGGGATCTGGAAAAATCCTATTCTGGTTTCCCAGCTATCAGTATGGTGTCCATGAGCTCCCCCTTGTTCAGGTCAGCTGTTTCAGTGGGTACCTCCAGTCTGATCTTGACCCCTTTGCTCATGAATTCTCTCTCTCTGCAACTGGATTTTAGAGTTCACTTCAGTGTTTAGCTGTAGGTTTCTGCTTCTGATTCCATTAGCTACTGGATGAAGGCTCTAGGATTGCATATAAGGTAGTCATCAATCTCATTATCAGAGAAGGGCATTTAAGGGAGCCTCTGAACTATTAGATTGTTAGTTGGGGTAAACCTTGTAGATCTCTGGACATTTTCCTAGTACCAGATTTCTCTTTAAACCTATAATGATTCCCTCTATTATAGTATCTATTTTCTTGCTTTCCTCTATTCTTCCCCTGACTCAATCTTCCTGCTCTCCCAAGTCCACCTCTCCCTTCCTCTTCATCCCTTCTGTTTATCCTAACTCCCTCTCCCATCCACACATGTGTATCTCCCATGCACAAAACCTATGTCCAAATGGATCAAAGACATCAATAAAAATCTAGTCACACTGAATCTCTTAGAAAAGAAAGTAGGTGGTAACCATGAATGAATTGGTACAGGAGACTGCTTCCTGAACATAACACCAGTAGCACAGACACTGAGATCAATGATAAATAAATGGAACCTCCTGAAACTGAGAAACTTCTATAAGGCAAAGGACTCAGATAAGAAGACAAAACAGCAGCCACACATTTTGGTTTCGAAAATATACAAAGAACTCAAAAGGTTAGTCACCAAAACACCAAATAATCCAATTAAAAAGTGGTGTACAGAACTAAATAAAGAATTCTCAATAGAGGAATGTAAAGTGGCTGGAAGACACATAAGAATGTGCTCAACATCCTTAGCCATCAGGGAAATGCAAATCAAACATCTCTGAAATACCATCTTTCTCCTGTCATAATGGCTAAAATCAAAAACACCAATGACAGTTTATGCTGGAGAGGATGTGGAAAAGTGGGAACACTCGTCCAATGCTGGTGGGAGTGCCAACTCATACAGTCTTTTTCAAAATCAGTATGGAGATTGCTCAGAAAAATGGGAACCATTCTGCCACAAGATCCAGCAATTCTACTCATAGGCAACTACCAAAAAGATGCACACTCTTACAAGGACATTTGTTCCATTATGTTTATAGTAGCATTATTTGTAATAGCCAGAAACTAGAAGAAATCTAGACGGCCCTCAACCGAAGAATGGATAGAGAAAATGTGGTACATTTACACAATTGAGTACTACTCAGCAGAAAAAAACTGGAATCTTGAAATTCGCAGGCAAATGGATGGAACTAGAAGAAAACAATCCAGTCACAAAAAGGCAAACATGGTATGTACTCACTCATATATGGATTTTGGACATAGAGCAAAGGATTACCATCCTAGAATACACATTTCCAGAGAAGCTAGGAAACAAGGAGGATCCTAAAGGAGACATATATGTTCCCCTGAAGAAGTGGAAAGGGACAAAAATCTCCTTAACTTTTATTTGAATTTTAAAAGAATTCTTCTTTTATATACCAACTCCAGCTCCCCCAACCTTCCTTCTTCCCACTATCCTCAATCTCTCTCCATCCCACCACCATTCAATTCTCAGAGATTGTTAGACCACACATAGGGAATCATGAAATTCTGTTACATCATTTGGGGAAGGGCCAAGGATCTTCCCCATGTATATAGGCTGACAGAGTATTCCTCCATAGGGAATGGGCCCCAAAATACTGTTTATGCACTAGGGATAAATACTGGGTCCATTGCCAGTGGCCTCATCGAGTGCCCAAGCCCCTCAACTCACACCCACATTCATGGGGACTTGTTTGACCTTATGCAGGTTCCCAGCTTTTAGTCTGGATTTGGAAAGCTCCCACTTCTCAGGTCAGTGGTTTCTATGGGTTTCCCCAGCATTGTCTTAACCCCTTTCCTCATCCCTAATCCATCCCTACAACTGGATTCCAGTAGTTGGGCGCAGTGCTTAGTTGTGAGTCTCTGCTGCTGCTTCCATCAGCTATTGGATGAAGGCTCTATGATAGCATTTCAGGTAGTCATTAATATCATTCTTAGGGGAAGGGCATTTAAGGTAGCCTCTCCACTATTGCTTAGATTCTTAGTTGGGGTCATCTTTGTGGATCCCTGAACATTTCTGTAATTCTAGATTTTTTTTATTAATAGCTCCCTCTATTAAGGTGTATCTTTCTTTGTTGAATTTCTCTGTTCTTGCCCCAAGTTGACCTTCCTGATTCCTCATGTTCTCTTCCCCCTTTTCCTCTACCCTCTGCTTCATCCTCCCTCCCTCCCCTCTCCTCTATGCCATAATTTATTTTCTATAATAACTATGGAAAAGTATTATCATCTAATCTTAAACTCCACCAAAGATACCAGAGAGATATAATACTAACTGAGAAACAAAAGGTGCACTACAAGAAACTTCCAAAACTATAAAAACCAATGTCCCGACCCGCAGGACATTCAACGTGGGTCTGATGGACACCTAGGAGAAAGATGGAGGACAGGGGATACAGGAATGGACGCCAAGACAGGATTCTGATCAAGACGACAACTTTATTTCATCACAAGGGGTTTTATATAAGAGAATTGAGAAGGGAAAGGGGGAAGGTGTGCTTGCAGCTGCAGGGGCAAGAGGTCAGTGGGAGAGGTGGTCTGCTGCGTTGCCTGGCTACCTAATCTACAGGGCAAGAGGTCAGGGGTAAGAATTCCTATGTTGCTTGTTAAACTGACAGCAGGATCCGATCCTATCTTTTACAATTTACTACTGCTCAGGCCTATCTTCTGAGGACCTTGTAGTTTTTCCAATTAAGCTAATCTTTAACTGACTGGTAAACCCCAGGCTTGTTACTTGGAATTTGCTTTATGTCAGAAGGGGTGGCAGGGTGGTCTTAGTGTCACGTCTTCTCTGTGAGTTCGTGATACAGCCTAGCTGACTGATGGCTGGAGGTCCCTGACAAACCAACAGAGATGTTTGACTGCCTGGACAATGACCCAAGTTTCCTTTGCAATGTTTTGAGCATCTTCTTCAGCCTATAGGCCTAGAATATCTGGTAGACTCTTTTATGAAGCAGGAATTTTGAAACAGTGTCCCTCCCAGTCTCAGAAAAGTTCACCAGTCTTGTTCCTTTGTGCCCTGTTTGTCTAATTTTTACAGTATAGAATCAGCATTCAAGGCAAGAGAAGTTTCTTGCCCAAGCAGCCATCTTTTACAACAGTGAAAGCAAACTCCATATGGCATTTTTTTGATGCAAATCTGAAGTGAATTGGGGTTACTAGGAATAGGTGTGTCTCACAGTCATGAATAGCCTCAGATTATTTAACATATTAAATGCCATATTCTGTAGGTTTTTGAAGTGTTTGAAGATCACATATCTATCTAAATATATCTGTTTAAACTAAAAAACATACTTAACATGACTACAAATTTGATTCTAATAGATGACTATCAACATGTATTTGTTAATTATGCATAATATTTTTAAATTAGCTGCATAAGCATAATATCTTAAATGAGAATAAAATATATATGATAAGAAAAACTTTAAATTTGTATCAATGTGTCAAATTCATACCAGTGTAACATAATTAAGGTTAACAGATTTCTGTTTATCCTATATTCCTGGATTCCCATTAAATGATGACAAATATCCATAACCCATTAAAAAATAAAACACACACCTCACCTCTTGGGAATGAGGGTGTTGTGTGTTCTAGAGTTTTTCCTGGATTTACTATTAGTTTTGAGCTCTGCCTAGTTTAAGCATATTTCTGAGTAGCTCTTTTAACATGAATTAAACTGTTTCTCTTTATTGACTTTTTGCTTACTCCCTTCTGTATATCTTACTTTCACTGTTTCTCTATGTCTGACTAGCAGTGGCTTCTTGGCTTCTGACCCTGGGCATCTCATTCTTTCTTCCTCCTTCTTCTCTGGTTCATTTCCATGCTGAAGCCTAGATTGCTCCTCCTGCTTAATCTCTCTGCCTACCAGCTCAGCCTATCCTTTCTCCTGTCTTCCTGTTAACCATTCTGCTCTTTATTAGTCCAATCAGGTGACTTAAGCAGTCAAGGTGAAACAAATGCCCCTCTTTTTCATAATTAAACAAATGCAGCATAAACAAATATAATCCCCTTTGCATAAATAAACAAATGTAACACATCTTTGTCTAGTTAACATAATATTCCACAATACAGTAAGAAGTTTAGTTTCACATGTTTCTATCAACATCTAGAAGGCTGGGTAACCAGAATTGCTTCTAACATTTTGCCCAATAACCAGTGGGCTGAGAAATGACTATGTTTCATGACCTCTTATTTTCTGAACAGTATTCTTTCTCTGACTACACATAATATCCCCCCCCAAATTACTTTTTTAAAAAATTGATTCTGTGGATTAATCTTGCCATGCATGTCTGAATAAACAGTAAAACATTCATCATAACATCATCAATCATTTAGATATTCTAGTACTCTAAGTTACTGTTTCAAAGCACAATTATTAAAAATTCATCTATTTACTTTCCTAAAAATATAAGGTAAGTAATATTTGTCATTGGTCATTACTCTGTGGTAACTGGTCTAGTTGTAGTAATGTGTTAGCACCTAAGCTGTGGTTTTATGGAATATCAAAACTCTCTCTCTCTTTCTCTCTCTCTTCCTCTCTCTCTCTCTCTCTCTCTCTCTCTCTCTATATATATATATATATATATATATGCGTGTGTGTGTGTATGTATGTGTGTATATGTGTGAGAGAGAGTGTGTGTGCATATGTGTTCACAGTTGACATTTACATGGAGCTATTGTATAGATAGTTGCAGTGCCCATACATTCTAGTATCAAGAGGTATCAGGTCCTAAAAATTTGAGAGTCAAACACTCTTTGTATTGAGTTGGGACACCAGAGGAAAGAGATATTACACCATCTTGTAAGATGGGGTGGATGCACCAGTAAATCTGTTTGCATGCTGTAGAGACTGAGAACTGGTAGCTTCTTTGTCTGTGAGACTGAATTTCTCAAGGCATCCCAATTTATAACTCAAGTTTTGGGATTCCTGAAGAGTCGCTGTTCTTCAGTACACACTGGCAGTCCCCAGAGGCTTGGTTCTTATTTCACGGGAGGATGGCAGCAGCAGTGACAAGGGCAGAGGCAGATTCATCAGCAGGAAGTAAGAAGGCCCAGGAAGCAGCAATGTGCTCAGGTCTCTGTTTACCCAGGCTGCCACTGACACACACTGATTACCCAGAAAAGGGTCTCCTCACTCAGTCATTCCCTTTAGATGTACCCAAACTTATTTACCCACAGCTATACTTCTGAATACATTCCTGATCCACTCAAGCTGAAAATCAGGATTAGCTATCTCAGTAACATATTGCATAATAGCCTTAAGGAGCCATATAGAGCTTATTTTTAGTCTGAGATAAACTAACCCATTATCAAATGCAATAATCTCATTTGCATACAATTATTTTGAAATAGTTAAATAATTTGATTATTATATGACAGCACATCCCTAATAAAGTCAAATAGCATTTCATCAAAATGACACTTTCTAGCCGGGTGTTGGTGGTGCATGCCTTTAATTCCAGCACTCAGAAGGCAGAGGCAGACGGATCTCTGTGAGTTCGAGGCCGGGCTGGACCGATAGCCTCCAAAACAATACAGAGAAACCCTGTCTCGTAAAAACAAAAAAAAAAAATGACACCTTCTACAAGAGTAATAATTTCTTTGGTCAATGTGGCAGCTTTGGGGCATCTAATAAACTTAAATAGACAATGATCTGAGATCAAAGCCAGGCTTTATTTTCGCTCTATTCCTTGCTAAAAAGACTGTAAGAATGCACTAAGTAAGTACTGGAGTCTGAATGGGATGTTCTATTTGTAAATGTGATGTCTTCAAATATATATCTGAATGTTTATATCTTTCTCCTAGTGCTTGGCAAAGACCAAAGCCTCATGCCTAATTCTTTGTGTGTGTGTGTGTGTGTGTGTGTGTGTGTGTGTGTGTATGTGTGTGTGTGTGTGTGTGTGTGTGTGTGTGTGTGTGTTGTATTGTGTTTGGCTTTATTACCCTGAAGTTTTTCCAAATTTTTGAATATGAAATATTTTGAGCAAAATAAGAACTTACTAGGAAAAAATACATAACAATTAATTCTTTTAAAGAGTAATAATATGAGTAAATCCAAAATATGCAAATGGATTCTTTCCTTTTTGATATTCATTCCAGTGGTTTTTCAGACAATTTAAAATCTTTTTCTGATTCTGTTGCAATGGCCACCATATGTGGAACTGATGTTGCTTTTAGAGTTAAAGAAAATCTTCAGGCAGCATAATATAAGAATGGCCACTGGGCTTCAAGTTCTTCAAACTATTCTGCATGATGGCTTGTCAAAAACATGGATTCTCAAATCTAGCTGATCTTATTGAAGTGTCCACTCATTGTTTGTCAAATGCCTCTTACTTCCCTCAGTTAGAAGTGAGGGTAATACATTTAATATGTAGATGTTAAGTGATATGTATGAACCTCGGATTATGATTTATGGGTTGACAATTATATATTATATACATTAGGCCACAGATCTCATTGGATTCATGCTTTTGTTTAGTATTATTTTCTTTTTTTGTGTTTTTGAGACAGGGTTTCTCTGTATTGTTTTGGAGGCTGTCCTGGAACTCACTCCATAGACCAGACTGGCCTCGAACTCACAGAGATCCACCTGCCTCTGCCTCCCGAGTGCTGGGATTAAAGGCATGCACCACCAACGCCCAACCTAGTACTATTATTTTCAGTTCTGATCCCTGGTCTGTGTTCTATATGTTCACTACATTTTGCATGTTATTTACATTCTCACACATAGCACTCTGTATCTACTAAAAAAATCCATGCTTTAATTAATGTTTTCTACAAAGATCTTTTTAATGAACATATGTATGTGTTTGAGCAAAAAGCAAACATGAGTTTTGTTAATGAAATGTGGGGAGTTTCACTATGCCTCACAAAGTGATCTCTGTCAGTACAATACTAAAATCTTGCCCCAACAATTCTTAACCAATTGTTTAGGCTTTAAAATTGTATTACACAAATTTCTGTTGTGCATAACTTTGTATTATTTATAGAGAACTATGATATAGAAAATTTATAACATACTCTTCCAAGGATGTGTTCTATAACCTACGTTTGCAGTAGATGCATGCTCAATACTATTACATCAATTTCTAAATCAAAACTTATGTAACTTAAGGAGAACATTTGTATCCTACAGCTTATGATCTAAAGAGATTCACTGGCACTAGGCTGTGATCATATCCTCCATTTCATGAACTTCTAAGACTTTCAACATTCCCCGATAAATTTATCATTCATTCATTTTATTAATATGAAGGCATGTTTGTTACACAAAACAGTGTATTTGTTCTCACTGGCATAGTATTGGCTTTCTGTATGGAAGGTTGGACAAAGGAACCATAGTCCTGTTCTTATGTATCACTGAGGAGTTTTTCTGCTGTGGTACTGTGGTAGAAAGTGTTCTCTATCGTAACAGAATTTATAGAATGAATCTCTCTGTATTCATATGAAGTAGATATATTGGAATGGCTTATAGGCTGCAGTCCAGCTAATCTAACAATGGCCAGATGCAAATGCAAAGTTCAAGAATTCAGGAGGAGTTGTTCATTTCACAAGGCTATATGCCTCAGCTGGTCTTCAATACATGCTGGAATTGAAGATGACGGCTAGTGTGCCAGTGAAATAATGTATGTGCTATAAAGGCAAGTGCAAGTAGGTGAAAAGCCAAAGCTTCCTTCTTCTGTATCCTTATATAGACTTCCAGGAAAAGGTATGTACAAGACTAAAGGGGTGTCTTTGCTTCCCATACTCCATATTAAAAGCATGCTTCCTCCTGTCTCAAATTCAGGACCAAAAGTGTGTGTCTTCCTACCTCAAAGGTCCATAGGAGGAGTGGATTCATCTATTTCAAACCAAGCAAAAATATGTCTCCCAGATGTGCTCTCTTTTCCTGGATTGTGATTTATTTCAGATGTAGTCAAACTGACATCCAAGAATAGTCATCACAGGTAAAATCACAGAACAGATGGAAATACTAAGGGAGGTATGTTTAGAGTCATTGGTAGAAATTTGTTTCAATCACAGAAGCAAATGCTGAAGCTGCAAGCAGGAGCTTGCTTGTAGTATCTTATTGGAATATCCTAAGACTGACCAGGATGGACAACATTGCACTGTGGGTGGAAGGCAATAGGTTAAGGAGTGACATCACCTGGGCCTCAGATCTTTGGCTTTTATGCAGAAGTAGATGGAATGACAATAAAACATCTTAAGGAAAGAAGGGACTTTATCATAGACTTTCCTCAGAAAGGAAAACACTGTATAAGAAGCATAGTATACAGTGGTAAGCATGGAAGCAGGAGAGCAGCTAGCAAGCTGTTGCAAGATATTCTGATGAAGAAGAAACTCTAAATAACATGAAAAATTTTAACACATGCATGTAAAGTGTAGCTAGCATTCTGTATATAATTTCTTTATTGGTGCAGCTTAGCTACTGGATTTGTGGTTCAATATTTTAAAATTTAAAATTAAGCAGACTTCACATCCTATATTGGCGATATAGTCCTCATATTTTTATTACTCCTTTAATCTTGTGTGACTGATATATTGCTAGTCTTGTCACATCAACATGAGATTATCAGGGGTACCATTTCAGATCTTCTTTCATTTTCCCATGTTTTGCTCTTTTAAATTCATCCACATGTAAATTGGCAAATTATATTTTTAAGCATGTTTAATCTCTGTAGGCTTGCTTAATTTTCTATATTATTTCAATTATTCCCTACTATGTTTCTAAAAATTATATTCTATATATTACAGTATTAATTAGCTCTACTGTTTCTGTGATAAACAGTATGAAATTTGCAACTGTTATTTTGACTTATGGATTATAGTTCATCATCAGGGTAAGCCAATTTAGGCAATAAAGGCAAGAACCTGGTTGCAAGAACTAAAGTAGAAATTCTGACTGATGGATGCATGTTAGCTCGTGCAACTACTTAAGCAGTCTCCATTCTTTTGCTGCCATAAACCACTTCCTGAGTGGTTGTACCCACCCTGGCGGTCTGGGCTTTTCCACACCAATCACTAATCAATAAAATGTCCCACAGATATGTTTATAGATAAGTCTGATGTAGACAGCACCCCAATTGTTGTTTTCCCTTCCCATATAGCTCTATTTTTTGTCCAGTTGACAGAAGAGATATCCCAAACTGTATTTTTGGCACTATTTTGCTACTGTTATTGTTCTCATTATTCTTGTAAAAGATTTATGGATCGTGAGCTGTCTTCGGTTACTCTGTTCTTAATTTATATTGTTCTTAATTATTCTGCTTTGCTTTCTATGTCTTTGCTGCTTTTATTTTACATATTTCTGGGAGATAGAGCTTCCTAAAATATACCTACTGCTATTTGTCTAGGAATTTTGAGAATTACTTCTACATTAGTCTTTGAAAATATTCAAAGGGTAAGAACAATGGCCCAGTGGTTACAAATGCTTGCTTGCTTTTCTAGAGGACCAGAGTTCAGTTGTAGAATCCACATCAAGCAGCTCACAACCACCTGCAACTTTAGCTCAGTTTAATCCGAACTCTCTTCTGCACTCTATGGGAACATTAATGCACATTCCTATCCATGTTTACCATTGCCCCTCCTACTACATATGCAGATAAGTGAAAATATAAAATTCTATGAAAAATTAGTATAGAAATGCTTAGTGCATTTCTAATGAGTTGCCATACTTTTGAAGACAGGTAGATATAAGTAGTGATTACGCTAGTACCTTTGTTTTCATTTTTTGAAAATGCATTTTGTCTTTAAATTAAATTTCAAAGTTCAGAAAATCCTGAAACTGTACATAAAAACTGAAAAATTTTATGAAATTCTAATCACACAAAACAACCATGGTCAGATTATGTATGGAAAGAGAACTCTAAAGAAGTCAGCCTAGAAGACTACCCACAACCCCAGGTCTGATTCAGGCCTGTTCAGCAGCTACTAGCAACTTCACTTTGATCACAGGCCTGCTACTTCCATGTCTTCCACATCTGAAGAGTAAATATATAAATATATTTGAAAAGTGAGTATGTCATTATTGGAAGTATCCATTTCAGTCCCTTTGCCATAATTCTGAAACAATGAAAATTAACAAAATTTACACCTTCTTGTATGAGGTTATAAGTAACCTAAACTTGATGTTAGGACAATACATAAAAGGATATGCATAAGCGATAAGCAGATGCCACAGAACTGTAAATAAGATATTAGAGACTGTGTATTTTGGCATCTACAACCTTCTCTACTCTGAAAGTCTGTTATATTCTGCTGAAGTCTTAATTTTATTTTTTCTAATAAAATTTCCCATTGCTTGCTCTATTTTGAGTCTTTGCGAAATGCAAATTATGGCAACTGATTTTCTTGCTATAGCAATTTTGAATAAATAGCCTTTGTTTATTGGCATTTTATGGTCATCACTGATTTCCACATTTACATTAGTCACTTAATTTAAAAGAATACAAATCACTTACTTCACTTTGTCTATGTATGAGACAACTACAGATAATTTCTCTTGTGGATTTTACATCTCCATTATTTATCAGAGATTAGCTTTACTAGTAGAAAGTGAAACATCCATCCCTACACACAGCTTCCTAGGAAACTGATGGCTTTATCCATTAACTTTATTTTCAAAATAAGATAGGAGTACTTATCATAAATGACTTATAAACTTCAATTCATTGGGAACATAAGGGCTCATAAATGTTTCATTAGTTAGCCACTGTTTCTTTAGATAGCATGTCTGTTGAGATAAACTTATGAAGTAAAAGACCTATAGTGCTAACTCCTAAAAATACCCAATAAATGAGCTGGGGATACCTGTAACGTCAGCATTTGGATAAAGGAAGAACAATAAGAATCAAGTAATGTTTGGCCTACATAGAGAGTTTTAGGCAGTGTACAATACATAATTTGTGTCTCAATATAAATAAAAACCAAACAAATGATAAAAAACAACAAAAAAGAATAAGTAAAATTAATTTTGGCCTCTGGATAAAACTACTTTTGTTTCTCAATCAATTTCATGTTATCTTAATTACTTTTCTAGTTCTGTGAAGAGACATCATGACCAAGGCAATTTGTAGAAGAAAGAATTTATTGGAGGCTATTTTCATTTCACAGATGAGTTCATGGCCATTATGGTAAGGATCATGACAGCAGACAGGCAGGTATGGAGCTGCAGCAGTAGCTAAATGCTTACTTCCTTTATCTGCAAGCAGAAGAGAGGGAGGGACGGAGGAAGGGAGGGAGGGAGGGAGGAAGAGGCAGAGAGAGAAGAAGAGAGAGAGAGGAGAGAGAGAGAGAGAGAGAGAGAGAGAGAGAGAGAGAGAGAGAGAGAGAGAGAGAGAGAGATTGAGTACCATTGGGAATAGGTCCAAACTTTTGAAACCTCAGATCCCATCTTTAGTGGGACACCTCTAACAAGGCTGTGCCTCCTAATCCTTCCCAAGCATCTCTACCAATTTGGGATCAAGCATTCAAATATATGAACCTAACAATGTGGTCCATTCTCATTTAAACAACCACACAAATCAATATAGAACTTGAAGGAAAACCACATTACAAAGCTTGTGGGATCAGTAGGCTACAATAATATTGTCAGTGTGAGATGTAGCTCTCAGGCCTTCTCTTCTGCTGCCATTTTTCCAATTTCTTTCATATACAAGCTTAATGATTGATTCATACTTATTGCAGATTTTCTTAAATATGTAATCTCTTCCTTATTACAATCAATTGTCAATAAATTAAACATATGTTTATACTATATGTGTAAGAATTAATCAATAATATTCAATAGTATTTTATACTAGTAATTCCAGGAGGTCCCAAAAATTGCCATAAAATCCTTGAAATACTATTGCTGAAAACACACTAAGACTTTTCTCCCCCTATTCACTCACCTCTCTTCATACTGTTTTCAGCTGCTCATATTTTGCATTTTACTGAGCAAATGAAAGAAACAATAAAATGCTTCTTGTGTGTGTATAATGAAATCCACAAATCAACTGTTTGATATATTATTCTTTTTTAAAATGGAGGAAATTATTATCAGTCATGTCTGTAGCTTTAAAATACCATCCGTATTTATTTTCTGTGAAGTTCAAAATCTTTTATTATCCAAATTATATTCTTTGTCCATAACATTTTACTGAATCATTCTTAGCCGCATACATACAAATTGTTGTTAAACACACACACACACACGCACATAAACACATGCACTGTTTAGCATCTTGTAGAATAAACACTTAAAAGATTATGATACTGTGTAATGTATTAATTGACACAGAGCACAGTGTTTTTAATTGCTACCTTATAAAAATTGCATTAGTAAAACTGAAGATTTACAAACAAATTAATAAATGATGTATAAATTAGTCTTCCTATTAAGATAATACACATCTGATTATGTGTGACATAATTGAATCATCCCTAAAGTATCTAGTGCCATACTTTATTTGTATGCACATAGTTGTGTGTGTGTGTGTGTGTGTGTGTATGTATTTGTGTGTACATGTGCATTTGGAGGCAAGGACAACTTCATGGACCATTCCTCAGAAGCCACAGATCTTGATTTTTTGAGATGTTGTCTCTCATTAGGACCATCAAATACTAGCCATCATACAGTAGAGAACATCACTGGCATGCAAGTTTGCAATGGCTTAGATTTCTGTTAACATATTAGGTGATAAATTGTGTACTTTTGCTGTTTTGTTTTTTAATTTCATGCCAAATGGGATGTCTATCTTCTGCAAATACAGAGTACATAGAAACAAAATTACCAAAAAATTGTCTCCTATTTTCAGTGAATTTGCTTCCTAAAAGAAGCAAAAATGTTCAATTAGAAGTGTGGAAAAGTGACATAAAAACGATCAAAATAAAAAAAATCAAAAAGTTATTGGCACTCTGAAAATGTAGTGTCTCTAGTTTTCACTAAATTCCTTTTCTTGAAAACTTTTGCAAAATCAAGAAAATATTGCAGTCAAGTTCTGTTTAAGTTCATATCTATTGTTTTATTAAAGTTGCATAAGATAGTAATACCTTGCAGCATATTTCACTTACATATAAGGTTGCTTCTGGTCCTTGATCACCCAAATTCTTATGTCGGCCATTGTGTAAAGGAAGTCCAAGGTGACATTAGATTCATTCCACTTTCCTTCTGTAATTTTTAATGATAATTGATTGTAAATGAAAATTTTCCATTTTTTGAAAACAATGATGGTAGGCATGGAACTTCCTTCCTGGGCATTTTAAGAAGGGTTAGAGAAGTTTAAGGCAGTCCTTTGATTGATTCAGGATTTCTTTCTTGTCCAGCCTTCAGGAGGCTCATTCATCCTCCTGGATCTTTCATCTTGTAAAGGAGACACAATCAGAACATACTTTAAAAATTTTAGAAGAAAAAAAGAAAGGTAAGTTGGCCTAGGGTAACCAAGTTATGACATTGCATAGATGATTTCTCACAAATTTTGGCAAAGCTCTAAAGGGCAGTTTGCCTTAACACCAGATGCATATGACTGTTGGCAACGCAGAGGCTGTGTGTGTCAGATTTGCTGCAGTGAATGTCATACATCAGAAGGGATGATAAATGCTGAATTTTGAATTCCCTTCACCGCAGGAAAGACACTACTTCTCTTAGCATGGAATCTATGCAAAAGGTCATACAGGTATATTGCATAGTTATTGGACTTCTCATCTTGAAATATTGCCTTTTTTAGTAGAGATAATATCACTGTGAATTTCTTTCTTTTTCTTTTTCTTATGTCATTTTATTTTGCTTAAATGTATAACACAGCCAACCTTTGCATGTTTTAGACTTTTTCCTACTTTGGAAATCAGTATGGTTGTTCCTCAGAAAAATGAGACTCAATCTATATCAAGATCCAGAAATTCCACTCTTAGGCATATATCCAAGAGATGTACATTCTTATAATAAGGATATCTGTTCAACTCTGTTCATAGAAGCATTATTTGTAATAACCAGAACCTGAAAGCAAAATAGATGCCCATTAATGGAAGAATGGATAGAGAAAATGTGGTATATTTACACAATGAAGTAATCCTCAGTGAAAAAGACAATGGACTCTTGTAATTCACAGGCAAATGGATGGCACTAGAAGAAATCATCCTGAGTGAGGTAATCCAGTCACAAAAAGACAAACATGGTATATCCTCACTCATTTGTGGATACTACACAAAGATCATAGGATTATCAGCCTATAATCCACACTTCCAGAGAAGCTAGCAAACAAGGATAACCCTCAGAGAGACATGTATGGTACCATAGAGAAGGGGAAAGGGACAAGATCTCCTGAGCAAATTGGGAGCATGTGGGTATGGGAGAAGGAGTTCAGAGAAAGATAAGGGGAGAAGAGGACATGAGGTAGCAGAAAGGTTGAGTCAGGGAAGAATGGAGGAAAGCAAGAAAAGGGATACAATAATAGAGCAAGCTATTATAGTTATAAAAAGAAATCTGGCACTAGGAAAATGTCCAGAGTTCTACAAGGATGACCGCAACTAAGAATCTAAGCAATGTTGGAAAGGCTACCCTAAATGCTCTTCCCCTATAACGAGATTGATGACTACCTTATATACCATCCTAGAGCCTTCAACTAGTGACTGATAGAAGCAGAAGCAAACACCCACAGCTAGTCTCTAGCCAAACTCCTGGAATCCAGTTGCAGAGAGGGAGGAGTAATGAGAAAAGGGGTCAAGACCAAACTGGAGAAACACAAACAGCTTACTTGAACAAGGAGTTCGTGAACCCCAAACTGGGAAACCAGTATAGAACAACCCAGAACCCCTGAGCGTGGGTGTCAGTTAGGAGGATTGGGCAGTCTATAGGGCCTCTGGTAGTTTGTCAGTATTAATTCCTAATGTACGAATGGACTTTGGGAGCCCATTCCACATAGAGGGATACTCTTTCAGTCTAGATACATAGTGGAGGGCCTAGTCCCTGCTCCAAATTATGTGACAGACTTTGAAGATCCCCCATGGATGGCTTCATTCTCCCTGGGGAGCAGAAAGGGGATGGGATAGGAGGTGAGTGGGGAGCAGTGGAGGAGGGGAGGGGAGGGGAGAAGGTACTGGGATAGATATGTGAAACAAGATTTTTTCTAATTTAATAAAAATGTATAAAAATGAAAAAAGAAAAGGAATTGAATGCTTTAAGCAGTGTTTACAAGGACATCCTAGTAGGAGCACAGATATCAGTGCAGATGATGATGTGAACTCTAGTGGTTTAGCTCAATAATTGTAAGAGGTAAGTAATATTGCAAATGGCCTAGAGACTGTTCTTGTGATATTTTTCCAAAGAATGTCACTGCTTTTTGCCCTTATCCAAAAAAATCTGCCTGAGGTTAAGCTGAAGAGTTTTGAGTTAGTGTAGTTGGCAGAGATTTTAACACAGAGAGAAATTTCACAACCCATTTCTTGCATCCATGACTCTAAATCCAGATCTACACATGGCCAAAGGTAACCATTTGGGACTAGAACTCGACCCCCTCACTCAAGTACATTTTCACAAGCTCTCTGATTTGATAGTTTCCTTCATTGCTTAAGTTTTCTTTAATTCCTTTTCACTATTTCAAAACTTATCTAGATGGAGTCTTGCCCTGGTGTCACTACTCCTGATATTGAATTTAGTAATAAGCTTTTCTATAAATGTTTTATCTCCTTATCACTGAACTTAGAACTATTATATGTCTCATTGCTTTCTTTCTTTTCAAATTGTACACTTTGTATTATTTTCTTGCTCATCTGCTCCTTTCTGTTTTAGATCTACGTAAGAGCTGACATGCATAACCACACAATAAAGTTAATACAAGATTTTATTGGGAGACTCCAAGATATTGGAAATGACAGTGTCATAGGATACCTGCCAAGGAGAGCTAACAGGTTGTGTAAACACTCCAAGAAAAAGAAATGTCCTGCTGAAAAGACTAAGAGATATGAAGAACCTTTAGCTTCAGAGCTGGAGATGAAGATTTGTGAGTTTTCTCTGCTTTTAGGCTTTGCTTTGGTCAAGTATTCCCTCACTATGTTCTGTTTTCTTGTAATGTATATTCTGTACCATTCCATTGTACATGTGATTTTTTAAAATTTTTCAGTAGTGGTGTTACAGGTAAATAATTGCCATAGGTATGCGAATAAACTTTGGTCTTTTAAACAGTCTTAAAACTGATAGACTACAGGGAATTTTGAAGCTGGAATAAATGCATTTTTACATTACAATACTGGTACCATTCTATGTGGGCCAAAGAGTAGAATGTGGTGGTTTAACTATGAATGACCTCCATAGGCTCACATATTTGAATGCTTTGTCACCAGGGAGCAGCATTACCACACAGGAATTAGGAAGACTGGCCTTGTTAGAGTAGGTGTGGCCTTTTTGAGGAAATTACTTAGGTGGGCTTTGTGATATCAAAAGGCCTGGCCAGTCCCAGTATCCTTCTCTTCCTGTTGCCCACAGGTAGAACTCTGAAATTAATTCTCCAGCACCATGTCTGTCTACATGTTACCACGCTTTCTGTCATAATGGCAATGGAATAAACCTCTGGAACATTAAGATAGCCTCAATTAAATACTTTCCTTTATAAGAGTTGCTGTGCTCATGGGGCTTTTCACTAAGACATTAATGTTTGTACTGTGGTAGAACAATTGATTTTTAGAATTTATAGTTTATTATTTATTTGTATATATTTTTACTTGCTTCTTTGTGTCAAGAGAAGTTTTCATGCATTAGAAGCTAGGTTTTACCTTGTGCAGTCCAGGATGATCATGAACTTTGGATCTTCCCGGCCCCACCTCAGAAATAAAAGTTTATAGTCTTATGATTCAGGGCAACAGGAAGGATAGCTGAGAGGAGTTTCAGTAAGGGTTGAGTATTGATTGTGTTCCAAAAGCCAGAACCCTTGAACCTGACCAACAATATATTCCATGAAGAACATTTGCAAGTGAAGCTGTTAGGACAAAGTGTGCGATATACAGAAGCTCCCAATCCTTCTAATAGGAATGAAGAGGAGATGGAGAAGTGTGAAAGATAGAGGAGCAAAGCGATTGTTTTAGGTGCTGTCATTTTGTTTATTTGTTTTTGTTTGTTTGCTTGCTTAATTAGTATTTTATGTGTAATCTTAAATTGTCTTAATAATAAAACCCCAGACTCAGATATTGGGGTAAAAGCTGAAAGATCAGAGAAGTAAAGGACCAGCCATAGTTACCTCTTACCTCTCCCATGCCTCCAACTGGAAAGGGTCTATATCCTTTCTGCTCCCTGCCTCATTATCATTTCCTCTCTCTACCCAGCCATATCACTTCTGGTCTGCTGTCTGTACTGACCTCTAGACCTCGATAGTTATCTAGTGGCTAGGTGCACCCACTGACTTTCAGATAGGCTTTATTTGTCAGAGTACAAACAAAATATCTCAAGTGTTCTTATTTGTATTTTTTACTTTTTATTTTATTTGTACTAATACTTTTCAGTGTGAAGGTTGAACATGGAGGGAATAGGATTTGAATAAGATTGATATGCATGTTGTGAAATTCCCCCCCCAAAATCAATAGAAAATATGTTTAAAAATAATTGACATTCCTTTTTTGCAAGGTGCTTGCGGTTGAAACCAGTGTTTTATGCAAATATTCTACCAACTGAGTCATATCTCCAATATTGAATAACTGATATTTAAAAGCCATGTCTTGAATCCTTCACTTGAATGTCACTAAAAATCATTCATTGTGTTTTGGCTTGCATTCAGGATAGATTTTCCAACATAGTTAAGTTTGTAAAATACTTGCTTAAAAAGTAGGAGGCCACGGGTTCCATCTCTTGCACCGCGTGAAGCCTGGCATAAGGGTTAATACTTGACTAAAGCCCAAGGCCTCAGAAAGTGGAGGAAGAAAAAAAAATAATTCAAGACCATACTCAGCTGCATCGCATGTTTGAGGCAAGCCTGGTCTACATGAAACCATGAAATATTCTGTTTTGAAAGTAAATAACAAACAGCAAGAACAAAAACAAAGAAAACTTCACGATTTCACTTCATTATACCCAAAAATAACAGGTTGATTTCTTAGAGTCCATCTGAAATATAAACAAGAATTTAAACAATACTTCCAAAGCAGAATATATATTCTTTTGCCAGGATTTGTTGTTGTTGAGCTATACATTTTTCCCACTCCCCTTTCTCCTGCCCTCTTCCCTTGTCCCTACACTCCCAATGTACTCAGGAGATCTTATCATTTACCTCTTCCTAGACAGATCCAGGTATGTCTCTCTTGTCCTTTTTTGTTACCTAGGATCTCTTGATTGTGTCCTGCTGTCCGGTTGTCCTTTACTTTATGTCTAATATCCACTTCTGAGTGGGTACATATTTATTATACTTGTCTTTCTGGGTCTCCTTTACCTCATTCAGGATGGCTTTTTGTAGTTCAGTTCATTTGCCTGCAAATTCAAAATATCATTTTTTTCCTACTTTTGAGTAGTACTCCATTGTGTAAATGCACCACATTTTCCTTATTTATTCTTTGGTTGTGGGGCATCTATGTTTATTTCAGGTTGTGGCTATTCTTAATAGAAAAAATTGGTGCTATAGACAAAGTTGAGCTAATGTTCTTTTTTTCTTAATGTGTTTTTATTTAAATTAGAAATGTGAATGTTTCACATGTCATTCCCAGCTCCAGTGCGCATCCTTTGGATATATGTACAAAAGTGTTATTGCTAGGTTTTGAGGTACATTAATCCCAAATTTTCTGAAAAAAACTGCCATACTGATTTCCAAAGCAGTTGTACAAGTTTTCACTCCCATGAAGGAGTGTCTCCCTTACTCCACATGCTCTCTGGCATAAGCTGTCATCAGAGATTTTGATCTTGGTCATTCTGACAGGTATAAGACAGGTATCTCAAAGTCATTTTGATTTGCATTCCTTTGATGTCTAGGGATGCTGAGCATTTCCTTAAAGTGTCTTTTGGCCATTTGAGATTCTTCTGTTGTAAGTTCTCTTTTTAGATCTGTACTCCTTTTTATTGGATTATTTGCTCATTTGATATCTAGTTTCTTGATTTCTTTGTATATTTTTAGAAACCAGTTCTCTATCAGATATGGGGCTGGTAAAGATTTTCCCCATTCTTTAGAGTGCTACTTGCTGACCATGTCTTTTGCTTTATAGAATCTTCTCCATTTAAGGAAAAAAAAACATTTATCCATTGTTGCTCTCAGTATCTGTGCTAATGGTGTTATATTTAGGAAGTGGTCTCCTGTGCCAGTGTCTTCAATGTTACTTCCCATTTTCTCTTCTATAAGTTTCAGTGTGGTTATTTTATGTTGAGATCTTTGATTCATTTGGACTTGAGTTTTGTGCATGATGATATATATGGACATATTTCTATTCTTCTATATGTCAACATCCCGTTATTGCAGCATCATTTGTTGAAGACACTTTCTTTTCTCTATTTTATAATTTTAGCTTTTTTTCTTCATAGGTGTGTGGATTGATATCAGGGTCTTCTATTCAATTCCCTTGATCCACTTGTCTGCTTTTATGTTAATCTCAAGCTGTTTTCATTATTTTATCTGTATATTACAGTTTGAAGTCAGGGATGGTTACAGCTACAGAAGTTCCTGTATTGTACAGGATTGTTTTTGGATATTCTGTGTTTTTTTTGTTTGTTTGTTTTTCCATAAGAACTAGTCCTTTTAAGGTCAGTGAAGAATTTTGCTGGGATATTGAGGGATATTGCACTGAATCTGTAGATTGCTTTTGGTAAAATTGCGATTTTTACTATTTTAATTCTACCTATCAATGAACTTGGAAGATGTTTCCATTTTGTGATATCTTTTTCAATGTCTTTCTTCCAAGTCTTAAAGTTCTTTTCATACAGATCTTTCAATTGCTTGGTTAGAGGTAACACAAGATATGTTATGTTTTTTTGTGAATTTTGTAAAGGGTGTTCTTTCTTTGATTTCTTTCTCAGTCAATTTATCATCTGTATTTAGGAGGGCTACTAATATGCTTCGGTTAATCTTGTATACTGCTACATTACTAAAGGAGTTTATCAGTTGTAGTAGTTCCCAGGTAGAATTTTGGGGATCACTTATTTATACTATTATGTCATCAGCAAAGAGCAAAACGTTGATGTCTTTTTTGATAATTTGTATTCCCTTGGTCTCCTTGGTCTCCTTTTGTTGTCATATTGCCCTAGCTAGGAACTAACAGAAGTTATGTCTCAAATCGTTCTAACAGATATCTATATAAAATTCTACCAAAGACAAAAGGATATACCTTCTTCTCAGCACCCCATGAAACCTTCTCTTTAACTAACCAAACCCACTAACAAAACAAACATCAGCAGATACAAAAAAATATAATAAACCATTGTATCTTATCAGACCACCATTGGTTAAAATTAGAATTCAACAATACTAATTGCAGAAATCCTATTAAACTCATAGAAAATGAATAATGCTCAGTTGTACCAACCCTGGGCCAAGGGTGAAATAAATTGATTAATTAATTAAAGACTTCCTACAATTCAATGAAAATGATAGCACAACATATCCAAACTCATGGGACACAATGAAAGCAGTGATAAGAGGAAAGTCCATAATACTAAATGCCTACATGAAGAAGCTAGAGAAATCCCACACTAGTAAATTAATAGAATAGTTGAAAGCTCTATAAAAAAGAAGCAAACTCACCCAGGAGGAGTAGAGAGCTGGAAATAATCTAATTGAAGGCAGAAATCAATAAAATAGAAACAAAGTAAACTGTACAAATAATCCATGAGACAGTGTAGGTTCTTTGAGCAAATCAATTGTTGCATGATAAATAAAAGGCACAGAGACTGTTGATTCTCTTGTGTAGATCTATGTGGCTTTGGACTCACAGATGCATTTAACTCTTAATTCTGAGTCCTGGGATTAAAGGTGTGTACTACCACCTTGTAGCTTCTGGCTGCTGGGAATAAGGTTTGTGTCTGAATTCTCTGTTTTGTGCCTGACTTTGTTTTCTGAATCCTCGGGCAAGCTTTCAGAAATAATAAATAATATATCACCACAATAAGCAACACAGTAAAACCTTTATGCAAACTAAACAAAAACCAGAAGGAGAATATCCAAATTTACAAAATCAGAAATGAAAAGGGGTACATTGCTACAAACACTGAGGAAATCCAGAGAATCATCAGGTCTTACTTCAAAAACCTATACTCCACAAAATTTGAGAGTTTAAAGGAAATGTACCAAAATTAAATGAAGACAAGGTAAAAAAAACTAAATAGACCTATAACCCCTAAGGTAATACAAACAGTCATCAAATGTCTCCCAACAATATCAAAATCCAGGGAGAGGTTTCTTTTTTAATAAGTGTTTCCTAAGTTATAGAGAAGGTTCTATGGAGTGCTGAGAAGAATGTACATATATATATATATATATACATATATATATATATACTTTTTTAGTGGAATTTTCTATAGATGTCTGTTAAACACATTTGAGTCATAACTTCTGTTTGTTCCCTTGTTTCTTTGTTAAGTTTCTGTCTAGTAGACTTATCCAGTGGTGAGAGTGGTGTGTTAAAGTCCCCCACTATCAGTGTGTGAGCTTGATGAGTGATATAAGGTTTAGTTTGTTTCTTTTATAAAAGAGAGTGCCCTTGTATTCAGGGAATAGATATTCAGATTTGAGGCTTCATCTTGATAGATTTTTCTGTGATCGTCTTCATGTCTTTTGACTAATTTTAGTTTAAAGTTCATTTTGTTAGGATAGATACTCCAAATTGTTTCTTAGGTTCAATTGATTGGAAAATCATTTACCACCCATTTACTCTGAGGTAATGTCTGTTTTTGTAGTTGAAATATTTCTCATATGCTGCAGAAGATTGATTCTGTTTTCAGATATGATCTGTTAGTCTGTGTCCTTTTAGAGGTGAATTGAATCCATTGCTATTAAGGGAAAATAATGGCCAGTGTTGGATAGTTCCTTCTATTTTTTGTTTTTGTATCTGGTGTTGGCATTGTGTGTTTTTCTTTTGTTAGGGACTTGCTGGTGTGGGATTATCTCTTGCCTGTATTTTTGTGACTGTAGCTCACTGCCATGGGTACAAGTTTTACTTCTGGTATTTTCTGTAGGGCTGCATTTGTGAACAGGTATAGTTTAAATCTGTTTTTCCATGGAATATCTTGTTTTCTCCCTCTATGGTTACTGAAGCTTTCTGAATATAATAGTCTAGGCCTGCATCTACGATCTCTTAGTATCTGCATAAAGTCTGACAATGACCTTCTGGTTTTCATTGTTTCCACTGAGAAGTGAGGTATAATTTTGAGAGGTCTGCCTTTATATGTTACTTGACCTTTTTCCTTTTCTGCTCTTAATATTCTTTCTTTATTCTGTACATTTAGTTTGTTGGTTATTATGGGGAGAGGGGACTTTTTTTTAAATAAGTCTATTTGGTGTTCTGTAAACTTCTTGTACTTTCATAAGTATATCTTTCTTTAGGTTGGGAAAGTTTTCTTACAGGATTTTTTGGTATATTTTCTGTGACTTTGAGCTGGACTTCTCCTTCTATCCCTATTGTTACTATATTCAGGCTTTACATGTTGTCCAAGATATTCTGGATATCTTGTGTTAAGAATTTGTTGCATTTAACATTTTCTTTGATGGAGGAATCCATTTAATCCATTGAATCTTTCATGCCATCTCTTGTAATCTGTTGCTTATGCTTTCATCTGTAACTCCTGATTGTTTACCCAGATTTTCCATTTTGGAATTCCCTAGATTCATGTTTTCTTTATTTCCTCCATTTCAGTTTTCAATTCTTTACCTATTTCCTGCACATGTTTGATTGCTTTTTTGTTTGGTTTGGTTTTATTTAAGGGGTTTTTTGATTTCTTCTAATTTTTTGTTTGTCTTTTCTTTCACTTCTTTAAGGAAATTTTTCATTTCCTCTTTAAAGGCTTTAATGGTCTTCATAAAGGTATTTTAATGTCATTTTTCATCAGCTTCATTGAAATGATCAGGTCTTGTTGCTGTGGAACCACTGGTTTATGGTGGTGCTGTATTTCTCCTGCTGTGTTTGAGTGTATTCTTATCTTATTGTCTAGCCATCTCTTTCTCCAATTTGTAAAGGTGAAGCCAGTGCTTCAAATTTTTGTATTTGTGGGCTATGGTTCCGGTGAATGCTCCTTCTGCTACAGGCAGGGCTGAGACTCTGGTGATTGATCCTCTAGGTGTAGATAGGCCCATGGTTCATATAGTCTCTTCTCTCTGTGTAAATGGGGTCCATAATTCTGGTGGTTACTCCTCAAGGGCAGGCCTTCCCTTGGCTCCAGTGATCACTCCTCTAGATTCAGGATCGTGAATTTCACTTACTGAATCCTTAAAACCATGAAGAAATGGCCCAACAGTCATGTCATATTTTCTTGATATAACACAAAGAATATTCTAGGGAAGGGATTCCACTGAAAGTATATTTTTATCAAGATTTTAGCCTGACAGACATGGAAGCTCTTGGAAGTCTTTGAATAACTCCAAATATTCCTTTCTGATTTTTCATTCTATATTTGAAACTGTACCTTTTTTTTAAAAAAAAGTACTTTTGCTTATGGGCTCATCCTGAAACTTGTATAGAATTCAGTTGTCTTAAAAATTACAGTTATTAATAAATCACAAGAATCATTCTTTATTTCCAAGAAGTATTTTTGGGTAAATATTACTGATTTAGACTCATTCCTCTTTTTTAGGATTTATGAAATTTCTACTGCAGGAGGAACACAGAGCTTCTCGATTAATTGTGATGCATTGGGGGTTTTAATAGATTTTCTTTTATAAACAACACAAAACAATCGTCATTTGTATGCTATACCAAGGCCTGGCAAAAAACATAAAAATAATAATGAAATATGATTTATACATCATTATTTTCCTTTGCTTTTAGTTGATGAAACAAAGAGCAATATATATTCTATTGCTTAAGAATTGGGATTGTTTGGTCATGGCAAGCCATGCAACCAACAGTAGCTACAAATAACTTATGTATACATATGTATGTATCCATATATATATATACATGTATGTATACACACATATATGTATATACATATATATATTTTACATATTATTGATTACTTAGAATAACTTATATAAACCCAATGACTATTTACAATGTCTTGATTGTATTACATATGTTCATTTTTTATTTAGATTTTCCCACAATCCTTGATTTTTCTCTTGTAGATGAATTTGTTTATACTCCATTTCCTTGGTTGACTCTGTCTCTTCATACTTTAATCATCTTACACGAAGAGATTCTATTTTGTTTATCTTTTTAAGTCAGTACTGACAACATGGCATTGAATACTGGATGAATAAATGCTTAAATGAATGAAGCTAGACAAACCAAGTATATGTGAAAGTTAAGAAGTGTTCATCAGAGTTTTAAGAATTTATGAAGACACCTCAGAATAACTGTAGGAACCAGTGAACAGTAGTGGGGGGTGAGAAGATAAAGAAAAATCCTAAGAGCTGTTTTTCTATGTTGAACACTGATATAGAGACTATGGCATTTTCCATTTTTGTAGACTATTCTAAAGATTTCTATTGTAAGATTTCTTAAAAGATGCCTACTGATTACATGATAATACACCTGGTTTCTCAAGTTTTCATCTAAAGATAAATTTGTTTAAGTGTTAATCGGTGATATCTATGAGGAAGATAAAGATACCATTTTCTCCCCCCACTCCAACCCATGGCATCATTAACTTACCTCATGAGTGCTACACATTATTTAATCCCTCTTGTTCAGGTAGCTCATGTATAAAATTAGGTGGAAAGCCATAACTGATCGTTCACAGGAATTGTGTGATTAAGATACCTAAGCAAATTAAGTGTGATTGAGTTTAAACATCCCCTTGAACTGGAATGAACTCAGATGAACAAAGTTGTTGAAGGTTCTGTAGCTATGAAAATTACTGTATTTCTCTTAAAGTTTCATATCTTAATAGTATATAACATATTGATACTATCAATTTGCTTTCAGGAAGGATTCTCTACCTTCAATTTCTTCTGGGAAGCTGTGGATCCCTTGCTTTATATATCACAGCAAATCTGCTGAGAAAGCCAACCTCTTGGTGTAATCTCTGATTTCAGGTTTTCCCTCCTCTCCTTCCTTTCCCTTCCTCCTTGTAACATTTTCTAAGGATTCTGGTCTTAAGGCCATTCCACAGGCACTTCCCCCTTCCTCGTTCTCCTCTCCTACACTCTCATCACTTTATTTAGTGCATCTTTGTCCTGTTCCTTCAAAGCCATTTAAGATTTCTGTCTTCATGCAGATTGTTTAATGACTATCAACCTAGGGAAAAAAAAACAATTTGGAAACTCGAATTTTTTTTTGGTTTTTTTCGAGACAGGGTTTCTTTGTATTGTTTTGGAGCCTGTCCTGGAACTTGCTCGGTAGACCAAGCTTGGTCTCGAACTCACAGAGATCCCCTGCCTCTGCCTCCCGAGTGCTGGGATTAAAGGCTTGTGCCACCACCGCCCGGCCAAACTCGAATATTTTTACAAATTTCAGTATATAATTTCTGCCACAGCTGACACTAAAGGAGTGGCCCAAAGAAAAGAGCAAAATAAAATCAGAAACCAAAGACCAACACAGAAGGAGTTTCATATTTAAAGGTAGAGTGATGCTTCATCTGTCTTTTTTTCTGAAAAACTTATAATTAGTATACTTTTACCAAAGATCTCAGACGAACTTCTTTTAATTAAGCTTATTATTTTGGCTGGAATGTGAATATGTTATTCTAGTTTTGTTGATTACCAGAAGCAGACTGTATAAGAGAGCTAGAGACTTGCAGCCATGAACAGCTCAGTGTATTCACTAAAGCTAGTTTAAAAGGGAATTGCATGTTTCGTTTTAAATTTTGACAACAACTCAGCATTTTCAAAGTTTACATTAACTTTATGGGATCTTTAAGCTGACCACATTAAAGGATACAAAGTACTTAAAATAGCAGAAGTTTCCGATGAGAACAGAAAGACATTTTGTTCTAATTAAGGTGTGTGTATATATATCGGTATTTTTTTACTTATATTGTTAAGCTCCATGCCTCTGTGTGTCTCTTTACACATATGGAAACTTAACCTCACATATAAATTTCAATAGAAGTATATATCTAGACTCTTATGAATGCAGTGAAGCAAAACACTTTTCAGAGGTCTGGTCCCATGGAGGTATTTTGTAAGTCTTTGTGCAATAATATATTGTCTTATGATTTAGAGAATATCAAACAGTTATTTAAGGGGTTTTTTAAGTGAATGAATTAAAAAAAACATGATTCCAAATTCCACAAGATCTACAATAAAGCAGGTCAAAGTTAGCAAAGTGTAAGAATGGGTCAATTTAAAGGAAATGTCAATTTTATAACTCCTCAATTTGAATGACAAAGACATTGCTAATCTATTTTAGGCCATAAAATATTCTTATTAGAAAATACTTTCGAAACAAATATTCATGTGTTTTAATTGGTCTCATAATAACTCTCTTTGTTTCTTAGTAACCTGCTTTGTTTTCTGAATTAAGTTATTTCTTTGTGGGTGAATCAACTAATTTCTGTATTCTTAGTTACAAAGATTATCATATACACATTCTGCTGTACTTTTATCTTGAAGTGTCTCTCTCTTCAGGCCATCACTTTCAGATTAAATGAAACCATAATTATCTAGTTTCCTTCATATTTCTTTTATCAATTTCTCTTCATTTACTTGCTTTGATATTCTTCTAATTACTGGCATTTTTCTAGCTCTTTGTTCTCACCTCCTTCTCTATCTGTGACTGTAAGTGCTGAGGTTTTGCATTCAGTATCCATCAGATTGCACATTGTCAAACCAGACATCCTATTACCAATTTTAATTTCACGCTTGCTGTATCGCATATCCTTTGGACATGGCTAGCATTTGATGTTTTGTTTTATGTTTTTGTTTTCTTTCTTTTTTTTATTTGCTCCGGGGGACCTCAACATACAGATAGCATTTGAGATTCTTTTCCTCTTTGCTTTGAGGAGCTAACAAGGGTTTGACTTACTGAATCTGAGCCATCACAAAGGAAATGCAGATCAGTACCAATATATGATCTTTAGACGAGCATGCTTCTTTTACCAAGAAGTTTCATTTATTCAGAAATCTAGAAACTTTAAATGTACTCCAATGGTTGGCAATTATATAAAAGAATGAGAATGCGGCCCCTTCCCTGTTGAATAAAACTATTCCTGATCTAAGCATATAGCTAAGAGAGCAGGGTAGCTCATGAGTGTATACACGTCACTTGTACAGTTTCCCAGAAAAGTGACCTTGTCCTTTCACCATGTGCTCATATTCAATATTATCCTTCTCAACAAATATTTGCCATTCATAGACAATAGTGGCACACCCATTCACTCTATAGATGAGATAAGACTTTCCTTGGGATGTCAACAAAATCTGGCATACCAAGTTGAGGCAGGACCAAGACCTTCCCCCTCATATCAAGGCTGAGCAAAGTATCCTACCACAGGGAATGGGCTCCAAAAAAGCCAGCTCATTAACCTGGGATATGTTCTGGTCCCACTGCCTGTCAACCCCCAACACAGCAGATCAAGACATATCACGTTCACCCACATTTAGAGGGCTCTGTCCATACTCCTAGAGGTCCCACTAGTTCCAGTCATCTGTTTTCATGATCTCAACCCTCCTTGTTCATTTGGTGCCTCCCTCCTCTCTTAAACTGAACTCCAAGTGCTAATCTCAGTGCTTGGATGTGAATCTCTGCATCTTCTTCCATCAGTTACTGGATGTAGGTTCTATGATGACAATTAGGGTAGTCACTGAACTGATTAAAGGGGAAGACCCATTCAGGCACTTTCTCCACTATTGCTAGGAGTCTTAGCTGGGGTCATCCTTGTAGATTCCTGGGAAGTGTCAAGCACCAGGTGTCAATATGAACTCTCATTTGCTCTTTAACTACTTTTTATATTCTTCTAGCCATCTCTGAACCTCAGCAAATTCTTTTTTTTTTTGCTAGAAAGTCATTCATACTTTCTTATTGACCTTAATTTTCATTCTGTTTCTATGATACAATTCTCCAGATATAACCAACCTCAAAGAAGGAATGATTTTAACTCATAATTGCTAGTTACAGTCCATCACAACAGGGCATTCAAGGTGTCAGGAACTAAAAACTACTGGTCACATTATGTTCATATTCAAGAGGAAAGTGACATGAATGTATGCATACTTACTGACCTGCTGACTTGGACCCAAATCAGAGGAAAAATGCCTCCCACAATTAGGTCTTCTCACAATAACTAATCAAATCAAAACACTGCCTCGTAGACTTCCTAATACCAATATGATCTAGACAATACCTCAATGAGACATTCTTCCCAGGAGATTTTTGTGTTAAATTGACAAATAAATTTGACCATCACATTATCCAAGCGTTTCCATGTAGGCTCTTTCTGATATTGGAAAAGTTGTCTCCCCAAGAGCACCTTCTCTTGGACATTTTACTGACATTCATTTATTCCAAATGCAGAAGTTTTCATTAACGTTATATTTTTTAAAAAGTACCCATTTCTAAAGAAGCATTCCACAGTCATACTATATAAATTATGTTCACTACTACTCTATTTCAACATTGTTGTTTGCATGTAATTTTTAGAAGGTATTTTTGTAGATTGTATTTGTATAGCATTTTTTCATATTCATTCACTGGATTATAGAATTCATGTACTCATGTGTTACTCAAAGCTGAAAATCATAGTCACCTGATATATGTTGTAAGTGAATTAAATGATTGAAGGTTTACTTTACTGGAATTTGTGAAATAAAATGAGTAGAAAACTTGGACATAAAATTTAAAACTGAAAAAGGTTATTTGTAGCATATTATCAAATAAGACTTTCATTTGTATAATTTTTATAAAATATTATCTAAAACTACATAAATAACATTTTACAACTCATTTCTAATAACCCCTGTTTAAAATTTAAATGTTTTCAGTATTTTTACTTTCCCAAAAGCTTTAATCTTAGTCTAGATGATTTCATGCATCAATTTAAACAGTTTAAGGCCTTAAAACTGAAATAGAAACAATAAAGAAAACACAAACTGAGGGAATTCTGGGAATAGAAAAGTTGGATAAGCGGTCAGGAACTGCAAGTGTACATATAACCAACAGAATGCAAGAGATGGAAGAGAGAGTCTCAGGTGTTGAAGATGCACTAGGAGAATTAGATTCATCCACCAGAGTAAAACTTAAGTCTAACAAATCCCTAACACAAAATACCAAAGAAATATGAAACACTGTGAAAAGCCCAAACCTAAGAATAATAGGTATAAAAGAAGGTGAAGAAAACCACTTCAAAATTGAGGAAAATATATTTAACAAAATAATAGAAGAAATCTTTCCCAACCTAAAGAAAGACATGCCAATGAAGATACAAGAATCTTACAGAACAACACATAGAGTGGACCACAAAAGCAAGTCCCTTCCCCACATAATAATCAAAACCCAAAACATACTAAATAAAGAAAGAATATTAAGAGCAGCAAAGGAAAAATACCAAGTAACATATAAAGGCAAACCTATCAGAATTACACCTTTCAGTCACCATAGAGGGAGAAAACAAGATATTCCATGACAAAACCAGATTTAAACAATACATATCCACTCATCCACCCCTACAGAAAATTCTGGAAGAAAAACTCCAACCCAAGGAATTTAACTATATCCACAAAAACTTGGGCAATAGATTATCTTCCTTTCCCAACAGTCAAAAGAAAACAAGGGGTGGAAATTCACACACAATACCACCGCCACCAAATCCAAACAAAAAGAATGAACATTCAATGGTCATTAATATCCCTCACTATTAATGGTCTTAAGTTGCCTATAAAAAGACACAGGCTAACAGAAAGGATACAAACACAAAATGCATCCTACTGCTGCATACAAGAAACACACCTCAAATTCAAACACAGACATTACCTCAGAGTTAAGGGTTATAAGAAAACATTTTCTAATAAGATGGACATGAGAAACAAGCAGGTGCAGCAATCTTAATTATATAACAAATTACACTTTAACTAAATTTTATCAAAATAGATGAAGGAGGTAATTTCATATCCGTGACAGGAGAAATCCTTCAAGATAAAGTCTCAATTTTGAACATCTATGCCCCAAATACAAAGGCATCCACATTCATAAAAGAAACATCATTAAAACTCAAATCAAGTCTCCAAAGCACCAAATGATTCAATTAAAATGTGAGCTACAGAACTAAATACAGAACTCTCAATAGAGGAGTCTAAAATGACTGAGAGACACGTAAGAAAGTGCTCAGTATCCTTAGCTATCAGGGACATGCAAATCAAAACAATTCAGAGATACTATCTTGCTCCTGTCAGAATGGTTAAAATCAAAAACATCAATGACAGTTGATCCTGGAGAAAATGTGGAGAACGGGGAACACTCCTCTATTGCTGGTGGGAGTGCCAACTCGTACAGACACTTTGGGAATCAGTACAGAGATTCCTCAGGAAAATGGGAGTCAATCTACCATAAGACCCAGCATTTTCACTTTTAGGCATATACCCAAATGATGCACATTCATACAAGGATGTCAGTTCTACTGTATTCATAGCAGCATTATTTGTAATATCCAGATCCTGGAAGCAAACTAGATGACCCTCTGAAGAGTGGATAAACAATGGAGTACTATTCAGTGAAAAAACAAAACAACGGAATCTTGAAATTTGCAGGCAAAGTGACAGGACAGAAGAAACCATCCTGAGTTAGGTAACCCAGTCACAAAAAGACAAACATGGTACGTACTCATTCATATAAGAATTTTAAACATGAATCAGGGGAGTTCCAGCCTACAGTCCCACTGCCAGAGAGTCTGGGAAAAAGGTAGGCCCCTAAGAGTGATATGCATGGCACCCCAGAGACAGGGAATGAGGCAAGATCTCCTGGGCAGATTGGGAGCATGGAGGGTGGGGAAAGGGAGCCTAAAAAACAGAGGGGAAGATGAGGAGGGGAGGGGAAGTCATGGGGAACCAGGAAGGTTGAGTCTGTGCAAGAATATAGGACAGCAGAATGAGAGATACCATAATAGAAGGAGTAATTATAGGATTGAGGAAAGATCTGGCACTAATGAGATATCCATAGATCTACAAGGATGATACCAACTGGCAAATTAAGCAATAGTGGAGAGACTACCTTAAATGCCCCACCCAAAATTAGTTCCTTCCTTATATGCCATCCTTGAAACTTCAACCAATGACTGATGAAAGCAGAGACAGACAGCCACAGCTAAACACTGAACTGAACTCCTGGAACCCAGTGAAAGAGAGGGAGGAGTCATGAACAAAGGGATCAAGACAGGGCTTATTTAACACACAGAAACCTCTGACCTGAACAAAGGGGAGCTCTTGGACACCAGACTGACATCTGGGAGGCCAAAATGGGGCTGATCCAGAACCCCTGAATGTGGGTGTCAGTGAGGAGGCCTATGCAACCAATGGGGCCTTGGGTGGTAGATCACTATTGATCCCTGAGATACAAATGGACTTTGGGTGTCCATCCCACAATGAAGGATGCTCTCTCAGCCTGGACTCTTGGGGTAGGGACTAGGTCCTTCCCTGAATGAAATGACAGACTCTGGATATCCCCAATGGAGAGTCTTACCCATCCTGGGGAACAGATTGGGAATTGGGGAGGCTGAGAGGTTAGGGGAGGAGTGGGAGGAGGAGAGGGAGAGGGAGCTAGGATTGATATGTGAAACAACCTTGTTTCTAATTTAAATAAAAAATCTAAAAAAAATAAACCTCAAATCACATATAAAACCTCACACAGTAACAGTGGGAGACTTTAATACTCTACTCTCAAAACTAGACAGGACCACCAGAGAGAAACTTCACAAAGAAACAAAGGAACTAATAGAAGTTATGACACAATGGGTTTTAGCAGACATCTATAGAACATTCCACAAAAGAATACCCCTTCTTCTCAGTGCCACATGTAACCTTTTATAAAATTGACCACATACTGAGCAACATAGCAAATTTCAAAGTATAAAAAAATTGGAATAATCCCCTGTATCTTGTCAAACCACATGCTTTAATTTAGAATCACCATAAATTGCAGAAAACCTACAAACTGTGGAAATTGAACAATGTGCTATGGCACCATTCCTGGGTCAAGGAACCAATAAATAAGAGATTAAAGACTTCCTAGAGTTCAATATTGTACTTGAAGTTGTAGCTAGAGCAATAAGAAAACATAAGGAGATCAAGGGATACAAATTGGAAAAGAAGAAGTCAAACTTTCACTATTTGCAGAGGATATGATAGTTTACGTATGTGACCAGAAAAACTCTACCAGAGAACTCCTACAGCTGATAAACACCTTCAGCAACTTGTCAGGATTCCAGACAAACAAAAAATTCAGTAGTCCTAGTATATATTGAAGATACAATGACTGAGAAAGAAATCAGTGAAACATTGCCCTTTACAATTGCCACAAACAATATAAAATGCCTTGGTGTAATGCTAACCAAACAAGTGAAAGACCTGTATATCAAGAACTTTGAGACTTTAAGGAAGGAAATTAAAGAAGATACCAGAAAATGGAAAGATTTCCCATGCCTTGGATAGGTAGGATCAACATAGTAAAAATGCCAATCTTGCCAAAAGCAATCTACATATTCAATGCAATCCCCATCAAAATCCCAGGACAATACTTCTCAACTCTTGAAAGAATAATACTCAATTTTATATGGAAAAACAAAACACCCAGGATAGCCAAAACAACCCTGTACAACAAAGGAAGTTCTGGTGGCATCACCGTCTCTGACTTCAAACTCTATTATAGAGCTATAGTCCTGAAAACAGGTTGCATATTGGAACAAAAATAGACAGATAGACAAATGGAAACATATTAAGGAACCTGAGATGGACAAACACACCTACAAACACCTGATTTTTGACAAAGAATCTAAAATTATACAATGGGAAAAATAAACATCTTCAACAAATGGTGCTGGCATAACTGGATGTTGACAATTAGAAGACTGCAGATAGATCCATATATATCACCATGCACAAAATTTAAGTACAAATGAACCAAAGTCTTCAAATTAAATCCAGTACACTGAACATCTTAGAAAGGAAATAGGAGACACCCTCAAAAAATTGGTACAGGAAATTGATTCCAAATATTAAAACAGTAGCATGGACACTGAGATCAACAATTAATAAATGGGATCTTCTGAAATTGAGACGCTTCTGTTAGGCAAAGGAAAGTGTCAACATTGCAGCCCACAGAATTGGAAAAGGTGTCCAACAACACCATGTCTGACAGAGGGCTGATTTCCAAAATATACAAAGCACTCAAGAAGTTCTTTACTAAAGCAGGAAATAATCCAATCAAAAAGTAGGGTACAGAACTAGAGAATTACCAATAGAGGAAACTAAAATGGCTGAAAGATGCTTAAGAAAGTACTCAACAATGTCAGTCATCAGGTGAAGGCTAATCAAAACAATTCTGAGATACTATCTTGCTCTTGTCAGAAGGGCTAAAATTAAAAACAGCAATAAGAGTTTATGCTGGAAAGAATGTGGAGAAGCGTGAACACTCTCCATTTCTGTTGGAGAGTACAGCCACTTTGTAAATCAGTATGGCAGTTCCTCAGGAAAATGGGAATCAGTCTAACACAAGACCCAGCAATTCTACTCTTAGGTATATATCCAAAAGATGTGCATTCACACAACAAGGACATCTGTTCAACTATGTTCATAGCAGCAATATTTGTAATAGCCAGAAACTGGAAACAACCTACATGCCCCTCAACTGCAGAATGGATAAAAAAAATGTGGTAACATTTACACAATGGAGTACTACTCAGCAGCAAAAACAAACAAACAAAAACAATGGTATCTTGAAATTCACAGGCAACTAGATGGAACTAGAAGAAACCATCCTGAGTGAAGTAGTGCAGTCACAAAAATACAAGCATAGTATGTACTCACTCATATATGGACGTAGAGAAAAGAATTATCAACCGACAACCCACACAACCAGAGAAGCTGGGAAACAAGGAGGACCCCAAGAGTCACATACATGGCCCCCGAGGAGAGGAATGGGACAGGAACTACTGAGCCAGTTGGGAGCATGGAGGGAGGGAAGTGGAAGTTATTAGAAAGAGAAGGAGAGAAGAGGACTGGAGAGGAGGACAGGAGAGAACAGGAAGATTGAGTCAGCGGAAGAATAGAGGAGACCACTAAAAGAGTTACCACAACAGAGGGTACCATTATTGTTTTAAAGAGAAATCAGGAACTAGGAATATGTCCAGGGATCTACAAGTTTGACCCTAATAATCTAAGCAATTGTTGAGAGGCTTTCTTAAATGCCCTTCTCTGATAATCAGATTTATGACTACCTTATATGCTATCCTAGAGCCTTCATCCAGTAGTTGATGGAAGCAGAAGCACACACCCACAGCTAAACACTAAGCTGACCTCCTGGAATCCAGTTGCAGAGAGGGAAGAGTGATAAGGAAAGGGATCAAGATCAGGCTGCTGAAATCCACAGAAACAGCTGACCTGAACATGGGGGAACTCATGGACCCCAGACTGATAGCTGGGAAACCAGCACAGGACTGACCCAGACCCCCTGAATGTGGGTGTCAGTTAGTAGGCCTGAGCAATCTATGGGACCTATCAGTATTTATCCCTAGTATATGAATAAAAGTTTTGAACCCATTCCACATAGAGCAATATTCCCTCAGCCTAGAAACATTGTGGAAGGCCTAGGCCCTGCTCCAAATGATATGACAGACTTTCAAGTACCTCCATGGAAGGCCTCATCCTCCCTGTGGAGCATAAAGAGAATGAGATGGGAGTGCATGGGGGACAGTGTAGGAGGGCAGAGAGGGAACTGGGATTGACATGTAGAACAACCTAGTTACTAATTTAAATAAAGCAATCACCATTAAAAAATGAAAAGACTAGAAAACAACTTAAATAGAATTCCAAATGGGCCAATAATTAAAATAAAATGTTTATTTGGAGTTTGTCTGCTCCAGGAAATTTTATGCCTTTTTTTTCACTATTTTTACTTTATTAGTGTTGAGAAAATAATGAGTTACATACTTTCCAATATGAATTTTTAAAGGCAAGCTTGGCTTTTTTATATTTCTTGGTAAAGGACACTGTTTTTCTTACTCCTTAACGTAGGCTGAGAAATGTATTCTTCTTACTAAAACTGCTGCTTTTGTAGGCTGTCTCAGGAGTGAATCTTAAGATAATATTAGCCCGTGCATTAGAGTAGTGGTTCTCAAGCTTCCCAATGTTTTGACCTTTAATACAGTTCCTCATGTTTTGGTGACCCCCAATCATAACATTATTTTTGTTGGTCCACCATAATGTAATTTTGCTGCTTTTGCTAATCCCAGTGTAAATATGTTTTGGAGATAGAGGTTTGTCAACATGTTTGCAAACCACAGGTTGAAAACTACTGCTTTAGAGTCTCACAGGGGATGACTGTTGTAAAGGAAGCTGAGTAACTTCATAATCAGTGCAGCTTGTGAATCAGGGACCATGATCATGAATGCATGGTTGGCAGGAAAGTGAGAGCAGAGATGTGACCAATCCTATGCCTGGGGTCTAGATCCATGGATGCAGAATAGGAGGGAAAGGAATCACAGAAAATGGTACTAAGAAAGGTAACCCAGGCTTAGATAGTCTGGCACCACATGCTCTTCTTCATAAGTGGAATTTGGCATTTAGCATTTGAATGTGAAAACTCCAGTGGGAGTAATGTGTGTCAGTATTAGGAAAGTAGCAAGGGGTTATGATACTGGAAAATATATTTCAGAAGGTTTTTATTTATTAGTCCCAAGATGTTTGCTCCAACACAGAGGAGGGAATGAAGCGACTATTCAGGGGCTATCACTAGCCCAAGATGAGGCTATTAGCCTCTGGCTTGTTAAATCCCAACGTCCAACATCACTGTGGTTTTAAAAACCAAAACATTCTTGGCAGATAGAGCATCTTTCCAAGAATTCTCATTCACAGCAGAAAAGTGGTTCCAATTTCTGGAAACTGAAAGAGTAGTATAATGTTCACTGAAGTTTAGTTTTGCAACATGAATAATTTTTTCTCAGGGTTAATATAACAATATAAATATTCTTAGCACTAATAAATCTATGTTGAGTAATTTAAATGTTAATTTTTATGTCCTGTTACTTTACTGTAATTAAGAACATAAAAAATAAATAGCCATGATTGAACAACAACAAAGGAAAACTTTCTAGCATTGGACATTGTACAATGTGTCAAGTATGATAATATACTGTACATTTGAAAAAGTACTGAGTAAATTTCAAATATTTATACCCAATTATATATAGTCAGCTGTAATATTTATATCTTAAGTAATTAACATATTATTCAAATAGTATTGCTTACCATTTGTTCTCAAAATTCCTGCAGCTGTAATTAATCAATTTTATAATTAAGAAGTTAAAGTATTTTGAAAAATTATGTTAAGACCTTATAAACAAGGAAAACATAAGTTAATCAATACAAGGGAGATCAAATAATGAAAACATAATTCTAGATGCTATTTTGTATGCTCTACTATCAATAGAGTAAGGTTTATATATTTTAATATTTATAGTAGAATTTAGCAGTGAATTGCACTATAGTTTTATATTAAATAGTTGAATGACTATAATCATTTTGAATGTATGTATTTCATCCAGATACATTTTAAAATAAATCTCTCTTTCTATTGATATTCACCCATTTCTACATATTTTAAACAGTTAATCAGAAATATTTGGATAATCATTCAAATTTAGTTCACATTTACATAAATCCTAATATTCTACGAAAGTTGTAATTACCAATTTAAATTTATTGACTAAATTTATTATCAAAATTTTCTGTTGTGATTCCTTTTTTCATATCATCATTTTTGTATACTGGCTAGTGTTTATAATACCTAAAATTGTTTATTGATTCTCTTTCTAATTTCTCAGGAATCTAACAAAAAATAAGCTATCTTGGTGTACACATACCATGTCATCATTAGGTTGCCTAAATCATATGAGGACAGTCAAGGCTATCTATGAAAAGAAACATGTTAACAAACACTCTCAAATCTAAATGAATTATTTAATCCTACCAAACCAGTTTTCTGGCCAAGTAGGTGACCATTCATAGGATCTAAGCATGTTAATTTCTATGAAAATTGTACCTTATTATCAAATAATTCTATTAAAAATCAATTTCAGATAGCTCAGTTGACAAATAATTTTCTGAAAAAGATGTGATCACATAAAGAAGTAGTTCTTCAAGTGTCTTTTGATAAATGCAATTATTTTCTTTTGCTCATTTTTGCTTCTGGGACTAATGTTTCTTCTTTCGAATACATGCTGACTGACAAGATACAAAATCTATAAAGGAAGAATGAATCAGGCCTTTGAAAGATGTATATTTTATTTTAAACATTTGTGTGTAATAATGATTGGTTTTATGTCAGCATGAAAATATCTTATGTACTAAGATAGTCCTCATTTTTAACATTCTTCTCAAAATTCTTACTTAGTTAATAGAAGAAATTTTATACATTTTATAACCAGTGAAGAGGGGTTTTTCCATTTTCATTTTAAAATATCACCAAAGAAAATGGATATAATTTTCAAACTCAATTGTGGATAATTGTATGTAGTATTTGAACTCAACTGTGGAAGAAACATATTCACAACTAAAGAGTTATATAACTTGACTAATGTTGGCTACATGTCTAGCCAACTATTGTAGATCCAGGGATCCTGTTTATAATGAAATGAACAAATTGCTGAGGTGTTCATTATTTCAGAAAATTAATGAAAGACTTACTTTCAAGCATCTGGTAATTTTGAGTGTTTTACAACGAATTAAAACATTGCATAGGAGCCGGGCGGTGGTGGCGCATGCCTTTAATCCCAGCACTCGGGAGGCAGAGGCAGGCAGATCTCTGTAAGTTCGAGGCCGGGCTGGACCAACAGCCTCCAAAACAATACAGAGAAAACCTGTCTCGTAAAACCAATAAAAATAAAAATAAAAAATAAAACATCGCATAGGGCCAGACACTGGTGATGCATGCCTTTAACCCCACCAACCTGAAGGCACAGGTAGGTGGAAAACTGTGAGTCTGAGGCCAGCCCAGTCTACAAAACTCCACAGAAAAACATTGTATCAAAAAAAGAAAACTGAAACAAGCAAAAGAAAAAACTTTTTAAAACCAAATTCATGGGGGCTGTCCTTCTGCATATATGTTTCTCTTATTTGTCGATGAATAAAGCACTGCTTGGCTATAGAGTCAAGTAAATAGATGGAACTTGAATATAAGGAGATCTGGGAAATGTAGGCAGAGAGACACATTGGAGGAACTGGTAAGATAGGAGACACCAGGGGTTCTCCGGTAAGATAAGGCCATGTAGAAATACATAGACTAGTTGTTATTGGTTAATAATTAAGACAGAGCTAGGCAACAAGAAGCCCTTGTCATTGGCCAACAATTTAACAATTAATATAACGTCTGTGTGTTTGTTTGGGGCTGAGAAGTGAACGTGGGACCTGCTGGGACAAGAGAACCTCCAGCAACACAAAAACAAAAATCAAACAAAACCAACAACAATAACAACAACAAAAACCAAAACATTGCATGGGATAAGATGTTGATGATCTGAAATTGTCATTATCCAGAAACTGCATTTTCATTATCTCATTATCTTTGTATCTTCTTTCATTCTTCCTTCCTTCCTTCCTTCCTTTCTTCCTCTCTCTCACTGTCTCTCTCTCTGTCTCTCTCTCTACCCCCCCTCTATTTTGTAATGGGACATTCACACTGTATTGATTTCCAATGGCCACTATGTAGAAGTATAATATGAGTAACTGAAACACAGACTAAACTCAGTAAGATGTACTATGTACATACTAACAGAAAAAATAATTGTGATAGGCTACTAAAACAAAGACATGGAGCTGGAGAGATTGCTCATAGGTTAAGAGCCCTGATTGCTCTTCCAAGGGTCCTGAGTTCAGTTTTCAGAAACCACATCGTTGCTCAAAACCACCTACAATTCAATATGGTGCCCTCTTCTGTCATGTAGGCAGAACTCTGTATATGTAATACATGAATCTTGAAAAAATTAAAATAAAACAAACATGATGGCAGTGCAAAATCATTTGTGCATTTATACAGAGTATTCCATTAAGATAAGAGACTAGCCTGAGACAAATCCTGAGATTGGTTTGCTTGTCATTATAATAAAAATACATAACAAATAGCACAGCTGAAGTAGTGCATATAATTAATGAGCTATATGCAGTCTTATAAAATACTGTAATATAGGTTAAATACAAATTATGTTAATTTTGTTGTCAGCTGATATCGCAGATGTTACTAGTTTTGAAACCATCAACAGATTGGGGAATTCATAGATGAGCTAGGCTCTGATAATTGGTGGTAGTGGATCATGCGAGATGAGCCTCTCATTGATATGCCTTTCCTTTGCCCTGTTTTCTCTGTGTTTGTCTGTTCTTTCCCACTAAGAGTTTAATAGTTAAGCAGCCTGCCTGGTTCTATCAACACCACTTTCTGAGAACAAAGAAGCCAGTTGGCATGACTTGAGAAATCTGAAACTACGAGCCACTGTCCTTCCTCTCTTACAGTCATCTTTACCCTCAGGTGTTTTCCCAGTTTCAGAAAGGTTAATACATGGGGAAAATCATTTCTTGATTTTACCCCGTTAGTGAAAACAATCTTTTTATGGAAGGGGAGGTTCTAAATTAAAAGAAAAAGAAGATGAAAGAGAATGAAAGCCAGTTAAGAAAACTAGGCAATTAGCTTTTTGGCGTTTTGTCTGACCTAGTAATCAAGATTTCATATATTCAGATTACAATATATTCATGGAAAATTTCAACTAGGAGTGAAGCATTCTATGGCTGTCAACATATAAACTATATGTCAGCTTTGCATCGTTGTGAAAATATAACTTACAAAAATAATTACCATGAAGAAAAGTTCATTTTGGTTAAAAAATTTCAGATTGAGGTTGTTTGGTCCTGTCTTGTTGAACTGGTTATAGAGCAGTATAAAATCAGTGTCTATGACACAGAGGACTTATTCACCTCCATGATGTCAAGGAAGCAAACAGAAGAAAACAAATGGATAGGATTACATTAATAATTCAAAAACGTTCCCAAAACAACCTCTCTCCTACTAGGGCCCACGTTTTATCGTTTCCATAACTCCCCAGTATACCATCAGCCAATGACTAAAGACTTCAAACCATGTGACAAGCATATTAGTGTACACTATAAACTCAAAACTATTTTCAGTCACCTAAGTGATCAACACAGAGAAAGAAATTATTCAAGTTTTGACCCTAGTCATTTTGACATTTAGACTAAGAAAATGAGTTGGCAATAGAAAGTAAGAGTAACTGAATGTGATATATGGTAGAGTTGGACAGACTGAATCTAATAAAAAGATGATACCCTGGAAGGTAAGTGAAGAATATGTCTAATATGCAGCCTACTAAGTGTATCAAAGTTCCTTAAACATGGCTAAAGTACATAAGAAAATTTGTTTCCTTAAGTCAGCATAGCTGCATAGATATAGAGAAAATGCCTCCCTTTCAATAATAAATACAGATAACATTTCAAGCAAAATTCAGAATTACCATTAAATGCTACATATTGTTAGCAAACTCACTTTTATTTCTTGACAACTGTCTTTGGATACATGTTGGTGAATCATGGAAAAAAATAAAAATAAATAAAAATGATGTAAATGTGGAAGAAATTTTGTTTTAAAGGGCAGCAAAGAAAATAGGGATCACAGAGACAGATATTGGGTTCAATAGAGAACAGAGGTTATGTTTTTAGTGGACAATTAATATGTGGTCTAATGTATGTCACTATCGGGAAAATTGTGATGCTCGAGCACTGGAGAGGCACTAGATTTTTCACAAAATTGAAGCAGTAGCCTTCACAAGCAAAGACAGACATATGGTCAAGAGTACCATAAGGAAGACCGAATTTATGTCTTTAGAGAGAACAGCACATACATGGTTTTACAATCTCGTGGAAGTTATTTTTGTAATACTTTACTGTTTCAGAGAAAAAGCTATTGAGAGTCATGAGCTGAGTAAAAGGAGTCAGGAGTTTATAGAGGTCTTATTAGACAGAAAATATGAAAATATTTTCCTAGTAAAAAGGGAAGTGTATGCAATAGGTATATTATAGGTCTAAATAAGTTACTAGCTGTAAATACAAAATGATATCAATATTCATGATCTTGTTCCCCTTCAAACGCATATTCATCTGCCTTGGCGTATGCTCAAAGCAGGGTGGATGGGATTTAGCCAAGTAAATATGCCAGTGGATGGTGTGAGTGAGTAAGATGACCAGTTTTAAAACCATTTAGTGATATCAGAGAACAGCTTATCCGTACTGCAAGAAGCACAGTGAGAACACTGGAGCTCTCAGTGGCCAAACACTTTCTGGAGTAAAAAATGTTAGAAATGGCCGCACTTGAGGTCTACGTTTCAGTTGATAGAAGCTTGAATGAAGCGATACCTTGTGATAGCCTTGGTAATTTTTATTCCATATCTATATTATGTTAAGGGTTTGAAACAGAGAAGGAAGAACAGTGTATATACAGCCAATGGTGTGAGGCAAGCGAAAGAGACTGCTCATTTACACAGCACAATGCCGAAGAATATGGCCCACAGAATCATCTAAGCAGGCCTAACATGGGCTCACAAAGGCGTATGCAGCAAGAACTGGCCAATCATCCAATCATCCTGACTTTAAATATCCTGTTGTTTGACTTTCCATTTATGTCGTATGTCTTATAAAGTTTCCCTCCAAGTTGGAAAGAAACTGCTGTACAACAGGTCTGAGGGCAAGAAAGTTGGATGAACTGGGGATGGATGAAGCTATTGCAAATTTTAACATGTTACATAATGAAATATCATACCAGAAGGTAGCTTAATGGTTAAGTATCTTTCCTGTTCTTTTAAAGTACTCAGGTTTAATTCATCTTCAGGAGGTGTCAGATAGACCTACAAGAAAAGTGCATAAGTAAAAACAACAAAAATATTGAAAATAATATTGAGGTAATATAATTAGTATGAAAATACTGGAAAAAAGAGAAGAAAGCTCATAGAGAGGGCAAAGACTCAAGGAAATGAAAGGCAGTCATGAGTCTACCACAGTAGTTGAGCCAACCCTGGAGAGTCTGTGCTCTGAGCCATGTGGCACAACTTTTCCACAGAAGGGGATCATTCAAGCAATTCACATGCTTAAAAGATACTGTATTAGTTAGTTTTCTAAATACTGTGAGCACACCAGACAAAAAGCATCTAAGAAGAGGTAATTTCCAATCACATTTCAACTTTACTTCCCATCATGATGGAGAAGTCACAGGACAGGAGTTTATGGCAGCTGGTCACATTGCATCTTCAGTCAAGAAACAGACTCAGATGCATGCTGGTACTCAGTTGCCCTTTCCTTTTATGCAGTCCAGACCCAGGCCAGAGGATGGTGATACCTACGTGTAGAGTGGGTCCTGTCCCTGCCCTCCCAGTTTTGAAACTCTGTAACAGACAGGCTCTGTGGCTGTCTTATAGGTGCCTGTAGATCCTATCAACTTTACAGTCAACATGAACTAGCACAGCACCTGATAAATATTAGTGAGTTCATGAATAAATAAATGGGAGATCTTCAGAGAACCCCTCAGTGTACACATTCACAAACATGCACACACACAAACACACCCACAATTTGTTTTATGCATCTTATATGCATTAATTAAATGTAAACCAATAAATATTAACAAACATGAACAAGCCTCAAGGCAATACACTTTTGTTTTATGCCTTCAGTAGCAGTAATTTCTATTTGTTCATAAAGAGAAAAACCATAAATCATATGTGCTGTAGCTTTTGCCAGGATGATATGTGTATTATTCCTATCTTCTTAAATCTTACACAAGCTTTAGTCTAGCATGCACAGCTGCTAAATCATTATCGTCTGCATGAATAATTGTTGCAGATGTTCATGCTGATTAATGGAGAACAGCTATATTTATGGTGGTTTCAGTATGGAAAGTACACCATTGTGACTTTGCAAAGCACAAAAGCTCCTGTACTATGATGCTCCATTGTGATGCTCTATGTGAAGGCTGTGACTCACTAGACCTGCAGGGCCCCTTCCCAACACTGCTCTCTCCTGCTGTCAGGATCTTACCCTCATCATACACATTTTTGTTGCTTTTTCTTTTGTTTATATATATTATTTAAATTAGAAAGAATCTTATTTTACATATCAATCCCAGTTCTGTCTCCCTCCAGTACCCCCCCCAATGACTCCCTAACCCATTCCCCATCCACTCCTTAGGGATGGTGAAGTCTTCCATGAGGGATCATTAGTCTGTCAAGTCATTTGGGGCAGGGCCTAGGCCTGTGTATCGAGGCTAAGAGAGTATCCCTCCATGGGAAATGGATTCCTGAAGTCTGTCCATGCACTAGTTCCATATTGTGTATGGTTCCATATTGTACATATTTTACAGAAGAGTTATGTTACACTACCCTGAGGCATGTTCAATATTACAATTAAGTCTTCTTCTTTCTTAACACTCAACCACCAATGTGGTGACAAAAGCAAATCACCAGGAAGTGATCATCTAGTGGCCATTTTCTTCACATTTTAATTTGTTGATTCTTTTCTGATTTGCTGTTACATTATTTTTTAAACTTACTAAGGCAAACACTGATGAAAAATCAAAGCAGGAAAACAGTTAGATCAACTAGGAGCCAGCATACTAAAGCACATTTACAAATATTTGCTTGTTAATTTGCTTCCTTACATCTGGTTTTGAATCTTGCCTGCCATTGAATGATCAGTCCTCCCAATTCCCTTAAGATTTATGGAGGTACAGGGTAAAGCAACTTCACGGAACAAATTTGCTCATCCCCGAGCAAATTCTTTAACAACAACAATATTTTCAAGATGATGAAAGTGTTCAACAGATGAGTATTGATCATGAACTATGTTAACTCCACTGAAGGGTCAGGAAAGATGACCAGTGCTGTGCCCTGTGCTCTAAAATAAAATAAAAGAGCCGCTAAAAGACAAAAAGAGCTTTGGGGGAGAGGAAGGGAGTGCCGGTCTAATCATGCAACCCAAGGACCTCAAGCTAAATCCTTGGTTGTTGCCACTGTGAACTCTAAAGTAAATTTGCTCACTGTCCAACCTGTTTTGCTCTTCCCTACAGTGAGGACAAATGATTTACAGTTGTATAAAACTGCAAGAAGATTACAAAGCAAAAACAGAATAATAAAGATGATTCTAATTTTGAAAGTGCCATTGTAGTCCATTCACACATTGTTATAATGACTAGGTGGCTTTTAGTCAGAGAAAGGCACAATGAGGGGGAGCTCCTACAGAGTGAAATTTAGGAAAGAGGATCAAATACAGGTTGTCATGACCCTGTTCTTCCAGAAGGCTATAGGAATGATGAAGATGGAAGGTAGATGCTGTCCTCATGCAAAGGGGGAAAATGTAGTATAGCAAAATGTGCTGGAACCTTGTATAAAATTTTCATAGTGATTATTAGCAACTTGAGGAAAAGGAAAGGAATTCACCACATGTGTTGTTGACAATGAGGTTTGTAGCAAAAGCACCAGCTGCTTCAATCTGCAGGGATCTCCCCAGGGGACAGGGTTTTGAACACTTCTAACCAAACCTTGTAATAATTTAATCCAAACCTGATCCTGGGAACCTGGACCATTGCCGTAGATCAAGCAACTGCCAGTTGGCAGTTGTACCTGACGAAATTGCCTGTTGGGTGCCTTCCTGTGTTATTTATTTTCCTTGTTGTGGACTTGGTTTGCTGGCATACTCATTGCTCAGCATAATCCCTGGATTTTATGTCCTGGCCTCAAATGACAATGTCTATAAATTTGGCTGACAACATCTCCAGTTTATAGGAGTCTATGAAAGAGGAGGAGACAGATAATTGTCATCACTGGGCAGCAAATGAACACTTTAAAGCAAAGCTAACAGTTCCTTTGGCACCACATTAAAGCACCGAAAATGTTGGCCAGGTAATAATGCAAGCCACTGCACCTGAGAGTTCAAATTGTGAAGGCATGTGGAATCCTTTGCATCTTTTGCACCTCTCTCTCTCTCTCTCTCTCTCTCTCTCTCTCTCTCTCTCTCTCTCTCTCTCTCTCTCTCTCTCTCTCTCTCTCTCTCTCCCTTTCTTCTATTTCTTTTTCAGAAATGTAGGAATTTGTGTATAACAGTTGTTTGCTTTTAACTTCATAGTTTTGGATAGAATAATAAGAAGACTGTGTGTTTATAGATCGATTTAGAGATTTACTAAAATTTTGGAAAACTTAAGTTAAAAGCAAATCAACTGTGTCTGGGCAGTGGTGGCATACACTTTTTAATCCCAGCACTCAGATCTCTGTGAGTTCAAGTCCAGCCTGGTCTACAAGGTAAGTGCCAGGACAGACTCAGAAGCTACACAGAGAAACCCTATCTCAAAGAAACATACAAAGAAAGAAGCAAGTCAACTGAAAAACAAAACATGCATTTTGGCATTATAAGAGTCTTTCCATTGAGGGAGGAAATGTTAAATGCAGAGGCTGGAGCAAAATTCAAACCTTAAGTCTGAATCCAGCTTACATTAGATGGACTGTGAATTAACTCAGCTCCTGATGCTCTATCTACCCCCATTGCTTTACTATTGCACAATTCTACTAAGAACACCATCTATTTTAACTTATTTCTTTAACATGGTTTCAAGGTTTAGTTTGCTTCCTCCACCTAAAAACTGTTTTAAGAATGTCTGAAGCTGACTGAGTTGGCAATGATTATTCCTCAAAATAAAATTTATTTGTTTATATGAGTGCATTTTCCCACATTACTATCTCAATTTATAGTCAAGGGATACAATTTTTAAAATATAAGAGTCCTAAGAAAAAAAAAGTAAAAAAAAAAAATAATAAAGCCGGGCGGTGGTGGCACACGCCTTTAACCCAGCACTCGGGAGGCAGAGGCAGGCAGATCTCTGTGAGTTTGAGGCCGGGCTGGACCGATAGCCTCTGAAACAATACAGAGACACCCTGTCTCAAAAAAAAAAGTAAAAAAAAAAGAGTCCTTTGCCATAATCCAGAGAGTACGTTTTTATTATATACTTTTCTCTTTTCCTCTTTTTTATTTAAATTAGATACAAGATTGTTTCCATGTCAAGCTAACTCCCTCTCCCTCCCCTCTTCCTCTGCCTTCCTTCAGCCCCCTCTCAACCCCCTATTCTACTCTCCAGGAAGGGTGAGGCCCTTCATGGGGGATCTCCAAAGACTATCCAAGGCCCTCCCCCATGTGTGCAGGCTGAGACAGCATCCCTCCACATGGAATGGGCTCACAACCTCCATCTAAATGTCAGGGATAAATGCTGATCTATTGCCCTAGGCTGCAAAGAATGCCAAGGCCTCCTCACTGACACCAAAGTTGAGGTGGTCTGCATCAGTCCCATGCTGGCTGATGTCCATGAGATCCCCCTTGTTCATGTAAGATGTTTCTGTGGGTTTCACCTGGCCAGTCTTGACCCCTTTGCTCATCACTCCTCTCTCTATGCAACTGGTTTCTAGGAGTTAAGTTTAGTGTTTAGTTGTGGGTGTCTGCCTGTGCTTCCTTAAGCCACTAGATGTGATTAGATCTGATGTGACCTTAGATTTGTGATTTTTTTCACTAACAAGACCCTCACTCCTTTTAAAAACTATGATATTTACTGAAATACTAAGTCAGAGATAGAATAGTATGGGATTATTGTGAATGTTCAATTACTTAATCACTCCAAATTCTCAGGTTCTAATTGATAGAAACATGCATTTCTCACTGTTAGGTAAATTCAAACCCAAATCAACTGATGAACCATTTCACTTGAGTTAAACAAAGAGAACCAAAATACAATAAATATCAGTGAGGGTTCAGAGCAAGAAGAATACATATCCTGTTGGCGCAGATATAAATTAGCAAGACATCATTGGAAATTCCTGAAAGGCTCTATGCACTTGGATCATATTTCCTTATAATTGCTAGAATTTGCATATCTTCTTTGACAAATGTCTGTATGAACCATTTATCCATTTTTAATTAAATCATTTGTTTTTGTTATGGCTGATGAGTTATTTGTATTTTTATATATTCTGGATATTAATCCTTTGCCAGATACAGAATATAGAAGTATATTCTCCATTCATCAACTTACGTTTTCATATTATTCCTTCTTTTCTTTGCTATAAAGAAGCCTCTCAAAACCAAATGTCTGAAGGTATGTGTATTTACTCTGGATCTTTAGCTCTAATTCCTAGATCAACTTGTCATTCCTTATGTCAATAGATGGTGGCTTTTATTACTAAAGCTATGTGCTATAACTTTAAGTCAGGAATTGTCATACTCCAAGCAGCTCCTTAGCCATCTAAAAGTTTTTGAGTTTACATACAAAATTTTAAGATTACTTTTGCAATTCTGATGAAAATTTGTTTTAAAGGAATTTTAAGTTTCCTTAAGTTTTATTTTTTTTATTTTAGTCATTCTGACATGTGTAGGATGGTATCTCAGAGTTGTTTTGATTTGCATTTCCCTGATGGCTAAGGATGTTGAGCACTTTCTTAAGTGCCTTTCAGTCATTTTAGATTCCTATGTTGAGAGTTCTCTATTTAGATTTGTACCCCATTTTAATTGAATTATTTAGTGTTTTAGTGAGTAGCTTCTTGAGTTCCTTGTATATGTTGGCTAAAATAAAAAACACCAATAAGAGTTTTTCTTGGAGAGTATGTGGAGAAAAGGGAACACTCCTCCATTGCTGCTGGGAATGCAAACATGTACAGTCACACTGGAAATCAGTATGGTAGTTTCTGTAGAAAATGGGAATCAATCTACATCAAGATTCAGCGATTCTATTCTTAGGCATATACCCAAAGGATGTACATTCATACCACAAGGACATGAAGGATTAGGAAAATTGAGTTGGGCAAAAAACAGAAAAACACCACAAGTGTGACACCCGCACCACAAGCTAGTCCAAGGTATCAGGAAAAGAAAGACAAGATGTCCAGCTGCTCTTACTAAGAGATTGCATGTGTTGCCTTTATTGCCAGGAGAGAGACAGTGTGTGTGTGTGTGTGTGTGTGTGTGTGTGTGTGTGTGTGTGTGTGTGTGTGTGTGTGTGTGTCTTTATTGCAAATGCTAAGAGGTCTCTCTCTTGTAGGAGGGTGCAGTCTTATATATACAGGCTTACAGCACAGTGGAAAAAACCTAGGTGGAAGAGAGAGTGTTTTTTTCATGCTAGATGTTGATTTCAGTGGGGAAATGCAGGGGCAGTAACTAGCCAGAACTAGAAAACAAGATGCATCTGTGGCTATCGGCTGACAATAAACTCAGACACCCTGTGGGGGCTATGCCCCAAAATTAAGGAAAGAGATATCTTTAAAAAGTGAGACATTATGGGTTTAATGAGAAATCTGGCATTAGGGAAATCTCCAGGGATCCACAAGGATAACCCCAACTAAGAATCTAAGCAATAGTGGAGAGGCTACCTTAAATAGACTTCTCCTATAATGTGATTGATTACTCCCATCATAGAGCCTTAATCCAGCAGATGATGGAAGGCAGAATCAGAGATTCACAGCTAAGCACTGAGCAGAAGTCCTGGAATCCAGTTGTAGAGAGGGAGGAGTGATGAGCAAAGTGGTCAAGATCATGCTGGGGAAACCCACAGAAACAGCTAACCTGAGCAAATGGGAGGTCACCAAAGGCAGACTGACAGATGAGGAACCAACATAAGAACAAACCAAGCTCCATCAACGTTGTCTCAGTTGGGGAGCTTGGACAGTCTATGGGAACTCAGGCAGTGAAACCAATTTTTATCCTAAGTGCACGAACGGGCTTTGGGAGCCCATTCCCTGTGGAGGGATGCTCTCATAGCCTAGCTACACAGGGGCAGGCATTGCATGGGGTATTAGTGGGGAAATGGGAGGATAAGAAGGAGAGGGAACTGGGTTTGATGTGTAAAATGAGATTGTTTAAATAACAATGAATTAATAAAAGATACAGTGCAAACTCTGCATTTGTATCAACATATTTAAATTGAAAAGACTTAACTCATTACATTGATATATGCATAACTAGGGATTGTTTTGCAGAACTGTATTCAGTTAGGTAATTTAAATGAAAGAAAAATGCCTAACATCCTATTCATCGTCACACATGTGAGCTACTAGCACAGTGTGTGCAACTTTGTATGTTTGGCAAACCTGTATGTCTTAAAAATAGACCGGGCTTTTCTGCTTGAAGATTAGCTTTTAAATATACCTATTTCAATTTTACTTGTGCCAAAGTTGTGTATGAGGTGATAGAGTATAAGTACAGAGTACAGTGTAATGTTATGGCTAGAGTGTGACTTACCACAGTTGACAATGCTCAAACAAATCATTGATTGTCAGAGCAAGTTAAAAGATGTATTACTATAACTCATAAGTCTTGAGCCTCAGGATCATGTCATGGTGGGGGATGAACAAAGGACAGATACTTGGACCTATAAGCAGAAAATTAAAGTCATACGGGTTTTGCTGTCTGTTGAAGCAGTACTTACAACTTCTAGAACGTAGAATCTCAAATTATTTATTATAACTAACAAAGGGGAAAGGATGGGCATGTTTCAGTTGAGGGGCCATGTGTGGTATACAGTCTCAGCCTGTAAGTGACCAGCACAGAGAACAAAGCTGCAGCTGCTAGATATTGTACACATGCCCTTAAACTAGTATCTGGATAGAGGCAGACTTTGTCTTTGCCTTTCTGGGTCTGACCCATACGGAATATTGCTCTGGCATTTTCTTGTGGATCTGTGGGCTTGGAGCCCTCAACATGACACTGCCAATGATACACATTAACTTAGTACTTTATTCATTCAAGACTTCTTTAAGTCCCTTCAATGTATTGAAGAAATAAATTTGACCAAAAATATGTTTCATCTGTGTGCTTCAGTAGTAGGAGGTAATCTTTACTTACTAGGAACATTATGATAGAATAATTCTCTTTACATGTGTTACCTGAGATTTTGGTTCATGTCAGATAGTATAAGGGAGTGATATACAAATGCTACTAGAATCTAACATTAACTCTGTTTGGTCAAATGTCATTAAAACTTTGGACAGTGAGGCTTTAGTGAGCTTACCTGGTTGAAATCATTCTTTGTGTTAACCAGTCACAAAAAAAGAAACATGGCATGTACTCTCTCATATATGGATTTTGAGACATAGATCTGGGGAGTGCCAGCCTACAATCTCATGGCCAGAGATTCTGGGAAACAGAACCTTCATTCAGTGGCTGATGGAAGCAGAGGCAGACTCCTATGGTTAAGCACTGAGCTGAACTCAAGAAATCCAGTGACAGAAGGGGGGGACTGATGACCAAAGGGATTAAGACTGGGCTGGTTTAACCCCCAGAAACAGCTGATCTGACAAGAGTTAACTCTTGAATCCCAGACTGATGCCTGAGAATCCAGCATGAGACTGATCAAGACCCCCTGAATGTGGGTGTCAGTGAGGAGGCCTAGGAAATCAATTGAGCCTTGGGTAGTATATCAGTATTTATCCCGGTTATGCAAATGGACTTTGGACTCCCATCCAACAATGAGAGATGCAATCTCACCCTGAACTCTTGGGCAAGGATCTGGGCCCTGCCCTGGATGAAATGACAGACTATGGACAACCCCATGGAGGGCCTCACCCTCGCTTGGGAAATGAGGGAATATTGGCGGTGTTGGTGGGAGGGCACGGGAAAGGAAGAGGGACCTGGAATTGACATGTGAAGCCAACTTGTTTCTAATTTAAATTTAAATTTAAAAATAAAATATAAAAAAGAAAGCAAAAAATTGAGGGCAATTTTGGAGGCCACTCTGTAACCTTACAACTGATTTTTCTTACTTTACTGTAAATTTTCAGTGGTGAATATCTTCAGGATAACAATCAAATTCAAAAAGTGATTTAAATGCTGCCATCATATCCACTGCAGTTGTAGACATATTTGATAGTCTATGACACAGCAGATTTTATTCAGAAGGATTTGTATAAACTCAAGCATAAAGTAATGGGGTCTTGTGTTTCAGTCTGTTTTACCCTTATGACAGAAGTTAAAAGTGAACATGTTCTTCAAATCACCTGAATTAGATCCCTGAGGCTTTAGCTGTAAATAGCAGCAAGGATTTATTTCTCATAAAGTGTCTCACTTCTATTGATGATCACGGGTATCCTGTGCTCTACACTCATCTCAAAAAGAAGCATTTGCTTTCTCCTGTGTTGACTGTTTTAATATTAACAAGAATATAGAAGAAATTTTTGTTGTTTTCTTACTAAAACATATTTGCCTTCCTTAGGCACGTAACATGTATTAAAAAACAAATAAATGTGCTCTGTCATAAACAGGGCCAACTTCATGCTAAGTAGATTTTATTCCTTCACATTAGGCTTTTGGCAACTAAAATAAACACTTCATTGATTTTATGTCACCATCTCTCAGACATGAAAACACTGAGAACATAACAATGCAAGTACTCTTAGAAGTTAGTTTTGTAAGCAGAAGGATCTGTAGTAATAAACCCAGGAAACTCATTTCTTTTGAATCCATCCAGTTTTATATCCCTGTTCTTCATAATTAAAATACTAATTTAAAATCATTTTACAGATTGATTATAAATAAATTTGATACTGTACTTCTCAGAATCTAGTATATTAAATAAAGTAGTAATTCATATGCTTTTGTGTATATATTGTGTTTATTAATTTTTTAATTTGCTGTGGTTACTAGAATGAATTATCCCAATTCTACTTATTTGACACAGCAGAAATTACATATCTCACAGCTCAACATCCAGACATGTGACTTTACCTTTTCTGGCTTGGCATGGGTAAAGTTTATCTCGTGATTTTATCAAGAGTCTTTTACCTTTTACGTTTGAACAGTAAATTCTCTATATTCTCCACATTCTTACTACAGTATGTCCACATGCATTTAAAATTTTCTTAGGTGGTACTTGAGTACTCACCTCCAGATCCTTGCCATGAGCAAAGCATGGATATAGAACATTTACACTGGGGAGCCCCTTATAGAAAAGTCAGGAGTTCAAGGATCACACTTAATCAATGAATGTTAGTGACATTACTTGCTTAGGATATATAAAAGCCTGTCTGAAACCAGCTAGCCAAACAAACAAACAAACAAAAAAATCAAACCTGGTAATTTCCATAATCTTACTTACAAAGCCGTTCTACTCATAAATCCACATACGCAGTCTTCAATGATTAAGATTTGCTAGCTTTTAAAAGAGTACTTTGCTTTCTGCCTAGATCAGTGCATATCCTTATCACATTCAATTATGACATTTTATTAAAATAACATTTATGTAATAAGCTTGTTTTATTAATATTTTTGCAACTCATCCCCATAGGACCAATCAACCAGGAGCTTGTTGAGAGTGCCAGACTACTTCTGCCCCCACTCAGAGCAGAGGCCAGAGGTGAGCTGTGACCCACACCTCTGGCCAAATTCCTTCCAATTGCCCTTTCCAGAATCTCGTGGCCTGGGAACTGCAGCCAGGTTGCCTCACCCCTGGAGGACCAAGAAACCAGGAGCCTTCTGATGGTACTGATCTACTCCCTGCCCCACTCAGGTCAAAGGACAGAGGAGAAGGAGTGTCTCAGTCCTGCCTGCACCTATCATGAGACACATCAGAGTATTGGACCTGCTTGCAACTAACAGAAGTGAATCTTGGACCCATACACACCAGGAAAGGAAGAGACTTCACCTGTACCCACTGGAAGAAGAGATGGGAAGATAACAATATAAGACCACAATCGACAACAGAAGAAAAATATGACTCCACCAGAGTCAAGGGACTCTACAAGACCTCAATGTCCCAAGACAGATGAAGCAGAAAAGAATGGCCTTAAAAACAATTTCATGAAGATGATAGTGTCCATAAAGAGGAAATGAGAAAATCCTTTAAAGAAAACACAAAACAAGAAACAATTCAAACAGTGCAAGGTTTGAAAGCTGAAATGAGACAATAACAGAAAAAAAAACACAGTCTGAAGTAATACTGGAATTAGAAAAGGGGAGAAAATAAAAAGGAATTACATATTCAAACATAGCCAACAGAATGCCAGAGTTGCAAGAGAGAATGTCAGGCATTTAAGATTCACTAGGAGAAATAGATTCATTGACCAAAGAAAGTCTTAAGTCCCGTAAATCCCTAACACAAACTTTCCAGGAAATACAGAACGCCGTAAAAAGGCCACATCTAAGAATAATAGGTATAGAAGAAGGGGAAGAAACACAACTCAAAGGTGCAGAAAGCATATTCTGCAATGTCATAGAAGAAAACTTTTCCAACCAAAGAAAAACATACCAATGAAAGTACAAGAAGCCTACAGAACATCAAAAAGTGTTGACCACAAAAAGTCCCCTCACCATATAATAATCAAAACCCCAAACATACAGAATAAAAAAAGAATATTAAGAGCAGCAAAGGAAAAAGGCCAAGTGATATATAAAGGCAAACCTGTCAGAATCACACCTGACTTCTCCATGGAAACTCTGAATGCCTGATGATACTGAATAGATGTTCTACAAACAATAAGATAACATGGATGCCAGCCCTGACTACTATATCTAGCAAAGATTTCAATGACTATAGATGGAGAAAACAAAATATTCAGTGACTAAATCATATTTAAACAATATATATCAACTAATCCAAAACTACTGAAAATACTGGAAGGAAAATTTCAAACTAAGGAGGGTAACTATGCTCACAAAAATATAGGCAATAGATAATCCAACTTTACCAAAAGCCAAAACAAAAAGCAGGGTAAAAACACAAACAATATTGCCACCAACAACAAATAAAAAAATAAGAATTAATACTCAATGGTCCTTAATCTTCTTCAATATAAATGGTCTTAATTTGCCTATAAAAAGACACAGACTGGATGCGAAGACAGAATTCATCCTTGTGCTGCATACAAGAAACACACCTCAAACTCAGAGACAGACATTACCTCACAATAAAGGGTTGAGATAAGATTTTCCAATCAAACGGCCACAAGAAAACAACTGGTATAGCTATCCTAGTTTCTAAAAATTAAACTTCAAACTAAAATCAATCAAAAGAGATGAAGAAGGTCATTTCATACTCATCACAGGAAAAAACCATAAGGAAGAAGTCTCAATTCTGAACATCTATGCCCCAATACAAAGGGACCCATGCTTGTAAAAGAAACATTATTAAAACTTAAATCACACCTAAGATCTCACACAGTTATAGTGGGAGACTTCAACACCCCACTCTAACCTATAGACACAAACTTAACAAAGAAACAAAGGAACTAACAGAAGTTATTAAATATTGGCTTTAACAGTCATCTATAGAACATTCCATTGAAACACAAAAGAATATATCTTCTTCTCTACACCACATGGGACCTTCCCTAAAATTGATCACATACTTGGAAACATAGCAAACCTCAACATGTACAAAAATATTGAAATAACCCCTTGTATCATATCAGACCACCATGCTTTAAAATTTTAATTCAACAAAAACACAAACTTGAAGAAACCCTACAAACTCATGGAAATTGAACAATGCACAATTGCACCTCTCCTAGGTCAAAGAAAAAACAAATACAGAAATTAAAGACTTCATAGAATTCAATGAAAGTGAAGATACAACATACCCAAACCTATGAGACACTTTGAAAGCAGTACTTAGAGGAAAGTTTGTAGCACTAAGGGACCATATGATGAAACTGGAGAAGAGTCACACTGGAGAATTAACAACACAACTGAAAGCTCTAGAACAAAAGAAGCAAACTCACCTTGGGGGAGTAGATGCCAAGAAATAATCAAATTGAAGGCTGAAATCAATAAAGTCTAAACAAAGGAAACAATACAATCAATGTAACAAAGAGTTGGTTCTTTGAGAAAATCAACCAGAGAGACAAACCCATTATCCAAACTGACCAAAAGGCAGAGAGAGAGCATGAAAAGTAACAAAATCTGGAATGAAAAGGGGGGTGTAACAATAGACATGGAGGAAATCCAGAGAATATTCAGGTCATACTTTAAAAAGGTGTACTCCAAAAAATTCAAAAATTTAAAGTAAAGGAACAATTTTCTGAATAGGTATCACTTACCAAAATAAAATCAAGAACAGATAAGCAATAAAAAAGGCCTACAGCCAACCCCTTATGAAATAGAAGCAGTCATTAAAAGTCTCCCAACCTAAAAAATCCCAGGCATAGATGGCATCAGTACAGAATTCTACCAGAAAGTCAATGAAAAGCTAATTCCAATACTCCTCAAAGTTTTCTACACATTAGAAGTAGAAAGTTGGTTGCCAAACTATTTTTATGAGGCTACAATTACCTTCGTACCCAAGCCCAACAAATACACAACTAAGAAAGAGAAGAACAGAGAAAAATCCCTCATGAATATTGATGCAAACTACTCAATAAAATACTAGCAAATCGAATCCAAGAACACATCAACTATGATCAAGTAGATTTATACTAGTGATGTTGGGATGGTTCAACATATGAAAATTTATAAATGTAATCTACCATATAAACAAACTGCGAAAGGAAAACCACATTGTCATCTCACTTGATGCTGAAAAAGCCTTTGACAAAGTCCAACATCCCATCATGGGAAAGGTCCTGGAGACATCATGGATAACAGGAACATACATGAACATAATAAAAGTAATATACAGTAAACCAAAGTCCAACATCAAACTAAGAGAAACTCAATGCAGATGATATTATAGGTTACATAAGTAACCCCAAAAGAATTCTATACAGAAGCTCCTACAGCTGATAAACATCTTCAGCAAAGTGGTAGGATACAGTACTAACTCAAAAAAAATCATTAGCCCTATTATATACAGATAATAAATGGACTGAGAAAAGAAATCAGAGAAACATCTCCCTTTAAAATAGCCACAAACACTAACCAAACAAGAGAAAGACCTGTATAACAAGAAATTAGAGCCTTTAAATAAAGAAATTAAAGGGCCGGGCGGTGGTGGCACACGCCTTTAATCCCAGCACTCTGAGGCTGAGGCAGGTAGATCTCTGTGAGTTCGAGGCCAGGCTGGACCGACAGCCTCGAAAACAATACAGAGAAACAACCCTGTCTTGAAAAACCAAAAAAAGAAAGAAATTAAAAAAGATATCAGAAAATGAAAAGATCCCCCATGTTCTTGGATAGGTAGGATCAACATAGTAAAAATGGCAAACTGGCCAAAAGCAATCTACAGATAAAAGGCAATCCTCATCAAAATACCAGAAAAATTCATCACAGAACTTGAAAGAACAATACTCAACATTATAAGGAAAAACAAAAGACCCAGGATATCCAAAACAACCCTGTAAAATAAAAGAACTTCCGGAGGTATTATTATCCCTGACTTCAAGCTCTACTATAGAGCTAGAGTCCTGAAAATTGCTTGGTATTGCCACAAAAATAGACAGGTGGACCAATGGAATCAAATTGAAAACCCTGAAATCAACCCACACACCTACAAACACTTGATTTTTGACAAAGAAACTAAAATTATACAATGGAAAAAAGAATGCATCTTCAACAAATGGTGCTGGCATAACTGGATGCTGACATGTAGAAGACTGCATATAGGTACATGTCTATTGCCATGCAGAAAATTTAATGGATCAAAGACCTCAACATAAATCCAGCCATACTGAACCTCTTAGAAGAGAAAGTGGGAGATACTAGTGGGTATAGGAGACTGCTTCCTGAACTTAACACCAGTAGCACAGACACTGAGATTGACAATTAATAAATGGGACCTCCTGAAACACAGAAGCTTCTTTAAGGCAAAGGACACAGTCAACAAGACAAAGAGGCAACCTATAGAACAGAAAAAGTTATTCACTAACCCCACTTCTGACAGAGGGCTAATCTCCAAATTTACAAAGAACTCAAGAAGCAAGTGTCCAAAACACAAAAGGATCCAATAAAAATTAGGATAGCGATCTAAATATAGAATTCTCAATAGAGGAGTCTAAAATAGCTGAAAGACACTTGAGAAAATGCTCAACATCCTTAGCCACTAGGGAAATGCAAATCAAACAACTCTGAGATACTATCGTACTCCTGTCAGAATGGCTAGAACCAAAAACACGATCCACACTTTATGCAGGAGAGGATGTAGAGAAAGGCTAACATTCCTTTACAGCTGGTGGGAGTGCCAACCAGTATGGAGATTCCTTAGGAAAATGGGAATCAGTCTACCACAAGATACGTCAATTCCACTCATAGGCATATATCCAAAAGATGCACAATCTTACAACGACATCTGTTACACTATATTCATAGCAGCAGTATTTGTAATAGTCATAACCTGGAAGCAACCTAGATGCCCCTCAACTGAAGAGTGGATTGAGAAAATGTGGTACATTAACACAGTGGAGTACTACTCAGAGGAATAAAACAATGGAATCTTGAAATTTGCAGGTAAATGGGTGGCACCACAATAAACGATCCTGAGTGAGGCAACTCAGTCACAAAAAGACCAACATGGTATGTACTCACTCATATATGGATTTTAAACATGAAGCAGGATAGTTCCAGGCTATCACCAGAGAGTCTGTGAAACAGGGAGGACCGTTTGAGAGATATACATGGTACTCCAGAGAAGGGGAATGGGCCAGGATCTCCTGAGTGGACTGGGAGCATAGAATGAGGGGACACAGAGATGGAGTAAACTGAGAGAGAGATGAGAAGGGGAGAGGAAGACATGGGGGTGCAGCAAAGTCGAATCGGTAGAATAGAATACAGCAGAATGAGAGATACCATTATAGAGAGTCATTATAGATTTGAAGAGAGATCTGGAACTAGTGACATTTGCAGAGATCTACAAATATGACACCATTTGGCAATCTAAGAAATAGTGGAGAGGCTACCTTAAATACCCTTCCCCAATAATGAGATTGAAGACTACCTTGTATGCCATCCTAGAGTCTCCATCCTGTGGCTGATGGAAGCATAGGCAGACACACAGAGCTAAACACTGAACTGAACTCCTGGACCCCAGTGGCAGAGAGGGAAGCATGACGAGCAAAGGGGTCAAGTCTAGGCTGTTGAAACCAACAGAAACAGCTGACCTGAACAAGGATTTGCTCATGGACCCCAGATTGGTGGCTGAGAGGGATCATGGGACTGATCCATTCCTCCTGATCATGGGTGTCAGTCAGGATGCCTCAGTAAGCTTTGGGGCCACAAGTACTAGATCAGTATTTATCCTTGGCACCCAAATGGGCTTTGCCAGCCCATTCCACATGGAGGGATGTTCTCTCAGCCTGGACACATGGGGGAGGGCCTAGGCCCTGGCCTGGATGAAATGACTGACTCTGGAGATCCCCCACCCAGAGCCTCATCCTCCCTGGGGTGAAGAGTTGGGATTGATTGGGGGATTGCAGAGGTTGGTAGGGGGAGTTTGAGCAGGGGAGAGAGGGAGAGGGTGCTGGTATTGAGTTGTACAGCAAGATTTTTCTAATTTAATTTTAATATAATTAGGGGGGAGCATCTGGAAGGACTTTTGGGGAGAAGAAGAATGTGATTAAAATATATTTAAATTTAAAAATTATTTTAAATGAAAATATGAATCAAAATAAATGAAGAAGAAGAAACAAATGACAAACTATTCTATGTATGCTGGCATAAAAAAAAAACACGTAACCCTCTAGCAGACACAAGGCAAGAAGAGGAATTTTGTGTAATGGAGCCCAAATTTGGAGATACCCACAGTATTAGGGAAAGCACTCTTACGAAGAGACATGTTTGTTTTGTATTTACTTACATGTAGACCTGTGAGTCTGTGTTCTCTCTCTCTCTCTCTCTCTCTCTCTCTCTCTCTCTCTCTCTCTCTCTCTCTCTCTCTCTCTCTCTTTCTCTCTCTCTCTCTCTCTCTCTCTGTGTGTGTGTGTGTGTGTGTGTGTGTGTGTATGTGTGTGAGTTTGTGCTTGTGTGTGCTCTGGTAAATAAATACAGTCCTTCCTTTAGGCTTTCAATGCAAGTACTTTCTGTATTGAGCTATCTTGAAGGTCATATCTCTTATTTCTTATATAGAATTTAACCTTGTTCTTTTAAGGCTTATATATTAAAATCCATTTAACTGGATTTGGTTTTGAGGTGATATTTAATTGTAGAACACGACATGAGCTATCTTATTTCATCAGTCACTTAAAATATAATTTTATTCTCAGAAAATATTGCTTCTCAAGATCACTAATTTAATATAAATTGAACTTATATTGGAAGTTAGGATTAATTCTTACATGTGAATTGCACATATATTTAAAATACTTGACATAAGGAAATATTTAAATCACTTATCCAAGTATGTTCAATCAACTTATATCTGCGAAAATGAAATCAAATTGCTCTAAAAAGGAAATAAAATCAGCTAAGTTTGATGTATAGGTATTTATACTCTGATTTTTCATTTGTAATTCATAGTTTGAGACAGCTATATGTCACAGCACAAATGTTTGTGGAGCAACTGCTATGTGAAAGGGTAAGTAGGATGCACATGGCTTTGCAAGCATTTTCTGGACCATTTTTCATGATCCTTTGTTATAAACTTATTCACAGGGCTTTTTTTCATACCAGAGGGACCCGAGTTTCAGGGTGGTTGCATGCCTCGCACTGAGTCACACATCTTGTGACAAGTGTAACATGAGATTCACTCTCTGACAAAAAAAAACAATGTTTCTAAGAGCTCCAATGTGGTATTTTTTAGAAGGCACGTACAAGCCAGATTAATTTCATGTTTTGAAGATTATATATTTACCACATTAAAAATACTAGCACTTCACAGAACAGTTGTAGGTAATTTGTGATAGAGTATCAGCATTTTATCTTTCAATAATTTCAGTGTCATAACCTGTAAACCATATATATACATATGTTTAATATATATATATTTGTATGTTGTATATATAATTTTGTATATATATATTATATATACTTTTATATGCTTGAAGGACAGGTACGTTGTTTATTCTCATTTATTGATATTCATAGTAGTTTTCACAGATGCTTTTACACAGTAGATGATGTGCAATTCTATTCTTTAAAAAAATCTTCATTCATGGTAGATCACTGAATGGTCCATTTAATATTTATTCTAATATAAGACAAGTTCCATTTACGAGAGTGTTTGTAAGTAGCTCAGTGCAACCTCAGTTGTAGTTATGACCGCAAAAGAAAGTATCTGCCAAGAATTTAAGGTAGCATTCTATTTTGGCTCTTACAAAATGTCTCCATTCACAACTCTATATTAATATGCAAAAAAAGAATAGAAATTTGGGCATTTTCTCAAATAACCAGAGTGAAGAATCTTATCATATAAATCAAAATAATGTCTGAAATTGAAGTTGTATTACTTACAGCACTCAAAATTTAAAATTTTACTTTTGTTAAACTACAGCATGCTCTCCTAGGCTTTTCTTTGAACCCAAACCACCTGTGTTTCTTCTACACAATCTAGGGGACTGCTTAATTTTATATAAATTTTTGAAATATCATAGTGGTAGAGCTGAGAAAGAAAATATTTTCTGTGGTTTGAACACCAAATAGGGAAAAATCATGCCTACTTGTCTTTCTCTGTATTAGCCAGCTTTCCATCATTATAATAATACATGAGGAAGTTGACATTTAAAAAATTATTTTGTATCACAGCCCCTGCTGTTTCGGGTCCCAAATAAGTCATAATAGGAGTTAATGGTGGAGGAAGCTGTCGACCCCATTCTTAGTGGGAAATGAGGAGAATAATCATAACTTGCAATCCCTTAAAGGGCATGAACTCAGTGATCTGAAAGATTTTATCAGGTTCAATTTATTCAAGATCCATCTCCCAATGGGGACACTGTGGGAAATAAAACTTCAGTAAATGGGCTCTGGGGATATTTAAGGTTTAGATGAGTGCTATCTGTTTTGTATGGCTCTTCTTTTTCATATCACCAGTTTTGTTTGCTTATTTTATTCACTAATATATCCTTAGTGCGTGTAAATATGAACATAAAAATATGTATGTTATATATATGTATATATAATATATATATATATTTGTATACTTTCTTCATCCAATATTCATCATGTTTTCATTTACTCCCTACCTTTTGATGTGTTAGATTTACTTTTATTATAAATTGCTACATGTTTTAAGCTTCAAACAAGAAAACACTTATTATTTTAGATCTTAGTTACACTCCTTTGTGTATTGCCTACTTTTCTTTCTGTAGACATGAAGATAGAATTTAGTTTCCTTTCATTGATAGCTTTTTTTAGTTAAGCAGTTGACTCTCTCAATGATTATAAATAAGTTCTTGAATCTGAAAATTATATCCTCTTCCAGCATGATTAAATACATAATTCAAAACAATGTTATTGTTTTTTTTAATTTCAAGAAGACTCTGCACTAAGATTTTCGTTACCACTGGTCAGTAGTCTCCTCACTTTTCAAAAGCAGAATCTTCATAGATACAGAAGGATCTCAATGGGCATCTATATGCCTTTAAGGTTTTATGAAATTCAGCTGTACTTTAAGTTTTGGATATGAGCCATTACTACATCTGCTTGTCTCTGGAATTCACATGCTATGTAATTTCTCAGTAAAATCTTGAGGTATTAAGAAAATAAATTAACAAAAACAAAGGTGCCTTCCTATTTGTCTTCATTCTTTAAAATCATAAGTGTAAATAGCAGGGATATCTCAAACATGTCCACAACATTAACAAATCCTTGTGTAAGAAATGCATACATTGAAAATAATTTTCATCAGAATTTGTAATATTAATTAATCTTTTATTTTATCCAATTTTCTGTTTTCTTTATATTAATGATTTGCTTTATTTATCTCCTTCCTGCCCACGTCCTTCACTTTTGACTCAGTGCTACAAGCTTTGCAAGATAGAATAAAAATCAACCTTACAAGAATGATGATATCATGTGTTACCTCAAGTAAAGAGCTAGTTGTCTGAAAGAGAATGTTGGTTGATTCAGTTTATAGATGCCAAATGAACATCAAAGCCTGCTTCCTACATGCTCATTCTGAAATCATGGGATATAACCTGGAAAACATGAGTTCTTAAAAACTTACTCAGAAAATGACTTTTATGAAGCATTTCAGTTTTTATGCCTGGCACAGTTTTGGCAAATTTGAATTGCGAGTGGATGTTTGGTAAAACGATATTTCATGCTGATGAACACACAAATTAATAATTCACTAGGTATGTCCAAAGGCAATCTCTAAGATGAGGCTGTCTCTATTACCCAAGGATCACAACAATTACTAACATTCTTATGTTCTACTTTGAAAATTTCTGCTTCTTTGATGCTTTTCTCATTGATCCTTATATACATGGGTTGTTTGTTATTTCAGTTATCAAAACTGAACGAGAACATACCATGAATTTCACTATGAAAAATCTATAAGTATGTCCAAAAATCCACAAATATGGAGGGAACTAGTATTTCTGTCCTTTTATTACTCACATTGGATAGTTATCACATAAATCAATTCTAATTTCTGTGTGTTAGAAACAGTGATAAGTTGCTATTGACCTAAATTAGCTGAACAGAACACTAAAATCATCTTCCATATTAGAGAATTGATATATTAGAAACATAAGCATGACATATTGAGATATCTTTTACAAATTGCCTTTTTTTAAATATCTCATTTCCTGTGAAAAATGGATAGTTAAAACTGAGAAAATAAAACTATGGTCATATGAAAGGAAAAGAAAGTGTCAACTATCTAACACTAATTCCTAGTAGTAACACAGTGTGGCCGTTATTAGAGATATCAAATTAGTATATGCATATGTTATAGTATACATTGATTAGTATAGATGAAACACTGTTACTTGATTATAATGTCAAAATTTTAGAAATATTGAATTAAATAATAAAAATAATGAAGAAAAGGCAATGAATCTTATGAAAGAGTTTTCTTCATGTTAAAAGTGACTATTTTGTTACATACACATTTAGGAGAATGGAGTTTTATAAAATTTAGATAAGCATGTTTAGCTACATTGTCACATTTTAGTATTATATTTTAAGTGCTTTTCCATTAGCATTGTCAAAATTTACTCTTCCATAACTACTATTATCCTTCATTCCTGCCACTGATGTTTCAGTCGTTATTTTTACATTATTCATTTCCTCATTGCTGTTTGTTTGCTTGTTTTTTTGTATAATGAATCTCCTCACTGTAGGCAGTGAGAATTCCTTTGTTTGAAATAAAGTAATGGGATTGCATTAAAATAAGGAGATTCTGAACAATAAATGCAACAATTACCTAAGTGAAGCAACACCCTACAGACTTGAAAATAATCTTATTAACTATAGATGAGACTGAGAATCAATATCATCTTTGTTACTTTTCTGTGGCTGTGATATTATACCATGACCAAGGCAACTTACAGAAGAAACAATTTGTTGAGGACATACAGTTTCAGAGGGTAAGTCCATGACGTGATGTGGCCATAGAGCACAGCAACAGACCAGCAGGCATGCCACTTGAGAAGTAGCTGAGAGCTACATTCTCCATCCACTCTCATGGGTAGGTTTTTAAAAATGTTTTTTATTTGTTTTAGATACCAACCACAATTTCCCTTCACTCCTCTCTTCCAGTTCTCTGCTCCCACCTCCTGTGTAATTCCACCTCTCCCATATACTCCTCCTTCTCTGTTCAGAAAAGGGCAGGCCTCCCATGGGCGTTAGTGAAACACAGCATATCAAGTTGAGGCAAGAGAAAGTTCCTCCCCCTGCATTAAGGATGGATGAGGCATGCCGGCATGGGTCATAGGTTCCAAAAAGCATACTCTTTTTCCAGAGTCGGCTCCTGATCCCAATGCTAGGGCCCCAACAGATCAAGGTACCCAAATGTCATCCACATGCACAGGGCTTAGGTTGGTCCCATGCAGTCTCCCTAGCTGTCCAGCTCAGAGTCCATAAGCTCCCATTATCTTAGGCGAGCTGTCTCTGTGTATTTGCCATCATGGTCTTGACACCCCCTTGCTCATATAATCGCTTCTCGATTCAACTGGGCTCCCAGACTTCTGCCCAGTGTTTGGCTGTGGAACTAGGCATCTACTTCCATCAGTTACTAGATGAAAGCTCTCCGATGACAATTAGGGTGGTCACCAATCTGACTACAGGAGAGGCCTGTTGGGGCACCTTCCCTACAATTGCTAGGAGTCTTAGCAAGAGTCATTCTTGTGGATTCCTGGGGGTTTCCCTGGCACCAGGTTTCTCTCTAAGCCCAAATGGCCTACTCTATGATGATATATTTGTGATTACTCTCCCCTTCAGTCCTGCCCCTAACTCAACAAACCTGATCCCTCATGTTCCCACTCCCAGAACCCCTTCCCTCCCTCAACCCATACCTCTGTCACTGTTTATCCAGGACAGCTCATCTATTTCCCCTTCCCATGGAAATTAATGCATTCCTCTTAGGGTCCTCCTTGTTAGTATTCTTGATCTTAGCCCTTCTGATAGGTTTAAGATAATATCTCAGAGTCATGTTGATTTACATTTCCCTGATGGCTAAGGATGCTGAATAATTCTTTAAGTGTATCGCAGCCATTCAAGATTCTTCTGTTGAGAATTCTCTGTTTAAACCTGTACTCCATTTTTAATGGGATTGATTGATATTTCTCAGCTCTGTTTAAGCAGATATAATAATAGAATGGCTACAGGGTCTTACTTTTCTTGAGAGTAGCAATTAGCTCAGTAAGTTACTATAGTCATTCCCTTATTCTATCTGATAAATAAGAGCTGAGAAGGATTTGAAATGAAAACACACTAGCAGAATGGGAACTGAGTAGAGATCTCTAAGAATGATCCAGTGGGCGTCTCTAAGTCAATGTTTCTGGGGAAAAACTCATGAAGAAGTATGAAAATAAGAACATCAGCAAGAGTTATATACCTGATGTGTAATTTTTGAGACGTGCATCCTTTACATTTAAGATACTGACCTCAGAGAAATATTTGATTTAGCTTGAATGGGAAACTTTTTCTGAAATATTTGAATGCCATTTAACTTTTACAAGGTTTGACAGTATAAATTTTCAACTCTGAAATTAAACTTTCAGTTATGAATTCTCAAATCTGAAATAGAACCATTTTTAAAATTTTCTGAAAACATTTTTCTTGTAGTTTTAAGAATTTAGCAAATTGGCAAAGAATGGGCTGGCAAAACCAGCAGAGACACATGATCTGAACAGGGGAGTGCTCTTGGACCCCAGACCGACAGTGGGGAGGCCAGAATGGGACTGATCTGGACCCCCCAAATGTGAGTGTCAGTGAGAAGGCCTGGGCAACCTATGGGGCCCTGAGCTGTGGATCAGTGTCTATCCCTGGTATACAATCTGTCTTCATGTGCCTATAGCACAAAGAGAGATGCTCTCTCAGCCTGGACTCTTAGGGGAGTGCCTTGACCCTACCAAGTGTAAAATGATAGAATCTAGATATCCCCTATGTGGAAGGATTTGGCAATAGGGTGGGAGGGAGGGTGGAAGGGGAGTGCGGGAGGAGGGGAGGGAGAGGGAACTGGGATTGACATGTAAAACAAGCTATTTAAAATTAAAATAAAAAATGATAAATAAAAAAAAAGAATTCAGTAAATAATTACAAAAGAAACAAAGACATTGTGTTTGGTGAATATCTCACCAGGCATCCAAAAGTTATCCAGAAAACCAAAGGTATGTGCATTTTCACACATACACACGTGGAAAAGAGTTGAGAACAAGCATTTCCTTTCATGGGGTGGACTCTGTGATTCTGTTGTGTGCTCTGGAAACTCAAATCATTTTGGCCCAATCATAAAACAAAAAAGAGACCTTTTTCACTTTTCACTTCTCCAAGTTGGTTTACACAATATTTATGGTATAAGATAAAGAACTTTACTTTTTCTTTAAAGAAAATTTAAGTTTTTTTCCTTTTTACTGCCATTTTTCTTTCATTTTTGCCTCTAATTGTTCAGTTTATGGACTTGATCATTTGGCTTTCTGATTTACTGAACATCCAGGTGATGTTTAATTGGCCACATGTTCTGGAGGTTTCAGAGCTTTGTTCTCCATAGGTAGATGTCTACATCTTATCTCACAGGTCTTGAGACCAAGTTATTCACATTTTACTTGATTCCCAGCTTTGATAAGAACAATGGCCCATGCTTTGTTACCTTGCTTTTTGAAAATCACTCACAAGAATTTAAGTTTCATTTGAGTCCTTTTGAGGGTATACAGCTATTTTAAGAAGCTCCTTTTCGCTATGTTAAATAGAATTGCAAAGCTTTTAGCACTAATCATTTTTCCTAAGGAACCAACTTCATTTCTCAGTAACAAATAGGAAAAAAATATATTAAGAGCTTTTTGTCTTTGCCAAATTGAGGACTTGGGGATTTTTCTTTGTCATCGATTCATTCTGTATTTTCTTTTCTTCATATGTTAAAGGAGGCAACATTTCAAATGAAGAAATATCAGTGCATCTTGAAGATGTTAATTGTATTTTCTTACATTTTAAAGCAAAGCAAAGTTGTTTTTGAGGAAATGACTCATTGGGAATCTGCGTAAAGTTCCTACATGAAAATGAACCACCTGAAATGTTCTAAAGGAGACAAGTGAGTTGATATTGTTATTATTTTTCTCCATTGAACTTTTATAATTTACTGTTGTATGATTTTTACACTAAATTTGTTTTCATGAAAAATATACAAGGATTGGATTAATTATACTCAGTGTTTACAACACTTCCAACAATTAGCAAAAATCATAATTTAATAGAGACAGAGTCTGGAAAAAATATTTTCAATTATGTCCCAGCATTTCCTTAACCATTTCATTTTTAATAAACATTTCTTAAGTTTTCACATTCTTGTCCTGCCTCAAAGAAATGATGGGACAGACTTAATAGACTTCCTATGGGAGGCCTTATTCTCTCTGAGGAACAGATGGGACATGGGGGGGGGAGGAGGAAAAAACTAAAATTATTTTCATCACCACTTTCTTCCAAAAAGAAGAATGGCTGGATTATCTAGAGAGAGAGAGAGAGAGAGAGAGAGAGAGAGAGTTCAATCCTGGGTCATGATTTCTCACATGCTAATCTGAACGTAGTATACTTTCAAAGATGTCAGTCAATTATCTACTATCTTAGAATATTTTGATTTGGGGAATAGTTTGGGAAGGAGTCTGAACCTTCAAGACAGAAAAAATGTAAATCAGCTTCAAAATTGCAAATTAATAGCATTTTTATCAGAGTCAATATTTCTCAGTTAATGAAAAGTTTATCTGTGGTGTTAAATATTAGCAAATCTAGTAAGAGCACATAGAAATCTTCAAAACAGTGGGAAAAAACTCACAAAGTATGCAGGTTTTCTGAGTATTTGGAAACTTTCATTTTCCACTGGTAATTTCTTTTTGTGTTTATTTTTCATTTAACCATGGACAGTGTGATATATATAAAATGGAGTCCCACAGTCCATCAAATTACAATTATAGGAAAGTCCCTAAAAGCAGATATTCTAAATAATTGATGGCACAATTCTTTTCCCCATTTGATTATAGTTATTAGATCTCTAGTTCTTTTTCCAAATGATATGATAGGGTCCCGAATTATTTAACATTTATTTTATACTTTAAAGTCTACTATCTCAATTAATTATATTAAAACAAAATTAAATTGTGCATGAGTGCATGTGTTTTCAGGCCAGAATTTGAGGTATGTGTCAACAACTATTCAATTTGGTTTTTGAAACAAGGTCTCCCAATAGCCCTTAATTTATTAATTGTCTTGGTTGGCTGGCCAGTGCTCTTCAGTGATTTATTGTCTGCCTACAGCTTGGTTTTTGTGAGTACTGGAGTTCCAAATTCAAGTACTCATGTTGGTTTGAAAGATACATTACAGAGCCCACAGACCAATGAATGCATTTGTAAAGTAAAGGAAAAACTATTAATTTTACTCATAAATTATCCAGAAGATGATCTTTTTTCTCCAGTCCATCTTTTAATTTTTTTGAAAAATTCCTGACATTACAGAACTAAACTGAAATGTATTAATATACCACTCTTACATTTCCATGACAAACAAAAGTTCATGAGCCAAAAAAATTTTTAAAAAATGGAAAAAAGGGGAGAAGCTTATAAAACTAAATACGAATATCTCAGCATAACTGCTGAACAGAGAAAGGAATTAAAATGCTTTGAATTAAAAAAAAATCATGAGTGGATGATAAAGTGTGTAGAAACTGAAAATGTACAAACTATTTAAAACCTGGAATCCAGTAGCACAGATAGTGAGATAAACAATTAATAAATGGGACCTCCTGAAACTGAGAAGCTTCTGCAAGGCAAAGGACACAGTCAGCAACACAAAAAGGCATCCCACAGATTGGGAAAAGATAGTCACTAACCCCATATCTGACAGAGGGCTGATCTTCAAAATTTACAAAGAACTCCTGAAGCAAGTCTCCAAAACACCAAAGGATACAATTAAAAAGTGGGGGACTGAACTAAATAGAGAATTCTTAATAGAGGAGTCTAAAATGGCTGACAAACACTTAAGAAAATGCTCAACATCCTTAGCCATTAGGGAAATGCAAATCAAAACAACTCTGAGATATCATCTTACTCCTGTCAGAATGGCTAAAATCAAAAACACCAATGATAGTTTATGTTGGATAGGATGTGGAGAAAGGGGAATACTCCTTCACTGCTGGTAGGAGTGCAAACTTGTACAGCCACTTTGGAAATCAGTATGAAGATTCAGAAAAATCAGACTCAGTCTTCCACAAGACCCAGCAATTCCACTCTTAGGCATATACCCAAAAGATGCCCATTCACACAACAAGGATGCCTGTTCCACTGTGTTCATAGCCGCATTATATGTAATAGCTATATCCTGGAAGCAACCTAAATGTCCCACAACTGAAGAGTAAATAGAGAAATATGGTATATTTACACAATGAAGTACTACTCAGTGGAAAACAACCAATGGAATCTTGAAATATGCAGGCAAATGGATGACACTAGAAGAAACCATCCTGAATGAGATCATCCAGTCACAAAATGCAAACATGGTATGTACTCACTCATATATGGATTTTAGACATGGATCAGGTGAGTGTCATCCTACAGTCCCAGGGTCATTGAGTCTGGGAAACAGGGAGATTCCCAAGAGAGACGCATGATACCCCAAGAAGTGGAATGAGCCAAGATATCCAGAGCAGATTGGGAACATCAGGGGAGGGGAGAGGAAACCAGGAAAAAGAGAGGGGAATAAGAGGAGGGGCGAAGATGGCATGTGGGAGCAGGAAGATTGAGTTGACATAAGAATAGAGGAGAGCAGGATGAGAGATACCAAAATAGATGGAGTCATTATAGGTTTTAGGAGAGAGATGACACTAGTGAGATATCCAGAGATCTACAAGGATAACACCAACTGGCAAACTAACCAATAGTGGAGAGACTACATTTGTAGACCCTCCTTGATGATAAGGTTGATGAATAACTTATATGCCATCCTAGAACCTTCATTCAGTGACTGATGGAAGCAGAGACAGATACCCACAGCTAAACACTGAACTGAACTCTTGGAACCCAGTGACAGAGATGGAGGAGTGATGAGCAAAGGGGTCAAGACCATGCTGGTGAATCCCACAAAGACAGCTGACTGGACAAGGGGGAACTCTTGAACCCAAGACTGATGGCTGAGAGGCCAACAGGGGACTGATCCAGACTCCGTGAATGTAGTGTCAGTGAGGAAGCCTCAGAAATCTCTGGGGACTTGGGTAGTAGATCAGAGTTTACCATGGCATAATAATGAACTTTGGGAGCCCATTCCACATAGAGGGATGGTCTATCAACTGGGACACATGGGAAAGGCCTAGGTCCTGCCTTGTATGAAATGACAGACTCTGGAGATCCCCCTAAGGAGGGCCTCACCCTCCCTGGGGCATTAAATGGGGATTGGATGTATGGCTAGAGAGGGACTGGTGGAGGGACAAGGAGGAGGGGTGGGAGAGGAAGCTGGAGTTGACATGTGAAGCATGCTTGTTTATTATTTAAATAAAAACATATAGTGAGGGAAAAAAAGAAGCACTTCTACCTAAAACTGTAGTCATGAGCGGAGATTACTGCAGTAGTAAAAAGACACATAAACTGACACCACTCTAAGAACCATGACTAACATTTCTTTCTTCTCCAGCTGTGTGACATTGCTTAACTACTAACAGCATTGCAGTGAACATATCTAGCCATAAGAACAAAAGTGCCTGTTACTTGCAATGCTTAATCCTGCAGATACACAGTGTGACCACTGTTTGTGTCGACAGTATTGCTATATACAGTTCTTGTACCTGAAGGGAATTGCTCCTCTTTTTTTTTTAAATAAAACTCTTTTTTAAAAAAAACCCAAATAATACTTAAAAAATAGCAGAGCTCACAATTAAAGCTTACAACTTTTAACTTCCCAAAAGTTATATTGTTCTTGGTCAACTAGGAATTGCTCCTCTTAAGTGAACATGGTGTATATTTTTCTATTTCAGTGCTGTATGTATTGGGACCATTAGGAAAGTCATTGTATCTGGCATGCATGTCACACCAGTGTTGGGATTGATTTTAGGTGCACCAAGCCCTGAGGAAAACTTTTGTATCTGATCAGTGATTGTTTTCCCGAGATTTATGGAGCTATTTTTCTGGAGGAGTTTTCTGCCCTTCACATGACATCAGTCACAAGATATTCCTGTCCAACCTGGAACTCTTGCATTATTGAGCATTGCAAAGGGAGCATAATAAGGACTGATGGGTGTGTGGGTCATGTGCTCCATCAGGTGGCACATACGTCAGATCAGAGGCTCTGGTTGAGGAACTTGACTTATCCTACAATAACATTTGTGTAACAGCCAATAAATATGTTTCTGCAAAAGCTGCTTGAGATTTAGCCCTTTGAGGCCAATCCCTCCTCCATTCACAGTTTCTTTATGTCTGTTAGCACCTCTCTTCAATTGTCACATGTGACTCAGTTTACAAAGTGGTGTAAATAATAAATATCATTCCTTTAAAAATATACATTGGCAATACAAGTTAAGGGAGAGAGAATTATTTTGGCTTACAATTTGAAGGCATATTCCATCATGACAAAGAAGTCACAGGATGAGGAGTCTGAGTCAGCTGATCATATTACATCCACATTGGAAGCAGAGTGAAGAATAAGGACTCCCAGTTCACCTTCTCCTTTCTATACAATCCAGCATCCCAGTCAAAGGAAAAGCACCACACACAGTGTACAGATCTTAGATCTTTCCACCTTAATTAAACTAATTTAATCCTACACAGACAAGCCCAAAGCCCTATCTTCTGTCATCTAGGTGACTCTAGAGAACATCATATCTACTATAGATACTATTGGAGATGCTATAATCAAAACATAGCTGAAGTTGATAAGCTAAGCTACTCTCCAAACATTCTCCTGGGGTATTCAATAAGAGCTGAAAATTATATCAAAGACAACAGTGGAAAGGGTGTAAAACTGAGTGAAATAATTTTAAGGGTGACACCATATGGACTTAGTTTATCCTGAAAATTAGCATGGTTACTAGATAATTTTTGAAGACATTTTATTACAGAGATTACTTATTGAAGATATAGTACCATTTTTTCAGTCTAGCAAAGAGCTGCCTATATATACATATATGTAAGACCTAAGATTGATTTCTATGTGTAATTTAAAAACAACTTGGGGTATTTTAGACTGCTCTAAATTGGATTTTGAATTGAGCACTGATGATAGAATTAGAATAGTATAAGAGAAAAATATTTACCAGAGTGAAATTTCAGCTGTGAATGATGGCACAGACAGGATCACAAGGTGTGGGCCTAACTGGTTAGCTTACTAACCCTCTATTAATACCTAAATTAAAAAAATGGCCATGGTTGTAGCTCAGTGGTAGTTTTCTAGGATTTAGGGGACATGGTTTCAATTCCAGTACAAACAAAATCCAACAATTAAAGAAAATTCCTCTACTTATAAAGAACATTACTGTTGAACTTCTAATTAAATATGACAGTTCTGTGTTTTTGGTATTTGTTTTCATAACTTTACGTATTTTCAATGAACTTTTTCTTAGTGCCTAACAGAAAAGAAAAAGAATTAAAGTGGAAATACTCTGAACTAAGGATTGGTAAATGACATAAATGTACTTTTAAAATATTGCCTGCTAGAATTTTCCCTGATTCTGCATTTTAAGGTTTGCATCTTAAAAAACTGAAAACAGAATTTGTTTGAATTGGAATTTTAGAAGTATCTGAAAGCATTTTATGGTAAATATGCTCCCTAAAATCCAGAAACAAGACCACACATGGAGAGACACACATAGAGGAACACACATACACACACACACACTCAAACGCATACACACACACTCACACCTCACACACACACACAATCATTCTTGGAACTGAACTCCCTTATAAATATGTTCTAAAAGTAGGATAGTGCCCATTTGGAAAGTTATAGGCAGCTAAGACTGGAGGAGAGGAACGTAAGGACTGTGGGTAAATCTGCTCAAAATTTATGACATATTTGAATGACATAACATTATGAAAGCCAATATTTGTCTAATGAATACATTCTAGTTAAAAATAGCCTCTCACTTTGAAACACCATACATACATATTGAAATTTTGAATGACAGATATTTTGATGCTTTTAGGTTTTTGGAATAGTGGACATAGTAGGTGAGTTCATTCCAAATTCATAATGAGTAAAACTTAAAATGACAGTTTAATTAGCAAGTTTCTGTATATGTTCAAACTTGTTATTTATGATTTATAATGTGAACTGGTGAATGAACCATTGGTCATGGGAAGCAATTAATGAAGATGAGTTGTACATTAGTGTGATGCAATCACATGATGAACTGAGCAATATTTTAATGAGTCTCACCTTCAAATTCTTCATTCAGTTCTTAAACTTAAGAATTAGATGTTGTGTTTCCTTCATTATTCTTGGAATAGATTCCTTTGTCCTTAAGAGTTATTATTTTGTAAAACTGAGTTTTCATGCTATTATTTCCACTAATTACATGGACCTTTTTATACTCACCTCTTGTTGCTAAACTTCATTGTACCCTGCTCAAACCATCAGTTCACTCAATGGTTTGTGATTATCACAGATAAATGGCTCTCAGCACCTGGAACTTCAGTTTTCTATAGTTTTTTTGTTTGGCGTTTTATGTTTGTTTTATTTTGTATTTCCTTGGCAGAAGCAGCTGTCGCAGACCTGGAGGAAATCATGGCCCAACAGATTTAGCGTTGGCTAACTGTCCCTCATTTTGATTGACTTTGGAGTGAAAGAAAGAAAAATTTGGAAGCTTTCAATTTTAAAGTACACATAGTTATGGTGATTTTAGACTTTAATGTGCATCATTTCACAAGGGAAGCATCGTAAAAACAATGCCCAAATGTACTGGAAAGATAGGTCAACAGTGCACAGTCAGGTTTGTTCTTGAGAGGATGGGAGTTCTGTTCCAGCCCTTGTATCTAGTATGCCACAGCTAGCTAGAACTAGGTTTCAGTGTGAATCCATTGCCTCTGGCTTCTATAGGCTACCCCATATATGAGAACACACCTACATTAGAAACACAAACACGCACTTAATTAAAAATAAAATAAATAAATAAAACCCAGATGTTCTGACTCCAAAACACAAATTTCTGATTCTGTGATTAAGAGATCAATTTGTCCAAGTAAATATTTTTATCAAATTCTCAAAGGTGTAGGAGAATCTGAGAAGCAATACCTTGGTGTCACTCTGTAATTTATTTTTGATGTTTGCCAACAGGAGTTCCTAGACTCTCTGGGAACTGAATTAACTAAAAGGCTAAGATTTATTTTTATCCTTGTTCTAAATACTAAGTCTATCAGTTCATCCACTAATTGGCTTGCATATCTTGAAAACAGGTTATTAGTGGCATTTATCTCATGTCACTTACCTAGCAGACAGGTTTTAATTGGAAGCCAGCAACACATGTTGTACCTGAGCTATTTTTAGTAGCTTTCAAAATAACAACTTTATTTAGTTCTCTGACTTGTTCCAAAATTGGCTCTCACACTATGCCTTGGTTTATGAAGGAATGTCAAGATAAAGAGGAAATGAGAAATGTTTGATGTGGTTGTTCAAGTTTTCACTCTCTTGAACAACACATCCACCCATTTTCTATCACACCATCCTCATTCATGTAATAACTCATTCTCCAAAAAAGAGGGGTTTTCAAGTAAGGGGAATCTCAGTTCCGGGAAACACCTGAAAAACTATAGAAATTGTTTTTATTCAACATTTTCTGATGTTATTTAAGAAAACATATGAGAAAAAGATGCCATGTGACAGGTTTAAAGCAGAGTGTTTTTTTAAATTAGTTAAAGGCATCATAAACAGGAGAAAGGGAAGTAGGGAGTCCAGCCTCCTAAGACAAAAGCAACAGATGAAGGAGAGAGGAAAGAGGAGGAGAAGGGAGAGAGGGGGAGAGAGAAGAGAAAGGGACAGAGGGCTAGAAAAAAAGAGAGAAGAATAAGAAGTGGGCAGGGCTCTTTTAAAGGGGAACAGAGTGAATTTGTACAGGTGGTGTCCTTTGTGACTGGCTGCAGCTGAGGGAATATCCTGTCAGAAGACCTAGGACAGGTCAGAACAAATGCCTGAATAATAACTGCAGATGTGCTGTAGAAATCCTGTGCATAAAGGGAGAGTATTTCCCTCCACATACTACAAGGCAGATACATCTCTGCCTGTCACCATTAGGTTTCTTAATTCCAAGATATACTGAGTTCTGAAGTTGAGATAACAATTTCTAGAGCAGAGATTGGTTGGTAATATGTGTTTCGGTAGTGGCCAAATCTAGTCACACATCTGCATGTTGGAAATAAATTTCTTTGGAATAAAACCCCCTGATTTGCTTGTGTATTACTTGCAAGCCTTTGATTGGCAATGGAAGATTTGAGAAGTAATGCCTGAGAATGCATACTCTCCAAGTCTAAAATATCACTGTGACTAAAATATGGTGAGTGGTGTTTCTTTTCCAATTATAAAAAATATCATTGCAGTCTAGTATTGAATTAATGGTAAACTTTCCAATACATGAGACATAAAGTCAACATACTCAATAACCTTTATCTCAAATGTCAACATCAAAAGCCCTTACAAAATTATTTGAAAGAAAAATATGCCTTGATTGGACCTGAACATATTTATCTTTTCCTCTCTTTCAGTGTAAGTATTGTGCTCTTTTAGTGTGGTAATAAAACATTTGTTTGTATCCAACTCAGGATGAGAGATCTCAAATAGAAGTTGCTGTTCTGAGAGAGCATGAAGTCCCATATCTACTATGCAACTCAGAACTGCTGCTCTATCCAGTCGTCATAGAATGCAGACCTGTGCACCCCACTATGCACTTCATGAATTAGAATCCCTGCCTATTTTATGGGGGTTATTTACTTCCCATCTTGGCAACCAGTCAAATAATTTTTGAACCAGAAAAACACAGAAAGAAAGGAATGCATTCCTGTATCAAAAGAGAAATAGAATTCAAAAATGATTATGCCACTATTTCACTGTTTTGTATGATTTTGAGAGAACAAAATCCTGTGCTTAGTAAGCTACTACACTGAAATGACTGAATTCTTTTCAAAGCATGGAGATCTCATGAAGTATCATCATATCAGTTAAAATCTTGACTTAATATTCAATCAATGATAACATTAACACTGTGCTTTAAGTCATAGTTTAGAAGTATATGTCAAGCATTGGTGATCTGTACCATAAATAAATGAAGCTTATTCTGCTATTCTCTTTTGCTGTTCCTGCTATGATTGCATCTCTTTTTCCATCTGACAAATGGCTACCAAGTCATGGAGAATCATTACCTCCATACAAGACATCAGCATGCAATCTCCAAATGGAGAGGTTACTGAAAATTATCCTTATTCCTTCTGGCTCTTTCTTTTATTATAGAGGATATCAGTAGTATCAGAAGGTCTTACTCATAGAAGCAAGTCCTTGTTCATTCTTAAATAGTTTATTTAGAAAGCATATTATAAAGATCACAATCACAAAATTATAACTTTGTGCTGAGAACAGATGATGAGTTCTAGGTGGGCAAGGAAACGCTGCCATCTGAAGTAACGATGAGCATTAAAAAATTATTGAAACTAGTGTGTTTTCTAAAGATTAAGGCTGGTGCTGTGTGTGCCTCAGACTCAATATATCCCCCTAGAATGCTTTGAAATAAGATGAAAACTGAGCCTGAAGCATTATATTAACATGACTTTATTTCCTTTGGTTCAATGTCTTTGTCTTTTCTAATTTTTCTTCAAAACTTATCAATTTTATTTTTTACTTTAAAAACTTGTGGCTGGTATTTAACTTATAAAGAAAACAATTCCAGGAAACTAAGATTTTTTATTTAAATACCAGTACCCTTTGGAGCAATACATATATATTTAGGACTTATATATCAAAAAGTTCCTTCAGGGTGTATCAAATATCAATTATCCAATGTTATGAGACTGTTCAATTATTGGATGACAGTGACTATTTTTATAATTGTTCTGCAAACCCTTTTGCTAATATTTTACTCATTTAAGTCTAAAAATAACTAAAATAATTAGTCTAGTATCACACAGAAACTATCTGCATTCATGATAACTTCATTTCACGATAAAACTTAAAGTTTCATTACTTGTGTTAAGATTACTCAACTGGTATCCTGGTGATAACTTAAATATTAATATTCATCCCAACATGAGAATAGAATGTAATGAGTGACTTTTTGTTGTTTTCTGACAAGAGTGATACATTTGCAACCATGATAGTCTTCAATGAAACTGCAATGTAGATCATTGTCAATGAAAAAGCAAGTGTCATTTTTGGTATATATTCCCTTAGCAAATTTTTTCCTGATGACAATGAAATCTAGAAGAGTTGAAGAAATTTCCCTTTAAGGAAAACAATAGTATTATCAACTTATTTTGAAAAAGTGACCTTTATCATCAAGAAATTTGCTTCAGTCTCTCTGTAAGATTAAATTCAGAATTTAATCATTGCAGGAACTTACTTATGAATTCTAGAAGATTTACAGTGATTTGACACTAAGTTGTCATCAAATATAGATCATACTCATGAGTGCACCTGCTCCAGAAATAGGTCAGAACTTTAAGTACAGTTGTATTTTTATCTTTTAAGTAATTTTGAAGTTTTTAAGTTTTACCAACTTGAAAAAGTAAAAAAGTGCTAATATGCAATTTGCTAATTATGAAACTGCTAGTCATCTTAAAATTACTATTTTTAAAGTGTTTATCTCTGAGCATTTCTATTCCCTGCTTTCCTAGTAACAAGAATTAATGAGCATGAACAAGTAATCAGATAGTATCTGTGTTAAACCGTAAACTGGAACATTGTGTCTCCTGCCATATATTTTCCTGTCCATATGGTGTAGGTACAATATTGGCATTGAAGCCTGAAAATCCATCTGGACTAATGCTAATTTTTCTGGATAAAGCAAAGCTTTTCTAAACCAAACCATCTGTTTGTATGCCTTAAAAGGACCTGTAAATAAAATCAAGCAATATGTACATGTGAGAAGAGAGATCAGGGTGAGCTTGACACTGATTACCCCAATATAAAGCCAATTTGAACGCATATTGACAATTGCTGAATGTAGTATTTTTGCTGCTTTCAACTAATAAATGTAACTTATGGCCTATAAAAAGAGATAATTCACACATTTGTCTTCAAGTCTCAAATCTCATAAAACTAACAAGACCATGGCATTTGTCAGTCAAGCTAGCTACTCTATTTTGAACTCTACCAAAAAAAATATTACCTTCCTTCTTTTGTTGCTTCATTTTTAAAAACTTCTAGAAAAAAAATCTATCAAGATAAAACTTAAACAAGAAAATACAAAAGATGAGCTTGAATAGATTCCCTTGGGAAAAGGTAGAGGAAGATAATTTTAGAAATTGTCATAATTATGGGGCCACTGGCAGTGGAACCAGTATTTATCACTAGTGTATGAACTGGCTTTTTGGAGCCTATTCCCTATGGAGGAATATCTTGCTCAGTCTAGATACATGGGGTAGAGTCTTTTTCCTGTCTCAGTATTGTGACAGACTTTGTTGATTTCTTATGGAAGATTTTACCCTCTCTGAGGAGTGGATGGGAGGGGGGGGGTGGGTTGGGAAAAAAGTGGGAGTCACAGAAGCATAGAAGGGAGAGGAATCTGGGATTGGTATGTAAAATGAGATTGTTTTAAAATAAAACAATAAAAATTGTCATATTTAGCTATTTCAAAGACATCTAATATGCTGTAATTGTGAGAATTCTAAAATGGCTGCCATGTGGTTACTTGTTGAATTTGAGTATTAATCCTGTACTTCAAAATGGCTAAAGTGGCTTTTCCCACTATCCAATGATAAATTACTCTTAAGTGTTCAGTTTTTAAGTTGTCTATAGGTATTAAATAGCAAGGATCTATGGGATCTCAAAAATGACAGCATCTGGTCAAAAGGTATCAAAGAAAGACCCCAACCTAATTAACAAATACAAACTTTATAAATGCAATTCAGAATCTATATCTGACCTAAAGGCCTGGGTAACATGCTTATTTAACCCTTTTAAAAGAAGAGCAGAGAGATCATTCATATTGGGCTTGAGTCAACAGAAACTGTGAAATCACTCAGTGTTATTTAAGGTTGCTATTTTTGATCATTTGGTATAAAGCAGTTGAAACTTTGTGCAGTCATTTATATGGTTTTCTGTGTTTTGTTCCTGAGCCTTGTAGTAAATATTTGACTATGTTGTCACATAATATGTTCCTTAATAATAGAAAAAATAAATTATTTTATGTGTAAGAAAATGTTTTGAATAACACACAATTGTATTATGAGACTAAGCCCTGTAAACTGATAATTATCTCACATTTTCATTCTTGTGTACCTGTTTGAGAAGAGGATCTGTGGGAGGTGAGAGAAGAGGAAGAAATGGTACAATCAATACAGGCAAAGAAGACTGTGTATGAGTGTGTATGTGTGTGCAGGTTTTAAATTAAATACATCATTTTACACAATGAATGTAGGCTAATAAAAACTGCCAAAAAGAAAAGTCAAGGAAAATTAGAGATTTGTCAATGATGCCTTGATTTTAGTAATGGAAAGAAATAGAGTTTACATGGATGAAGTTCTTAATAGTTATCCCATATATGCTTTTTTTTCAAAAAATGTCTATATTTTCTTGATTGTATAACTGAACAGTTAACTTTATTATGTTTTCTAGAAACAGTATAAATAAAACAATATGTTCACAAATTTTAACATATGTTTGTCTTTTACTCTAGTACCAATGCAGTGTTGAAGCATATCTATGCTACATATTCTAAAAAAGGGTTAACTTCTAGGATACCATTTTTTTATTTTTTGAGGCAGGGTTTCTCTGTATTGTTTTGGAGGCTGTACTGGAATTGGCTCTGTAGACCAGACTGGCGTCGAACTCACAGAGATCCACCTGCCTCTGCTTCCTGAATGTTGGGATTAAAGGCATGTGCCACCAACACCCGGCTCTTAGTATACCATTTTTTATGTTTCTAAATGAACTGAGAACACTAACCCATTTCTTTATAAATAGTTCATTGATCTACACAATCAATAAGCATATTTGTGTTCATAAAACATATTTTCAATCTTGTGAAATAATCAATCTGTTATACAGTCATCTATGTGTATAATAGCCATGGAGTTAATACATGAATAGAAAAACTCAAAACAACATAACTTTCTATTGTTAGTTTTTCTATATTTATTTGTAGAAATGTATATCATCAGTTAATATATTTCTGTAAATATTCTGATTCATTCTTATCATACTAATTAGAATAGCAATACCCAAAGCTGTAATTGCAGCAATAGGGCTTTAGAAGCAGGAAGAATCAAAATTTCAAGGTAACTTTCAGTTCTATTGTAACTTTAAGGCTATGACAATCTACATGAAAACCTATCTGAAAAAATAGAAATACTTAAAAAATGATGATAATGCTGAAAGTACATATGAATATTCACTGACAACTGGGGTCTTCATTGAATTGCATTCTCTTTACTATATATGTTCTGTCTCATTTTTTAATTAACTCTATCTTTTCCAACTTAACATCTTATTCGCAACATCTCCATGTTTTGTGAACATGCTAATAGCCTTCTTCTTCAATCTGGGGGAGGGAAGTATTTAAAAAGTAAAAACCAAGATGTAAGATACTTCTTGGAGAAGAGGCAGAGGGTCCAGGGAAGCAGCTGTTCCTGCAGCAGCATCAGGGGCAGCATCAGGTAAACAGGCGGGCTTCCTGGCCTGTGTTCCAGTGCCTGTGGATCACCTGGGAACTGCCCAGAGCTTCCAATCCCGACCGGAGCCAAGCACACCAGACTCCAGGTCTTCTCTCCCACCAACGAGACCAGGGAACCAGAGGAGGCTGTGAGTTCAAGGAAGCAGCTATTCCTGTGGCAGCATCAAGTAAACAGGCCAGCTTCCTGGCCTGTGTTCCATTGCCTGAGGATAGCCTGGGAACTGCTGAGAGCTTCCAATCACGACCAGAGCCAAGCACCCCAGACTCCAGGTCTTCTCTCCCACCAAAAAGACCAGAAAACCAGAGGAGCCAGGGAGACCAGGGGAGTAGCTGTTCTGGATCAGGTACAAAGGACCCAGCATAGAGTCCAGGGGACCAGATAGGAGGCTAAGAGCCCCAGATTCCTGTTCTTCTTCTCCACCCATGGGACCAGAACGAGGACAAGGAATAGAAAAACCACAAGATTATTGGACTTTATAGCACCCACCAAAAGGGAACTCTGGTCCCCAGACCAGTAAGGGGCTATTTCTGCACCCACTAGAAGAAGAGATGGGAAAGAGACAATAAAAAAACACACTCAGCAACAGAAAAACAAATATGACACCGCCAGATTCTACAGACTCCCCACCAACAAGACTCCAACATTCCAATGCAAACGAAGCAGAAGAGAACGACCTTAAAACCACTTTCATGAAAATGATAGAGGCCATAAAAGAGGATATAGGAAAATCCCTCAAAGAAATGGAAGAAAAAGCAAACCAAAAATGCAAGAATTGGAAGAAGAAACATACCAAAAAGGGCAGGAAATGGAAGAAGAAACAAAGCAAAAAATGCAAGAAATGGTAGAAAAAACAAAGCAAAAAATGAAAGAAATGGAAGAAGAAACAAACCAAAAAAGGGAGGAAATGGAAGAAGAAACAATGAAAAAATGCAAGAAATGTAACAAAAAGCAAACCAAAAAATGGAACAAATGGAAGAAAGAACAAACCAAAAAATTCATAAAAGGCAACAAATGGACGAAAAGATAAACCGAAAATTGCAAGAAACAATGCAAACATTGCAAGGGTTGAAAACTGAATTAGAGACAATAAAAAAACACAATCTGAAGAAAGGCAGAAAATAGAAAAGCTGGGCAAACAGTCAGGTACTATGATATTAGCATTACCAACAGAATAGAAGAGATGGAAGAGAGAATCTCAAGTGTTGAAGATACAATACGATAAATGGATTCATCAACCAAAGAAAACTTTAAGTTCAACAACTCCTTAACACAAAACATCCAGGAAATATGGGACACCATGAAAAGACCAAACCTAAGAATAATAGGTATAGAAGAAGGAGAAGAAATCCACCTCAAGGGGCAGAAGACATATTCAACAAAATCTTAGAAGACAACTTTCCCAACCTTAAGAAAGACATGCCAATGAAGGTACAAGAAGCCTACAGAACACCAAATAGAGTGGACCACAAAAAAATCACCTCGCCACATAATAATCAAGACCCCAAACATACAGAATAAAGAAAGAATATTAAGAGCAGCTAAGGAAAAACGTCAAGTAACATATAAAGGCAGACCTATCAGAATTACACCTGATTTCTCCATGGAAACTCTGAAAGCCAGAAGGTCCTGAATAGATATTCTACCTACACTAAGAGACCATGGATGCCAGCCCAGACTACTAAACCCGGCAAAGCTCTCAATTACTATAGACGGAGAAAACAAGATATTCCATGATAAAACTAGATTCCAGCAATATGTGTCCACTAACCCAGACCTACAGAAAATTTTGGAAGGAAAACTCCAACCCAAGGAAGCAAACTACAACCAGAAAAACATAAGCATTAGAGAATCCCTCTCTACCAACAGCCAAAAGAACAAAGGGGTGAAATTCCACACATAATTCCACCAACAACAACCATTGCAAAAAGAAGGATGAGCAATCAATGGTCATTAATATCCCTCAGTATTAATGGCCTTAACTCACCCATAAAAAGACACAGACTAGCAGAATGGATTCGAAGACAGAACCCTTCCTTCTGCTGCATACAAGAAACACACCTCACCCTGAAAGACAGACATTACCTGAGAGTTAAAGGTTGGGAAAAAATTTTTCAATCAAATGGACCCAAGAAACAAGCAGGGGTAGCAATCCCAATATCTAACAAACTAGACTTTAAAATAAAATCAATCAAAAGAGATGAAGGAGGTCATTACATATTCATCACAGGTGAAATCCACCAAGATGAAGTGTCTATCCTGAACATCTATGCCCCAAATACAAAGGCATCCACATTCGTTAAAGAAACATTATTAGAACTTAAGTCTCATCTAAAGCCCCACACAGTTTTAGTGGGAGATTTCAACACACCACTCTCACCACTAGACAGGAATACCAGACAGAAAATCAACAAAGAATAAAAGGGTCTAATAGAAGTAATGACCAAACTGGGATTATCAGATATCTATAGAACATTTCATCCACATAAAAAGGAATATAGCTTCTTCTCACCACCACATGGAACCTTCTCAAAAATCGACCACATACTTGGCAACATATTTAACCTCAGCAGCTACTAAAAAATTGGAATAACTCCATGCATCTTATCAGACCACCATGCTTTAAAATTAGAATTCAACAACAACACAAATTGCAGAAAACCTACAAACTCATGGAAATTGAATAATGCTCAACTGCACCATCCCTGGGTCAAAGAGGAAATAAAAAAAGAAAATAAAGACTTCCTTGAATTCAATGAAAATGAAGACACAACATTACAAACCTATGGGACACTTTGAAAGCAGTGCTACTGGGGAAGTTCATAGCAGTAAGTGCTCATATGAAGAAACAGGAGAACAGTTATACCAGAGAATTAACATCACAGCTGAAAGCTCTAAAACACAAAGAAGCAAACTCACCCAGGAGGAGTAGACACCAGGAAATAATCAAATTTAGGGCTGAAATCAATAAAGTAGAAACCAGGAAAACAATACAAAGAATCAATGCAATGAAGAGTTGGTTCTTCGAGAAAATCAACAAGATACACAAACCTTTGTCCAAACTTACCATACAGCAGAGAGTGAACACACAAATTAACAAAATCAGAAATGAAAAGGGGGACATAACAACAGACTCTGAAGAAATTCAGAGAATCATGAGGTCATACTTTGAAAATCTGTACTCCACAAAATTCGAAAATTTAAAGGATATGGATGACTTCCTGGATAGCTATCACTTGCGAAAACTAAATCAAGAACAGATAAGCAATTTAAATAGATCTATAACCCCTATGGAAATAGAAGCAGTCATCAAAAGTCTCCCAACCAAAAAAAGTCCAGGTCCAGATGGCCTCAGTGCCGAATTCTACCAGAAATTCAAAGAACAACTTATACCAATTCTTCTCAAAGTGTTCCACACAATAGAAGCAGAAGGGTCTCTGCCAAACTCTTTCTATGATGCTTCAATAACCTTGATCCCCAAGCCACACAAAGGTACAACTAAGAAAGAGAACTTCAGACCAATATCCCTCATGAATATTGATGCAAAAATACTCAATAAAATACTGGCAAATCAGATCCTAGAACACATCAAAAAAATTATTCACCACGATCAAGTAGGTTTCATCCCAGGGATGCAGGGATGATTCAACATACGAAAATCGATCAACGTAATCCACCATATAAACAAGCTGAAAAACAAAAATCACATGATCATCTCACTAGATGCTGAAAAAGCCTTTGACAAAATCCAACGCCCCTTCATGATAAAGGTCTTGGAGAGATCTGGGATAACAGGGACATACGTAAACATAATAAAGGCTATATACAGTAAACCAACAGCCAACATCAAAATAAATGGACAGAAACTCAACACAATTCCTCTAAAATCAGGAACAAAACAAGGCTGTCCACTCTCTCCATACCTTTTCAACATGGTACTTGAAGTTCTAGCTATTGCTATATGACAACAAAGGGGGATCAAGGGGATACAAATTGGGAAGGAAGAGGGATAACAGGGACATACTTAAACATAATAAAGGCTATATACAGTAAACCAACAGCCAACATCAAACTAAATGGACAGAAACTCAACACAATTCCTCTAAAATCAAGAACAAAACAAGGCTGTCCACTCTCTCCATACCTTTACAACATGGTACTTGAAGTTCTAGCTATTGCCATACGACAAAAAAGGCGGATCAAGGGGATACAAATTGGGAAGGAAGAGGTCAAACTTTCACTGCTTGCATACGATGTCATAGTTTACATCAATGACCTAAAGAACTCTACCAGGGAACTCTTACAGCTGATTAACACCTTCAGCAAAGTGGCAGGCTACAAGATCAACTCAAGAAAATCAGTAGCCCTATTTATACAGATGATAAAAGGGCTGAAAAAGAAATCAGAGAAACATCACCTTTTACAATTGCCACAAACAACATAAAATACCTTGGGGTAACGCTAACCAAACAAGTGAAAGACCTGTATCGTAAGAACTTTGAATCTTTAAAGAAAGAAATTAAAGAAGCCCTCAGAAAATGGAAAGATCTCCCATGCTCTTGGATAGGTAGGATCAATGTAGTAAAAATGGCAATCCTGCCAAAAGCAATCTACAGATTCAATGCAATCCCCATTAAAATCCCAGCATAATTCTTCACAGACATTGAAAGAACAATAATCAATTTTGTGTGGAAAAACAAAAGACCCAGGATAGCCAACACAACACTGTTCAACAAGGCAATGTCCGGAGGCATCACCATCCCTGAACTCAAGCTCTATTATAGAGCTATAATCCTGAAAACAGCTTGGTATTGGCACAAAAATGGACAGGCAGACCAATGGAATTGAATTGAAAACATGGATATTAACCCACACACTTACAAACATCTGATCTTTGACAAAAAAAGCTAAAAATATCAATGGAATAAAGACAGCATCTTCAACAAATGGTGCTGGCATAAATCCAGCCACACTGAACCTCTTAGAAGAGAAAGTGGGTGGTACCCATGAACGAATTGGTACAGGAGACAGCTTCTTGAACATAACACCACTAGCAGAGACAGTGAGATCAACAATTAATAAATGGGACCTCCTGAAACTGAGAAGCTTCTGTAAGGCAAGGGACACAGTCAGCAAGACAAAGAGGCAGCCCACAGAATGGGAAAAATAATCACTAATCCCACACCTGGCAGAGGGTTAATCTCCAAAATTTACAAAGAACTCAAGAAGCAAGTCTCCAAAACATCAAAGGACCCAATTAAAAAGTGCTGCAGAACTAAATAGACAGTTTTCAATAGAGGAGTTTAAAATGGCTGAGAGGCACTTCAGAAAGTGCTCAACATCCTTAGCCATCCAGGAAATACAAATCAACAGAACTCTGAGATACCATCTCACTCCTGTCAGAATGGCTAAAATCAAAAACACCAATGACAATTTATGCTGGAGAGGATGTGTTAAAAGGGGGACACTCCTCCATTGCTGGCAGGAGTGCCAACTGGTTCAGCCACTTTGGAAATCAGTATGGAGATTCCTCAGAAAAATGGGAATAAACCTACCATAAGACCCAGCAACTCCACTCTTAGGCATATATACAAAAGATGCCCATTCATACAAAAAAGATATCTGTTTCACTATGTTCATAGCAGCATTATTTGTAATAGCCAGAACTTGGAAGCAACCTAGATGTCCCTCAACCAAAGAGTGGGTAGAGAAAATGTGGTACATTTCACAATGGAGTACTATTCAGCAGAAAAAAACAATGGAATCCTGAGATTCGCAGGCAAGTGGATGACACTAGAAGAAACCATCCTGAGTGAGGTAACAAAGTCACAAAAAGAGAAACATGGCATGTACTCTCTCATATATGGATTTTGGACATAGATCAGGGGATTGCCAGCCTACAATCCCATGGCCAGAGAGTCTGGGAAACAGAAACTTCATTTAGTGGCTGATCGAAGAAGAGGCAGAATCCCTCGGTTAAGTACTGAGCTGAACTCAAGAAAGCCAGTAACAGAGAGGGAGGACTGATGACCAAAGGGATTAAGACTGGGCTGGTTTAACCCTCAGAAACAGCTGACCTGACAAAGGTTAACTCTTGAATCCCAGGCATCAGCCTGGGAATCCAGCATTGGACTGATCAAGACCCCCTGAATGTGAGTATCAGTGAGAAGGCCTAGGTAATCTATTGAGCCTTGGGCAGCAGATCAGTACCCATCCCGATTATACACACGGACTTTGGACTCCCATTCAACAATGTGAGGTGCACTCTCACCCTGAACTCTTGGGGAAGGGTCTAGGCCCTGTCCTATATGAAATGACAGACTATGGACACCCCCATGGAGGGCCTCACCCTCCCTGGGGAAATGAGGGGATAATGGGGGGGGGATTGGGGGGAGGGCACGGGAGAAGGGGAGGGAAAGGGAGAAGGCCCTGGAACTGACTTGTGAAGCAACCTTGTTTCTTATCTCAATTTAAACTGAAAAATAAATAAATAAAAAATAAAAAAGATACTTTTTGGAGATAAGTAGCAGATGTACAATATGAAATGAAGAAAAGAGCCCTAGTCTTCCACCACAAATGAACACTAGAGTCTGGCCTGATTGTGGATGGGGCATATTGACACACCTTATTAGTCTAAATTCTACAATCCAAGCAAGACTTCCATATGATAGCTAACAAAAGTCTCTTTAAGACAGACTCTTAGAATAAGTATCTTTTATTAATATCAGGCTAAGGATAATTAAATGAATAAGTATCATCAAGGTATCTACTCTCTCAGTAAAGCAAAAGACCTGCAAGCCACCAGGGTGCTGAATTATAGAAAGTGAATTTGATTTAAGGTGTTAAAACAGTAAAAAGAACGTTCACTGATTCTGAACAAATTACCTCACTCCAAGTGATTTAGTGAATTGCTATACTATTAATTTCAATCTATATAAGAAACAAAGGTGAATTCTGAGGATAAATAAATGTCAGAGTTTCGTCTCCCCATGCCCCTTGCAGCTTAGACAAATCTGTAGCTCACAAATATCCTACCTTTTTACTACAGTAAGGAACAGACAGCAAATGAGTACAGCAGTCTTCTCAAGTAGTCGTGGTCATGCGCAAGCTTATATTTTAGCAGAAAACAAATTATTATTTTGACCAAAGGAGACTCTGTGATAGGGTTGCTGATCAGCTTTGTGTCAAGAAGTTAGATAGGAGATACACACACACACACACACACACACACACACACACACACACACACACACAAATAAAATAAAACAAAACAGTACAGGGTATCTAAAGAGAAAATGGTAGATTATTTTTCATATAGTTGACCCAAGGATAATTTTAAAGTGAAATTATTCAGCCTACTCAGTGTATGATGAACATGAATAATCCAACAAGACACTAGGGAGGAGTGATATTCTATTTTTTTATGTGAAAAGAGGTTGAAAAACTATTTTAATCGGATGACTACTGTGTCAGCCTTTAAAATGGGATCCTTTATAAGATACTTTAATAATTACTATGAGAGGCCTAGGAGAAAGAGCATCTACAGATGACCAGATAGGCTGCCTCCAGACCCACTCTACTCTCTACTATTTTCAAGGTCAGTGAGTCGTAGCCCTGGATCAGAACATCATCTGTGGCTTCCCTTCCCCTCTGTCTGTACTTCCTTTTGATCCTACAGAACATCCCTTACAGCCTTTCCTTTACTGTTTTATTGCTGTGTCCTGGCCTCCAAATCTGTTGCCCCCCTCATACTCAACCACAGGTCACGCCTTCCAAAAGACTAGGTAGGTTACCTGCAGACCTTCCTGAATCTCTGTTACCTCAGGTTCAATTCTCAGGGTCACTCCTCCAGTTGGAACACCATAAGCAGCTTCCCCTTGCCCTGTTCTGTATTCAGTGGTTTCCTCAGACCACCTCTCCATGACCCGTCCTTCCCTCACCCTCCAAAACCAGTAAGCATTCTCCTTGCACACACCAGTCAAGTAAGCTAGTGAAACAGGCAACATTCAACCAGTATACTTTCTGAATATCCAGAAACTGAAACAAAGCACAAGGGGAAAGACTCCTACTCAACCAACACAAATCTAGACATCAGCACCTAGAAGTATAATCACCTCAAATTCAGATGTCTAGACACCAACATAAGAACATAATAAAATACCTATGTCCCAGCACTCGGGAGGCAGAGGCAGGCGGATCTCTGTAAGTTCGAGGCCGGGCTGGACCAATAGCCTCCGAAACAATACAGAGAAATCTGTCTTGTAAAAACCAATATATATATATATATGTATATATATACATATATACATATATATATATTAATATGTCTTTACCAGAGGCTAACTATCCCAACACAACAGGTCCTAAATATTCCAAAAACAGTTGAAGCATAAGAAAAAGACCTTAAAACTAATTTTATGGAGATGATCCAGCTCCTAAAAATGAAAGGAATAAATTCCTTAAAGCCAAGAAAAACAAAACAAAACAAAAACTTGAAGTAAATAAATAAATCTGCTCAAGATCTGAAAATGGAAATAGAAGCAATAAATAAAACACAAAGGAGCCAAGTCTGTGCTCTAGAAAACCTGCAGAAAATTGACCTGGCAGAAAATTGACCTGACCTTGTAAGAGCATGGAGACCCTAGATGTACAGCTTGGGAGCCAACACTGGACTGAACCCATCCCTCTGAATATGGTGTTAGCTAGGAGGCCAGGGCAGTCTATGGGACCTCTAATAGTGGAGCCAGTGTTTATCCCTAGTGCACCAATGGGCTTTGGATGCCCATTCCCTATGGAGGGATACTATTGCAACCCAGATACAAGAAAGTGTATCTAAGCCCTCCCCAAAATGATGTAAGTGATTTTAATGATACCCTGTGGAGGGCCTCACTATTCTTGGGAAGTGAGTTAAGAGTGGATCAGGGGATTGGTGGGGAGCATGGAAGGATGGGAGGGCCAGGGAATGGGAGGATTGATATGCAAATAAGAGTGTTTCTAAAATAAAAAAAACACAAATTGAGAGAGTACTGGAAAATGAATAATTTAGAATAAATTCCTACAGAGGCAGACTTCAAAAGAATACAAGAAGTGGAAGAGACAATCTCAGGCATTAAATGCAGAAAAAATGGATAGATTGGGCAAAGAATATGCTAAATGTGAAATATTTCCTGACACAAAGCATCCATAAAATCTGACAAGCAATGAAAAGACCATACCTATGAATAATTGGAAGAGAGGAAGGAGAATGTCAGTTTAAAATCTAGAAAATATTTTCTTTTTTTTTTTTTTTAATCATTTTTTATTTTAATTTTAAATAGCTTGTTTCACATGTCAATCCCAGTTCCCTCTCCCTCCCCTCCTCCCGCACTCCCCTTCCACCCTCCCTCCCACCAAATTGCCAAATCCCTCCACATAGGGGATGTCTAAAGTCTATCATTTCACTCTTGGTAGGGTCAAGGCACTCCCCTAAGAGTCCAGGCTGAGAGAGCATCTCTCTTTGTGCCATAGGCACATGAACACAGATTGTATACCAGGGATAGACACTGATCCACAGCTCAGAGCCCCATAGGTTGCCCAGGCCTTCTCACTGACACTCACATTTGGGGGGGTCCAGATCAGTCCCATTCTGGCCTCCCCACTGTCAGTCTGGGGTCCAAGAGCACTCCCCTGTTCAGATCAGCTGTCTCTGCTGGTTTTGCCAGCCCATTCCTTGCCAATTTGCTCATCACTCCTCTCTCTCTGTCACTGGGTTCCTTGGGTTCAGTTCAGTGCTTAGTTGTGTGTTTGCCTCTGCTTCCATCAGTCCCAGGATGAAGGCTCCCGGATAGTTATAGACATCAAGTTCATTATCAGGAATGGGCATTCGAGGTGGTCCTTCCACTATTGCTTAGCTTGCCAATTGATGTTATACCTTTAGATCACTCGAGGTCACTCTGGTGCCTGATCTGTCTTCGATCCTATGATTTCCTCTTCCCCCTATTTTACCCCCACCCCCTCAACTTCCTGTTCCCCCATGACCAACTCCCTTCCTCTTTACCCCCTCTACTCTTCCCAGGTCCCACTACCCCCCCCCTCGCCCTGTTCCCCATCCATTCAGAGGATCTTGTCTCCATCCTCTTCTCTTGGGTACTATGCATATATGCATATCTTTTAGGTTCTTTCCTGTTTCCCAGACTCTCTATCTGTGGAAGTGCAGACTGGCACTATCCTGATCCATATTTAAAATCCATATATGAGTGAGTACATACCATGTTTGTCTTTTTGCGACTGGGTTACCTCACTCAGGATGGTTTCTTCCAGTGCTATCCATTTCCCTGCGAATTTCAAGATTCCATTGTTTTTTTCTGCTGAGTAATACTCCATTGTGTAAATGTACCACATTTTCTCTATCCACTCTTCAGTTGAGGGGCATCTAGGTTGCTTCCAGGTTCTGGCTATTACAAACAATGCTGCTATGAACATAGTGGAGCAGATGCCCTTGTTGTATGAACCTGCCTCATTTGGATAAATGCCTAAGAGTAGAATTGCTGGGTCTAGTGGTAGATTAATTCCCATTTTCCTGAGGAATCTCCATACTGATTTCCAAAGAGGCTGTATGAGTCGGCATTCCCACCAGCAATGGAGGAGTGATCCTCTCTCTCCACATCCTCTCCAGCATAAATTGTCTTTGGTGTTTTTGATTCTAGCCATTCTGACAGGAGTAAGATGGTATCTCAGAGTTGTTTTGATTTGCATTTCCCTGATGGCTAAGGATGTTGAGCACTTTCTTAAGTGTCTCTTGGCCATTTTAGCCTCCTCTACTGAGAATTCTCTATTTAGCTCTGTACCCCACCTTTCAAGTGGATCCTTTGGTGTTTTGGAGACTTGTTTCTTGAGTTCTTTGTAAATTTTGGAGATTAGCCCTCTGTCAGATGTAGGGTTAGTGAATATCTTTTCCCATTCTGTGGCCTGCCTTTTTGTCTTTTTGATTGTGTCCTTTGCCTTACAAAAGCTTTTTAGTTTCAGAAGGTCCCATTTGTTAATTGTTGATCTCAGTGCCTGTGCCACTGGTGTTATGTTTAGGAAGTGGTCTCCTGTACCAACTCGTTGAAGAGTATCTCCCACTTTCTCTTCTAAAAGTTTCAGTGTGGCTGGATGTATGTTGAGATCTTTGATCCATTTGGACTTAAGTTTTGTACAAGGCGATAAACATGGATCTATCTGCAGTCTTCTGCATACCATTACCCAGTTATGCCAGCACCATTTGTTGAAGATGCTTTCTTTTTTCCACTGTACAGTTTTAGCTTCTTTGTCAAAAATCAGGTGTTCATAGGTGTGTGGGTTAAAATTAGGGCTTTCGATTCGGTTCCATTGGTCTACCTGCCTATTTTTGTGCCAATACCAAGCTGTTTTCAGGACTATAGCTCTATAATAGAGCTTGAAATCAGGTATGGTGATGCCTCCTGAAGTTCCTTTATTGTATAGGGATGTTTTGGCTATCCTGGGCCTTTTGTTTTTCCATATAAAGTTGATTAATGATCTTTCCAGGTCCTTGAAGAATTGTGATGGAATTTTGATAGGGATTGCATTGAATCTATAGACTGCTTTTGGCAAGATTGCCATTTTTATTATGTTGATCCTACCAATCCAAGAGCATGGGAGATCTTTCCATTTTCTGGTATCTTCTTTGATTTCTTTCTTCAAAGACACAAAGTTTTTGATATACAGGTCTTTCACTTCCTTGGTTAACATTATCCCCAGATATTTGATGCTGTTTTTGGCTATTGTAAAAGGTGATGTTTCTCTGATTTCTTTCTCAGTCACTTTATCATCTGTATATAATAGGGCCACTGATTTTTTTGAGTTTACCTTGTATCCTGCCACTTTGCTGAAGCTGTTTATCAGCTCTAGGAGTAACCTTGCGGAGTTTTTTGGGTCACTTATGTAAACTATCATATCATCTGCAAATAATGAAAGTTTGACTTCTTCTTTTCCTATTTGTATCCCCTTTATCTCCTTTTGTTGTCTTATTGCTGTAGCTAGAACTTCAAGTACAATATTGAAGAGATATGGAGAGAGTGGACAGCCTTGTCTTGTTCCTGATTTTAGAGGAATTGCTTTGAGTTTCTCTCCATTTAGTTTGATGTTAGCTGTTGGTTTACTGTATATTGCTTTTATTATGTTCAGGTACGTTCCTGTTATCCCTGATCTCTCTAGGACCTTTATCATGAAGGGGTGCTGGATTTTGTCAAAGGCTTTTTCAGCATCTAGTGAGATGATCATGTGGTTTTTCTTTCGCAGATTGTTAATATGGTGGATTACATTGATAGATTTTCTAATGTTGAACCATCCCTGCATTCCTGGAATGAAGCCTACTTGATCATGGTGGATGATTTTTCTGATGTGTTCTTGAATCCGGTTTGCAAGTATTTTATTGAGTATTTTTGCATCAATGTTCATGAGGGAAATTGGTCTATAGTTCTCTTTCTTAGTTGTGTCTTTGTGTGGCTTGGGTATCAAGGTAATTGTAGCCTCGTAGAAAGAGTTTTGCAGTGAGCCTCCTGCTTCTATAGTGTGGAATACTTTGACGAGTATTGGAATGAGCTCTTCTTTGAATTTCTGGTAGAATTCTGCACTGAAGCCATCTGGGCCTGGGCTTTTTTTGTTTGGGAGACTTTTGATGACTGCTTCTATTTCATTAGGGGTTATAGGTCTGTTTAGATTATTTATCTGTTCTTGATTTAGTTTTGGCAAGTGATATCTATCCAGGAAATTGTCCATTTCCTTTAAATTTTCAAATTTTGTGGAGTACAGATTTTCAAAGTATGCCCTGATGATTCTCTTGTTTTCCTCAGAGTCCGTTGTTATGTCCCCTTTCTCATCCCTGATTTTGTTAATTAGCATGTTCTCTCTCTGTCTTTTGGTTAGTTTGGACAGAGGTTTGTCTATTTTGTTGATTTTCTCAAAGAACCAACTCTTTGTTTCATTGATTCTTCTCAATGTTTTCCTGGTTTCTACTTGATTGATTTCAGCCCTCAATTTGATTATTTCCTGGCGTCTGCTCCTCCTGGGGGAGTTTGCTTCTTTTTGTTCTAGAACATTCAGCTGTGCTATTAATTCTCTAGTATGACTGTTCTCCAGTTTTTTCATGTGGGCACTTAGTGCTATAAACTTTCCTCTCAGCACTGCTTTCAAAGTGTCCCATAGAAAATATTTTCAACAAAATCACATCAGAAAATTTTCCTAAGCTAAAGAAACAGATGCCAATAAAAATAAAGACACATTTAGAACACCAAATAGATTGGGCCAACAAAGAAAGCGCCCTTGCCACATCATAATCAAAATAGTAAACATACAAACATAGAAAGAATGCTGAAACATACAAGAGAAAAGAATAAAGTAACATAAAAAACAAACCTATTAGACTTTCACCCAACATCTCAATGAAGACTCTAACAGCTGAAGGGCCTGGACAAATGTGCTGCAGACTTCAAGAAACCACAGATGCCAAACAATACTGCCATACCCAGAGAAACTTTTAATCATTATAGATGGAGAAAATAAGATATACCATGATAAATCAAATTATACAGTATGTATCCACAAATTCAGACCTACATAAGATGCTAAATTAGCAGTTCTCAGCCTATAGATTGTGACCCCTTCAGGGACTTCCTATCTTATATTTCAGATATTTATATTGTGATTTATAGAAGTAGAAAAATTAAATTATGAAGTATCAAAAAATAATTTTATAGTATTAGGAAAGTTGAGAACCACTGAACTGCAAGGAAAAGTCCAAGCAAAGAGGACTAACAACACCCATAAAAGTACAGGAAATAAATTAACTCCATTATCAAACACAAAAGACGAGATACACAAACACACACACACACACACACACACACTCACACACACACCACCACCACCACGACCACCACCAGCAACACTATCACAATCACAATTAACAACCGCAAAATAGGAGGAATCAACATCATTGGTCATTGATATCTCTTAAGATAAATGGTATCATTTCCTCAGTAAGGAGACACAGATTAACAGAAGGATGACTTTGAATATAGGACACATCCTTCTGCTTCACACAAAATACTCAGGTCAATACCAAGGATAAACACTACCTTGTGATAAAGGATTGGGAAAAGATATTTTAAGAAAATGGGCGGTGGTGGCACAAGCCTTCAAGCCTTTAATCTCAGCATTAGGGAGGCAGACGTAGACAGATCTTTCAAAAACAATACAGAAAACCCTGTCTCATAAAAACCAAAAAAAAAGAAAAAAAAGAAAAGAAAATGGATCTATGAAGCAAGGTAATGAAGCCACTTAAAATCAAGCAAAATAGATTTCAAAAACACGTTGACAGTGGGAGAGTTTAGTACAGCACTCTTACCAAGTCATCCAAACAAAAATTCAACAGACACATGCCAGAGCAAGCTGATTTTTATATGACAAATGAGCATAACAGATATTTACAGAACATTCCACCCAAATAAAAAAGAATATACCTTCTTCTCAGCATTCACTAAACTTTCTCCAAAATTGACCACATAATCTCAATTGATATTAGAAATTTAACATGCCAAAACTAAATCAAGAACAGATAAACAATCTAAACAGACCTATAACCCCTAATGAAATAGAAGCAGTCATCAAAAGTCTCCCAAATAAAAAAAGCCAGGCCCATATAGCTTGAGTGCAGAATTCTACCAGAAATTCAAAGAAGAGCTAATTCCAATACTCCTCAAAGTATTCCACACAATAGAAGCAGGAGGCTCACTGCCAAACTCTTTCTACGAGGCTACAATTACCTTGATACCCAAACCACACAAAGACACAACTAAGAAATAGAACTATAGACCAATTTCCCTCATGAACATTGATGCAAAAATACACAATAAAATCAATAAAATACTCACAAACCCTCTGATAGCTCAACATCCTTAGCCATCCAGGAAATGCAAATCAAAACAACTCTGAGATACCATCTCACTCCTGTCAGAATGGCTAAAATCAAAAACACCAATGACAATTTATGCTGGAGAGGATGTGGTGAAAGGGGGACACTCCTCCATTGCTGGTGGGAGTGTCAACTGGTTCAGCCACTTTGGAAAGCAGTATGGAGATTCCTCAGAAAAATGGGAATAAACCTACCACAAGACCCAGCAACTCCACTCTTAGGCATATATACAAAAGATGCCCATTCATACAACAAAGATGTCTGTTCCACTATGTTCATAGCAGCTTTATTTGTAATAGCCAGAACTTGGAAGCAGCCTAGATGTCCCTCACCCGAAGAGTGGATAGAGAAAATGTGGTACATCTACACAATGGAGTACTATTCAGCAGAAAAAAATAATGGAATCATGAGATTAGCAGGCAAATGGATGACACTAGAAGAAACCATCCTGAGTGAGGTAACAAAGTCACAAAAAGAGAAACATGGCATGTACTCTCTCATATATAGATTTTAGACATAGATCTGGGGAGTGCCAGCCTACAATCCTATGGCCAGAGAGTCTGGGAAACAGAAACTACATTTAGTGGCTGGTTAAGTACTGAGCTGAACTCAAGAAAGCCAGTATCAGAGAGGGAGGACTGATGATCAAAGGGATTAAGACTGGGCTGGTTTAACCCCCAGAAACAGCCGACCAGACAAAGGTTAACTCTTGAATCCCAGGCATCAGCCTGGGAATCCAGCATCTGAGTGATCAAGACCCCCTGAATCTGGGTGTCAGTGAGGAGGCCTAGGTAATCTATTGAGCCTTGGGCAGCAGATCAGTACCCATCCCAAGTATACACACGGATTTTGGACTCCCATAGAACAATGTGAGGTGCACTCTCACCCTGAACTCTTGGGGAAGGGTCTAGGCCCTGCCCTATATGAAATGACAGACTATGGACACTCCCATGGAGGGCCTCACCCTCCCTGGGGGAATGAGGGGATAATGATGGGGGGATGGAGGGAGGGCACGGGAGGAGGGGAGGGAAAAGGAGAGGGACCTGGAACTGACTTTTGAAGCAACCTTGTTTCTCATCTAAATTTTAAAAAAGAATAAAAAAAATCATAAAAAATAAAAAATACTCACAAACCGGATTCAAGAACACATCAGAAAAATCATCCACCATGATCAAGTAGGCTTCATTCCAGGAATGCAGGGATGGTTCAACATTAGAAAATCTATCAATGTAATCCACCATATTAACAATCTGTGAAAGAAAAACCACATGATCATCTCACTAGATGCTGAAAAAGCCTTTGACAAAATCCAGCACCTCTTCATGATAAAGGTCCTAGAGAGATCAGGGATAACAGGAACGTACCTGAATATAATAAAAACAATATACAGTAAACCAACAGCTAACATCAAACTAAATGGAGAGAAACTCAAAGCAATTCCTCTGAAATCAGGAACAAGACAAGGCTGTCCACTCTCTCCATATCTCTTCAATATTGTACTTGAAGTTCTAGCTACAGCAATAAGACAACAAAAGGAGATAAAGGGGATACAAATAGGAAAAGAAGAAGTCAAACTTTCATTATTTGCAGATGATATGATAGTTTACATAAGTGACCCAAAAAACTCCGCAAGGTTACTCCTAGAGCTGATAAACACCTTCAGCAATGTGGCAGGATACAAGGTAAACTCAAAAAATCAGTGGCCCTATTGTATACAGATGATGAAGTGACTGAGAAAGAAATCAGAGAAACATCACCCTTTACAATAGCCAAAAACAGCATCAAATATCTGGGGATATTGTTAACCAAGGAAGTTAAAGACCTGTATATCAAGAACTTTGTGTCTTTAAAGAAAGAAATCAAAGAAGATACCAGAAAATGGAAAGATCTCCCATGCTCTTGGATTGGTAGGATCAACATAATAAAAATGGCAATCTTGCCAAAAGCAGTCTACAGATTCAATGCAATCCCTATTAAAATTCCATCACAATTCTTCAAGGACCTGGAAAGAACATTAATCAACTTTATATGGAAAAACAAAAGGCCCAGGATAGCCAAAACATCCCTATACAATAAAGGAACTTCAGGAGGCATCACCATACCTGACTTCAAGCTCTATTATAGAGCTATAGTCCTGAAAACACCTTGGTATTGGCACAAAAATAGGCAGGTAGACCAATGGAACCGAATCGAAAGCTCTAAATTTAACCCACACACCTATGAACATTTGATTTTTGACAAAGAAGCTAAAACTGTACAATGGAAAAAAGAAAGCATCTTCAACAAATGGTGCTGGCATAACTGGGTACTAGTATGCAGAAGACTGCAGATAGATCCATGTTTATCGCCTTGTACAAAACTTAAGTCCAAATGGATCAAAGATCTCAACATAAATCCAGCCACACTGAAACTTTTAGAAGAGAAAGTGGGAGATACTCTTCAACGAGTTGGTACAGGAGACAACTTCCTAAACATAACACCAGTGGCACAAGCACTGAGATCAACAATTAACAAATGGGACCTTTTGAAACTAAAAAGCTTCTGTAAGGCAAAGGACACAGTCAAAAAGACAAAAAAGGCAGGCCACAGAATGGGAAAAGATATTCACTAACCCTACATCTGACAGAGGGCTAATCTCCAAAATTTACAAAGAACTCAAGAAACAAGTCTCCAAAACACCAAAGGATCCACTTGAAAGGTGGGGTACAGAGCTAAATAGAGAATTCTCAGTAGAGGAGGCAAAAATGGCCAAGAGACACTTAAGAAAGTGCTCAACATCCTTAGCCATCAGGGAAATGCAAATCAAAACAACTCTGAGATACCATCTTACTCCTGTCAGAATGGCTAAAATCAAAAACACTGAAGACAATTTATGCTGGAGAGGATGTGGAGAGCGAGGAACACTCCTCCACTCTGGTGAGAGTGCCAACTCATACAGCCTCTTTGGAAATCAGTATGGAGATTCCTCAGGAAAATGGGAATTAATATACCACTAGACCCAGCAATTCCACTCTTAGGCATATATCCAAATGAGGCAAGTTCATACAACAAGGGCATCTGCTCCACTATGTTCATAGCAGCATTATTTGTAATAGCCAGAACCTGGAAGCAACCTAGATGCCCCTCAACTGAAGAGTGGATAGAGAAAATGTGGTACATTTACACATAGATTATTACTCAGCAGAAAAAAACAATGGAATCTTGAAATTCGCAGGGAAATGGATAGCACTGGAAGAAACCATCCTGAGTGAGGTAACCCAGTCGCAAAAAGACAAACATGGTATGTACTCACTCATAGATGGATTTTAGACATGGATCAGGGTAGTGCCAGTCTGCACTTCCACTCATAGAGAGTCTGGGAAACAGGAAAGAACCTAAAAGATATGCATATATGCATAGTACCCAAGAGAAGAGGATGGAGATGAGATCCCCTGAATGGATGGGGAACACGGCAAGGGGTGGGGGAGAGTGGGACCTTGGAAGAAGAGAGGGGGTGAAGAGGAAGAGAGTTGGTCATGGGGGAACAGGAAGTTGAAGGTGTGGGGGTAGAATAGGGGGAAGAGGGAATCATAGGATCGAATACAGATCAGGCACCAGAGCGACCTCGAGTGATCTAAAGGGATAACACCAATTGGCAAACTAAGCAATAGTGGAGAGACCACCTCGAATGCCCATTCCTGATAATGAATTTGAAGCCTATAACCATCTGGGAGCCTTCATCCTGTGACTGATGGAAGCAGAGGCAAACACACAATTAATCACTGAACTGAACCCAAGGAACCCAGTGACAGAGACAGAGGAGTGATGAGCAAATTGGCAAAGAATGGGCTGGCAAAACCAGCAGAGACAGCTGATCTGAACAGGGGAGAGCTCTTGGACCCCAGACTGACAGTGGGGAGGCCAGCATGGGACTGATCTGGACCCCCCAAATGTGAGTGTCAGCGAGAAGGCCAGGTCAACCTATGGGGCCCTGAGCTATGTATCAGTGTCTATCCCTGGTATACAAACAATCTTCGTGTGCCTATAGAACAAAGAGGGATGCTCTCTCAGCCTGGACTCCTAGGGGAGTGCCTGGACCCTACCCAGAGTAAAATGACAGACTCTAGATATCCCCTATGTGTAAGGATTTGGCAATAGGGTGGGAGGGTGGGGGGAAGGGGAGTGCGGGAGGAGGGGAGGGAGAGGGAACTGGGATTGACATGTAAAACAAGCCATTTAAAATTAAAATAAAAAATGATAAAAAATAAAATAAAATAAAAAAGAAATTTGAGGTAACCCCCATTATCCTGTCAGATGACCAGGAATC